>NW_008358859.1:1156163-1181143 GCF_000622305.1 Nannospalax galili | reverse complement strand
TGGGTTTCCCCCCCAATGAAATAATGTTTGAAAGCCCCCCCCCTATCCTCCCCAGTCTAAGAACTGAACTAATTGCTGAATTTGATAACCAACAGTTGCTTGATTCTCTAGAAGCAGTGGCTCGGGTGCATAGGGATGTATGGCCCCAGCTGAAAGCTATCTATGAGACTGCTCCCCCTCCTACCCCACACAGCTACCAGCCTGGCGATTGGGTCTACATCTGCAGACACCGCCGAGAGACCTTGGAACCTCATTGGAAAGGACCATACGTAGTGCTCCTGACAACCCCAAAAGCAGTGAAGGTAGACGGAGTTGCCACCTGGATTCATCACACTCACATCCAGTGGGCCGATCCACACCCTGACGACCCAGGGGATGCCCCAGCGTTGGGACCCAGGGCATGGAAAGCCAACCAAGATGCGGACAACACACTCAGGTTAAAACTGACAGCCACATCTTGAGTCTCTTCTTCCCACCCTTTCTCTTCCTCTTCTTTCTCCTTTCCCCAGTGACAGGAAACCCACACCAACCCCGTCTCTTAAAATGGGAGTTCATTGACACAGCTAATTCAGAAATCCTGAACTTCACCACCAAAGAGGCCCCTCTAAACACCTGATATCCTGACTTGACCTTCGACCTTACAACTCTACTCAGGCTGACATGGGATGATGTGTACATCCAGCAGCACCACTTCTATGTCTGTCCCTGCAGGAACCGAAACCGGAACGTGAGAGTCACCTGTGGAGGGAGGGAACATTTCTTCTGTAAGTAATGGTCTTGTGTGTCGACAGGGCATATGTGGTGGTCGGCCCCCAATCAAGGTGACTTCATAACCCTTAGTCATGTACCGGGAAAAAGTCTACCCTGCCAACAGCATAAACAAGCAGATGGGACAGTCAAGGGCCATTGCAACCCGGTCAGACTCACCTTCACTCAGGAGGGTGAAAACACCTCTATTTCCTGGAAAATAGGATTGCAATGGGGGATTCGCTTATACAGTTAGACCCGGATAGGATGGATAGACCCGGGGGCCGTGTTCACGGTCCGGTTGACGTCCTCCCCAGTGAATTCCCCTAGACAAGTCGGGCCAAACCAGGTACTGGCACCACCACCCCAAGTGCTAAAGGACAGGACGGCCCAAGAGTCACCACCATCTCCAACTCAGCATTCGGAGGTGGCTAATAACAGAACCATCAATACCCCGTGACTCTAGAACAGCATAACGACCTGGCAACAGTGCCCAGGGGTCCCCTTGAGATCGTAAAGGCTTTCTTCTCAGTCCTAAATGCCTTGAATCCCCAGGCAACTGAATCCTGTTGGCTATGCTTAAATGCCAGGCCATCCTTCTACGAGGGCATAGCGACCATGTGGAATTCATCAGGCTTTTCCAACTGTTCAGATTGTAGATGGGCCCCAGCTAAGAATCTCTCTATACAATCAGTTTCAGGGAACGGGTTATGCATAGGACAAGTACCCAAAACCCACAATCATCTCTGTAATGCCACCTACAGGCCCAAGGATCACACGGGGTATTTGGTCCCCCAAATAATACTTGATGGGCGTGCTCTACTGGCCTCGCCTCCTGTGTCCACCTGCAGGTTTTAAACCAAACTAAGGGATTCTGTGTTCTGGTTCAACTGCTCCCCCAGATTTCTTATCACCCTGATGATGAAATGATGGCCCTCATGGAGCCCCTAACAGCAGGGCTAATTAGGCCAAAAAGGGAAATTGCTACAGCAATTCTGATTTCCTCACTCCTGATGATTGGAATAGGTGGGGCCATCGGGACGGGTGCAAGTGCCCTAGTCATCCAGGACCAAAACTACAACAGCCTTTGTATGGCCATAGATGCAGATTTATAGGAACTAGAAAAATCCGTTTCTCACAAGAGTCCCTCTCCTCCCTCGCAGAAGTAGTACTTTAAAACCGGAGAGGATTAGAGTTGCTCTTCCTACAACAGGGAGGTCTATGTTCTGCCTTAGGGGAAGAATGTTGCTTTTATGTTGATCACTCTGGGGTGGTCAAAGAATCTATGGCCCTACTAAAGAAGCGTGCGTCTACAGGATAGAAAACTAGAAAGGAAAAATACTCAGTCTCGGTATGAATCACTCTTCAATGGGTCCCCCTGGTGGACCACCTTACTCTCAGCCATGGCTGGTCCACTAATGATACTCTTACTTACTTGTGGTCCTTGCATCTTAAATGCTCTGCTCAGTTTTATTCAAGAAAAATTGCAAACTATCCAACTGATGGTTTTACATACTCAATATTCCCAACTAAACCAAAGACCTGACACACATGCAGATTGCATCGTCTAACCGCTTTTCTCTGCTTCTGTACCATTGCTGGCTCGCTGTAGGTTAAAGATTTAACCCATGCTATAACTCAAGGGGGGAATGACAAGCCGAAGCCATACTGGCTTTGGTTTCTTTTCTCAGAAACCATCAGTTTCCCCTGCCCTAGACTACAGACTATGGATAAGATAAGCCCATGTATGCCCCCTTAACCCCAGGAGACCACCTTCACTCTCTAGGACTAACTGTTCTTTTTCGCTTCTGTAAACTGCTTGATCACTTGACTGAAAGGACAAACTGTGTTGACCCCATTTTGACTAGTTGTTTCAGAGGAGCCTGAACATGCCCAGGCATGTTGTAATCTCACCTACCACCCCCACCCCAGGAGGCTATAGATCAAGGAAGCCCAGGCATATAGCAGCCTTATAAGGTAGAAACAGAGACTTCTGGCCCCACAGATAACAGTCAGCACATTCCACAGCACTGAGGATAGCACCCACCAATGAGAGACCTCCAAGGATACATCCCTAGTAACCAATCAATTCAAAAGTGTGTTGGCGCACATGCGCGGGCTCTTTGGACCAATCAAGATGTAACTCTGTTATTCTTTGTCTGGAACCTATAAAAACCTTCCACCCCCTGCAATCGGGGCTCTCAGCACAGATCCATTGTGTTGGTGAGGTCTGAGAGCCCAAGCTTAAGCCTGAATAAAGACTCTTTGTTCTTGCATGCCCTCTGGATTCCATGGTTATTCTTGGAGGTCCATTCTCTGGGCACAACACCCATCACTTGGTCTGGGATGCCAGACACTTGTGATCCATCTTTTACCCCCTAACCCTAACCCTAACCCTCACTTCTACTTTCTGCATAGTCCATTCTACTGTCTGACCCTTGGGGCATATTATTTTCCATTCTGTTATATTTAACTTTTGTTCTTGGGCTCTTAGTGGGTCTCCTATCTACCGTCCCCAACACAGAGGAGTTGCGGCAAGAAACTGTCCTGGGCTCCTCTGTCTCTGCACTAACCTTGCCTTAGGAATCCTCTTCTTCCATCCTGTCTTTAAGGGTATCTCTCCCTTTCCCTTCAACCAGTCATGGGTTCTTCTCACTCAAAACTAGATTCCAAAACTCCTCTTGGCTGTCTCCTCAATTTTCTGTCTTCCCTGGGATTCAAGGGTCTCATTAAACCTCGCCTTCTTATTTTTTATTGTAACACAGCTTGGACACAGTATAAACTCGATACTCAGTCTCAATGGCCAGAAAATGGCACATTTGATTTCCAAATTCTCACAGATCTTGGCAGTTTCTGCCACAATACAGGCAAATGGTCCAAAATCATCTACGTTAAAGCCTTCTTTGCTCTACGTTCCAGTCTTTCTCTTTGTACCTCCTATCACCCCCACTAAATCCTTGCAAAAGAAAAACCCTCTCCTGAGCCTGAAATCCCAGTCTCCTCACCTCTTGACTTTAACATAGAAGATGCAGCCCCCCCACAGGTGCCACCCCAACCCAGTGAACCTTCTCCCCCTCCATATCCCAACCCCCAACCACAGCCTCTTCCCCAACCTCCACAGCCCTCTTCAGCCCCCCGCCCCGTGCCTTCTCCTTCCTCATCTCCACCTGAGGCTCAGACTCCCTATCCTACGTATGGTAGGATCTACCCCCTCAGGGAGATGGTGGGTACCCGGGGAATAGTTCGTGTTCATGTTCCTTTCTCTGTAACTGACTTCTTTCAGATAGCAAAGTGCCTTGGTTCCTTTTCTGATGACTCCACTACCTTTATCAAACAGTTTTGATTCCTTAATCAGGCTTATGACTTAACCTGGCATGATCTATATAGCATCCTTTCTTTAACCCTCACCTCTGCTGAAAAAGAAATGACTTGGAAGGCTGCTCAGGACTATGCAGACGACATTCACCTCACTGATCCCACTTATCTTGTCGGGGCAGTGGCTGTTCCCCAGCTGACCTGCACTGTGACTACCAAACTAGTGATGCTGGAAAAGAGTCCCCTGGGAGGGCAGCAGAAGATAGACGGATGGTCTGCTTTCTGACCCTTGCAGGTGACATTCACCACACTGATGCTACTTACCCTGTGGGGGCAGTGGTTGTTCCCCAAGCTGACCCGCACTGGGACTACCCAACCACTAATGCTAAAAACAAGTCCCTTGGTAGGGTAGCAAGAGATAGAATGGTTGTCTGCCATTCTAGAGAAAGCCTCCCACAAAGGTGTTAGGTTTGACAAGATGAGAAAGATTACCCAGGGCCCCTCTGAAAATCTGGCAGAGTTTCTTGCCCGGCTCACAAAGGCTCTCCTCCAATTTACTAAGCTAGATCCTGGTTCTTAATACTTATTTCATCTTTCGGTCAGCCCCAGACATTAGAAAAAAGCTTAGGAGACTAGATGATGGCCCTCTAACTCCTCAAAAGGATCTGTTGAATATGGCATTTAAGGTTTTTGATGGGCAGGAGGAATGGAAATGGAGGGAGAAAGCCTCCCGTGATAGAAGTGCCAGCTTCTGGCAGCAGCCCTGAGGCCTCCCCAGAAGATGGAACAGCAGCAGACTCCACCCGGGCCTTGCTTCAAATGTGGCAACACTGACCACTGGGCAAAGAACTGTGCAGCACCTCACCCACCACCAGGACCCTGCCCAAACTGTGGGCAGAGGGGACACTGGAGGGTTGACTACCCCTCTTTGCCTCGCCAGGGTAGGTCAGTTCCCCAAGTCCCTCAAATCCTTCCTCAACAGGCAAACATTGTAGATCTTCTGTGCCTGAAGGCCTAATTCTGATCCTGTCCTGAGACCTCAGTCCCCACCAAAACCATCAGGATTACCATGGAGGAACCCAGGGTGACTCTCCAGATAGCCTCTGTCATTTTTAATAGATAATGGGGGCCACTTGATCTATACTTCCTGCTTGCTCTAGCAAGACTTACACTTCTCAGATCTCTGTGATGGGTGTTGATGACCACCCCCACCAGCTTTCTACCTGTCCCTTACCACAGCATGACTATACTTGGGTCATTGATGGGAGCTCATCTCTCAGCTCCATAGTCTCCCACCAGGTAGGTTGCACCATAGTCTCCTTGGACCAAGTCATAGAAAGTTTTCCTGGAAAGAATCAATGAGATGGCCTGACAATCAGTGAACAAGAAGTACTTGACAGAAATCCCTCAGATCTCTTACCACTGCCTGCCCACGTGACCGGACCTCCACTTCAGACCAGCGTTCCAGCCTTCCTGAGACACCCCCAACATTGCCCCTGGTCAGCAGGAAGTAGCTAAAGAGACCACCATCGTCCCTTATCACTACAAGGCTGAAATGTTAGGTCCCTAAGATGGCAGCAGAGGCCTTTACCAAGAAAATAGAGACTTAACTCTAGCACTTCTCAGAAACCCTGTGACTCCAGAGTTTTGCTTATTGGAGACCACAGCCTCCTTCCTAACCACCTGGGCATATAAACATCTGCTGCCCACAAACCCACCTACCTACGCCAGTCAGAACCCCCCAGGCCTCTGAAGGGCCTAAAAAACCTGTATAACGTCTCCCATTGAATGGCTGCTCTCTATTCCTGTGAGACAACCCAGCAGTTTGTCCCCCAATAAAATACTTTTCTACAAATGGAGTGGTCTTGTTCAGCATTTTGATGCTCGCTTTATTTATTGAGAGGTAGGGTAGGAGGGAGCAAGAGTTACGAGCTTTGCCTCTGTAATAATAGGAGGCTAGCCTGGGCAAATGAGACCTTATCTCAAAAAAAAAGTTATCTCAGAAATACTTTGAGCCTTAATTTTCTTTATTTTATGTGTATGAGTGTATTGCCAGCATGTGTGTGAGTGCACCCGTGTTGTGCAATGCCACTGAGGTCAGAAGAGGGCTTCAGATTCCCCTGGAACTGGAGTTAAGGATGGTTCGTAGCCACCATGTGGACACTGGGAATCGAACCCAGGTCCTCTGCAAGAGCAGTCAGTGCTCTTAACTGCTGAGCCATCTCTCCAGCCCCTGAGCCTTAATTTTCTAAACCATAAAATGTATACCATAATGCTTCATTCAGTAAATGGTAGTTTACTATTTTGGAGTTTCTGTAATGTTGAAACTCGTTGGAGGGCTTGTAAAGGTGACAAGTTGAAGTGCATAGATACACTTAACACTGAGAACACTGGACTTGGCCCATAGGACCTCATTGACTTTCTGAGTTGTCAAATGCAAGTGATTTAGATACAAAATTCTAGTGTTACCTGATTATTGTGGCCCAAGCAAATGTCCTGATGTCCAATTTGGTCCTTAGTCAGATTCACCAGAAGCAACTTGTTTTTTCCTGAATGAAAAAGAACTTCAGGCTGGACATGGTGGTACATGCCTTTAATCCCAGCATTTGGGAGGCAGAAAGGCAGGCAGATATTATTCTTATTTATTTATGTGTCCGTGTGTCTGTGTCATGTGTGTTTGGGTACCCAGGAGGCCAGAAGAGAGTGTTGGATCTCCTGGAACTGGAGTTACAGGCATCTGATTTGTGAGTCACTTGATTTGGGTGCTGGGACCTGGTGTCCTCTGGGAGAGCAGAAAGTGCTTTTAACCTGAGCCACCTCTTCAGCCCACTCTAGCTCTCTTCTGAACGCTGGATATTGCACATATGTGGCACACCTACATACATACATACAGGCAAAACTCATAAAACAATTTTTTTTTAGTATTTTGTTATTTTCATTTTATGTGTATGAGTGTTATGCCTGTGTGTAGGTGAGTGCACCTGTGCCATGCAATGCCCGAGGAGGACAGAAGAGGCCGTGGGATCCCCTGGAAGTAGAGTTACAGATAGTTGTTAGATGCCATGTGGGTGCTGGGATTTGAACCCAGGTCTTCTGCAAGAACAGCCAGTGTTCTTAACTGTTGAGCCATCTCTCCAGCCCCATAAAATCTTTTAAAAACTTTTTTAAATGACGAAATTTTTTGGTGTTTTGAGACAGGGTCTCCCTGTAGCCCCAGCTGGCCTGGAACTCACTATGTAGACCAGGCTGGCCTTGAATACGGAGATCGTGATGAAATCTTTACAAAAGAAGAAAAAGCCCAGCAAGACCAGGGATGGTTGCTCATGGCTGTAATCCCAACACTAGGGAAGCTGAAGGAGGAGGATGCGGGCCAGTCCCAGCTACATGTGGAGTTCTAGGACAGCTTGGGTCACATAGTGGGACCCTTTCCAGTTCCGCCTCCTCCCCTAAAGAGAAAGAAACAGACTAATGGTTATAATCTACTCAGTGGTGGTCTTGCATGCACACAATCCTGGATCTGTTCCTTAGCGCTGACTTTAAAAAAAAAAATAGATCATAATTTTCAGCTGATAGTGGTGGCTCACACCAGTGATCCTAGCACTCAGAAGGCTGAAGTGGAATTGCCATGGGTTCCATGCCAACCTCAACTACATAGTTCAAGAACAGCCTGAATGACAGAGCAAAAGCCTGTCTCAAAGAAACTCTCAGGGCTGGAGAGATGGCCCTGGGGTTTAGAGCACTGGCTGCTCTTCCAGAGGCCCTGAGCTCAGTTCCCAGCACCCACATGGCGGCTGACAACTGAAACCCCAGTTCCAGGGGCTCCAACACCCTCTTCTGGCCTTGGTGGGCATTGCATACACGTGTACATTGTATGACAAAACATTCATGCCATGCCGTAGAAAAATAATTTTAAGCTGGGCATGGTGGCTGTGCTAGATAGCTTTAGTGTCAACTTGACACACCTGGGTTGAGGGAACATCAATTGGGGAATTGCCTCCATTGAACTGGTCTGTGGCCATGTCTATGGGGTATTTTCTTGATGAGTGATGTGGGAGGGCCCAGCCCACTATGGATACTGCCACCCCTGGGCAGGTGGGCCTGTGTTGGATAAGAGAGCAGAGTTCCTCCATGGGCTATGCCCCAGCTCCTGCTTCCAGGTTCCTGCCCTGAGTTCCTACCTTGGGCTCCCTGATGACTGTGACCTGGGAGATGTAAGCTGAATAAACCCTTTCCTCCCTAAGTTGGTATTGGTCAGAGTGTTTTGTCACAGCAATGGAGAAACAAACTAAGACAGTGGCTCACGCCTTTAATCCCAGCACTTGGAAGGCAGAGGCAGGTGGATCTCTGTAAGTCTGAGGCCAGCCTGATCTATATAGTTCCAGGATAGCTGGTGCTACAAGGAGACCCTGTCTCAAAAAGATAAAAATAATAATTTTAAAAGCTTTTTTTTTTTTTTTTTCTTTTCAAATCTCACATGGGGGATTGAAAGAATATTATGAAGTCTTGGCTTTTCTCTCTGCTTTATTCAGCACTCACAGAGATCTGCCTGCCACTGCCTCCCAAGTGCTGGGACTACAGGCGTATGCCACCATGCCTGGCTAATATTTTATTTATTATTTTTATTTTATGTGTATGTGTGTATTGCCTGCATATAGGTAAGTGCACCCATGTCATGCAATGCCTGTGGAGGTCAGAAGAGGCTGTTGGATCCCCTGGGACTGGAGTTATGGACAGTTCTTAGCTGCCATGTGAGTGCTGGGATTCGAACCCAGATCTTCTGCAAGAACAACCAGTGTTCTTAACCACTGAGCCATCTCTCCAGCCCCTAAAAGCTTTATTTCTTAAGATTTTTTTTTGCAGCTATTTTCAAGGGGAGTGTTTCCATGTACTCACTCGTTCTCTGATTGCTTGTTATTGATATATGGAAAAGCTACAGAATTTTGTAGATTAATTTTGTAACCTCCCACTGGTTTTTTTAAGACTTTTTTTATTTTTATGTGTATGAGTGTATTGTTGGCATATATGTAAGTGTGCCCATATCATGCAATGCCCGATGGAGGTCAGAAGAAGGTGTCAGATCACCTGGAACTCTAGTTACGACAGTTGTAAGCCACTATGTGGGTGCTAGAAAAAATCAAACCCAGGTCCCCTGCAAGAGCAGCCAGTGCTCTTAACCACTGAGCCATCTCTCCAGTCCCCTTAAAAATTTTAAATAAGCCGGGCATGGTGGTGCATGCCTTTAGTCCCAGCACTCAGGAGGCAGAGGCAGGAGGACCTCTGTGAGTTGGAGGCCATCCTGTTCTATATAATGAGTTCCAGGCCAGCTGGGGCTATAGGGAGACCCCGTTTCAATAATATAATAGTAATTAATAATAATACAATAATAATCGCTTGTTTAATTCAAAAAGGCAAAACATTTTAGGGGCTAGTAAGATGGTTCAGCAGTTAAGAGCACTTGGCTGCTCTCCCAGATGGCTTATTTTCCCAGCACCCATGCCAGACAACTCACAACCCCGAGTTGTGTGGGATCCAGGAGATCTAACATCCCTCTTCTGGCTTCCACGGGCCGCTAAACCCATGTGTCCATACCTAGATACTGTGGTGAAAACATGCCTTTCATTTGTGGAGCAGTCTACTTTTCCATAACCTGTTTGTTTTTCATGTATACTGGACTCCTGGACTCATAGGGACTGACGGTAGGGAGGTGAATCTACACCTCCTAGAGTAAACCAGGAGCGTTAGTCACAGAAGCTAGATCCCAAGTGTGATTAGTATTCTTTGTTTTCCGCTTTACCAAAAAAAGTATCCCTGCTGCTGAATGCTAATTCTGAGATGATCATGATTGCTCATGAAAGACAAGGGAACAAAGCCAATGTTAGTACAGGTTGTGACAAGTTAAAAATACTAAGAACACCGTCTTCAGTAAGTAACTTGAGAATGTAGTTATTTTAATTGAGTCACCAGATACAGCTTCACCTTCCTAAATCTCACTGGCTGCCATGAGATTTGGAGGCACATTCAGGAAAGTGTTCTGCCTACAAACATAGCCAAAGTTCGGTTGCCCAAAATGATTTTCTTTTCTGATGTTTCAAATCTCCCCCTAGGCTCACATGCTATGTGTACTTTATGTATATAGATTATTTATTTATTTATTTTTATTTTTATTTTTTTGGTCTTTTTGAGACAGGGTTTCCCTGTAGCCCCCAGCTGTCCTGGAACTCACTATGTAGACCAGGCTGGCCTTGAACTCACAGAGAACCGCCTGCCTCTGCCTCCCGTGTGCTGGGACTAAAGGCCTGCACCATCATGCCCAGCTGAAATGTTATATTCTTAATATTCTTAGAGATTCCTCCCTCTGTGCTCTTCCATTTGCAAGCAATAGTAGGTGTTCATGTGTAAAGGTTCCTCAAAATCATACTGTTTTCAAGAGTCCCTGGACTACAGGATGAGTCCATGTGTGTGAATAATTTGAAATCAGTACTCAATCCACCACTGCATTGACAGCTTGTACACAGGCACAAAACCTGCTATGCATAGGGAGATCAAACGACTGTCTTCTGTTATAGTTCATACAGGTAGACTACAAAGATGCAGTGGGGCTGGAGTAATGGCTCAGCAGGTGAGAGCACTCACTGCCCTGGTAGAGGACCCAAGTTCAGTTCACTGCACCTATCTCAGGCAGCTCACAACTGCCTGTAACTCCAGCTTCAGGGGACCCAACACCCTCTTTTGGCCTCCGAGGGCACTGGCACACACATGCACATAAATAAAAATAGAAATCATTTTTAAAAAGACATAGTAGGGGGCCAGGAGTGGTGGGACATACCTTTAGTCCCACCACTCAGGAGGCAGAGATCTTTGTGAAATTTGAGGCCAACCTGATTTACAATAGCAAGCTCTAGGCCAGCTGGGGCTACAGGGAGACCCTGTCTCAAAAACAAAACAACAAAAAACAAACAAACAAACAAAAAAAAGATACAGTAGGGGCTGGAGAGATGGCTTAGTGATTAAAAGCACTGGCTGCTCTTGCAGAGGCCCTGAGTTCAATTCCTAGCACCCACATGTCAGCTAACACCTGTCATTAACACTAATTCCAGAGGATCTGATGGTCTCTTCTGACTTCAGTGGGCATTGCACACACAGCTGCACTTAACACACACACACACATAAAAAAAAAAAAAACCCACACATAAATCCACCTGCTTCTGCTTCCAGAGGACTGGGATTAAAGGCGCTTACCACCATGCCCAGCGTTCTTCTGTCAAGGGGCTGGAGAGATGGCTCAGTGGTTAAAGGCACCGACTGCTCTTGGCAGAGGACTTGGGTTTGATTCTGAGAACTCATATGGTGGTTCCAATTCCAGGGGATTTGACACCTCCTTCTGGCCTCTGCTGGCACCAGGCACACTTAATGGTGCACATACATGCAAGCAAAAACACTCATACACCTAGCATTATATATAAAAAATCTCATCTGGCTGTGAGTGGTGGCACACTCCTGTAATCCCAGGACTTGGGAGGCAGAAGCAGGCAGATATCTGTGAGTTCAAGGCCAGCCTGGTCTACATAGTGAGTTCTAGGCCAGCTAGAGCTACAAGGAGACCTTGTCTCAAAAAATAAATAAAAATTTAAAAAGGTTCTGGGGTTATAGGCATGCACCACCATGCCCAGCCATTGTGACCCTTTTATCTATGCATATCAGTATCTTGATCTTGAAGAAGTTTGACATCTTTTCATAGTCTCATCACTTTTTCCAACATAGCTTTTACATGTAAAGTGCATCCGTTATGTCCTAGGAATAAATGACACTTTGAGGAAAAGGAATAAATCCTGGGAAGGAAGGGTGAGATGGCTGTGATTAAGAGCATGTATTGCTCTTCCAGAAGATCTGAGTTTGTTTCCCAGAACACCTATCAGGATGTTTACAACTGAAGTTGCAGGGGATCCAATGCCCCCTTCTGGAACCCATGGACACATATATATGCACATAGTGCACATAAACCCATGGGGGGGGGTCTTTTTGAGACAGGGTCTCCCTGTAGCCCCAGCTGTCCTGGAACTCACTATGTAGACCAGGCTGGCCTTGAACTCACAGAGATCCGCCTCCCTCTGCCTCCCGAGTGCTGAGATTAAAGGCATGCGCCACCATGCCCAGCTCTGGCCCAGTTTTTAAATTGAAATAGTACCATCATTGATTAAGTAACATTATGATACATTAAATCACATTATTATCACGTTATTTGAACAGACTGTACAGTTTTTCTCCCAGTGCTGGGGATTGAACCTAGGGCCTGTGTATACTTAGCAACCGTTCTACCTGCTGAGCTTTATCCTCAGACCCATTTTTATGATTTTAGAAGAGGTTCACTAGACTTTTCATGAAATTTATAATCCCAAATGTTGTGTAACAAACTACTGCTTGTTTGATAGTTTAACATCTCCCTCATTAACAGTAGTTTCTACCACACTGGGTCACTGGATGATCCAAACCACCTCAGCACACTTTGCCTATACCTCTCTCCAGTAGAGTTTCACTGTGTCAGTGACATAGTCACACTGCACTGAAGAAATTTCTCACATTTCCATTTTGAGCCCATGAGACCAACAAGGAAGAAGAGGAACCAGCTAGCATGCCTGGGTCGGTAGGCTACTCAAAATTCCACACACAGCTGACAGGTCTAAATCTGGGACTTTCTATCTTCGCCACATTCCTCCACTGACTTAGCCTGATTTGCCTGGTCTCAAATGCCTACCTGCTAGGTTGCAGAGAGCCCAGAGGTTGTTTCCGGTCATAATGTGCTTTACAGGAAAATAAAATTTTAAGGTACATGTTTATTTTCACTATTTTACATTTTGATATATTTATTTTATGTATCTGTTACTTTTCTGTTACTGTGATAGAGCACTGTGACCAAGGGTGAGTTTATTTGAGCTTACAGTTCCAGAGGGATCAGAGTCCATCACGGCAGGGAGGCATGGTGGCAGAGGAGGAGCAGAAGCTGAGCTCTCACATCTTCAAGCAAGCACAGGATGCAGAGCATGACTGGAGATCCATCCTGCAAGGCTTAAGAACTCTGCAATACAGCCCCCCAGTGACATGCTTCCTCCAGCATGGCCACACCTTCTAAGACCTCCCAAACAGCACCACCAACTGGGAACAAAATGTCCAACTACTTAGAGCCTATGGGGGACATTCTCATTCAAACCACCACAATGTGTATGAGTTTAATTGCCTGCCTTACGTAAATCCACCAGTGTTGTGAAGTGCTGCGGAAGTCAGAAGAGGGTGTCAGGTCCCCTGGAACTGGAGTTATGGATGGTTGTTAGCTGCCATGTGGATGGTGGGTCCTTTGCAAGAGCAGCCAGTGCTCTTAACCCCTGAGCCATCTCCCCAGGCCCCCTTACCCAGGTTTTGTTTTTGCTTTAACAAATGTACATCACTTATGTATTAAAGAAAGAATACAAGTTTGGCATGGTGTCTGTCACATGCCTCTAATCCCAGAACTTTGCAGGCTAAGGCAGGAGGATCACCAGTTCCAGGCCAGCCTCAGTTACATAGTAAATTCCAGGTCAGCCAAGATTACAGTGTGAGATCTTATCTCAAAAAAACAACAAAAAAGGCTGGGGAGATGGAGGGATTGCCTTCTGAGCATGAGGATCTGAGTTTGAATTCCCAAAACCCAAGTAGAAGCTCATGTAGTATGTTGTTAAGTCTAGCACTTCTGCTGGGAAGATGGGAGGTGGAGACTAGAGGAAAGCTACTAGGAGACCTTGTCTCAAAAAAAAAGTGAAAAATGAAAATGTCCTTGGGCAGGCTGGAGAGATGGTTCAAGAGTTAAGAACACTGGCTGTTCTTGCAGAAGACCTGGGTTTGAATCCCAGCACCCACATGGCAGCTAACAACTGTCCATACTCCAGTTCCAGAGGATCCGACAGCCTCTTCTGACCTCTTCAGGCATTGCATGACACAGGTGCACTTACCTACATGTAGGCAATACATGCATACACATAAATAAAAATAATAAAATACTTTAAAAAAAGAAAATGTCCTTGGGCCTCTTTAGCAACATACTCTGTTCCAAAGGCCAAAAATGTCAAAAGTATTTTGGAGCTTGTACCTAATCCTTAAAAGATTTTAGGGTTACCTCTTCAGAGAGGGGGAATGTTAGAGTAGCCCAAAGCCCCATAAAAATAAAGGAAAAAAATATATATCAATTGTATGTATACTTCAAAAAAAAAAAAAAAAGTGGAAGATGAACCAGATGTGGTGGCCCAAGCCTTTAACTCCAGGCCCTCAGGAATTAAGACTGGAGGGCGGATCTCTGAGGGTCCTGGCCAATCAGGACTACATAGTGAGACCTCAGTCTCAAAACAAAAAAACGAAATAGCAAATATCAACACCTGAGATTGTCCTGTGACAGCCCCCCCCCCGGACTTGCTTGCACCCACATCTTACACATGCTCCCCTCAAAAACAAAACCCCAAAAACCTACATAAAAGTTCAAGAAAATTAAAACTGGGCTGATTCAGCTCAGTGGTAGAGCCAGGCACAAGCCAAGCCCGGGGTTCAATCTCCAGCACCCCACAAAAGAGGATGTTCCTAATTTTTTTGTAGGCAACACATAAAACAATTGGGTCCCACTTTGTAATCTGATTTCACAGAACACTAAGCATGTACATCTTCCCATTTCAATAAATATCCACATAACAAGGGGTGTGGTGGTGCACACCTTTAGTCCCAGCCCTATGGGAGGTAGAAGCAAGGGGATCTCTGCAAGATCAAAACCAACTTGGTCCACATAGTGCCTTCCAGGCTGGTTGGGGAAGACCTTTTTAGGGAGACCCTGTCCAAAAAAAAAAAAAAAAACAACAACAACAAAAAAACGTTGAGGAGTGGAAAAGCAAAAGCACAGTGCTTTGAAGAAAACTCAGTTTAAGATGAAGTGTTTACCTTGAGCACATCAGGACATCAGGTCCTGGATTGGATCTCAAGCATTGAACAAGGCAACAAAACCAAACCCAAAACATTCTCAAGTTTTAGCTCTAGGTTTGAATCCTTGGGTTTCTGGCCAGGTGGAGAACAGACTCTCAGGGACTGCAGGACTTTCCTCTAAAGGCATCCTGCTTCCTGTCTGCTCAGCTCTTGTCAGAAAGCCTGTGTAAGTTAGCTATTGGCCAGGCTCCTGGGCCCAGGAATGCTGCACTGCCCTTAATGGCTGTGTGAACAGTCCTTCTATGGGCAACAGGCCGTTGCCTGGGCACCTGCACGTTTTCTTCCTTAGAACCTGTTCTTCCCATGCTGACCCTGACAGACCAGATGCGTTCTCAGGGAAAAACGGAGGTGAGATTCCAGAGCCCAAGAGAAAAGCCAAAAAGGCTCGTGTCGGAAATGAAATAAAACTAAAATGTCTCCTGCCAAGGCTGTGCGGACCGAGCTGGAACCCAGGAATGACAACCGAGGGTGCTTGGCGTCCCCTGGGACACAGTGGGCCGGGTCTTCAGCTAGAATGACTTCAGGAACGGGGGAGAGGGCACCTATCAGGTGACGGTGGCTGCTGAATCAGGGTCCCATCCCCGTGCCTCTAAAGCCCCCCCATTGACCTTGAACTCCCTCTGGACCCCCTGGGGCCATGTCCAGAGCTGGGCGGCCTGCCTGCTCTCCAGCGGTCTTGTCCCCTACCCCTTGTGAAGAAGGTCAAACCACTGCTCCATGCTGTCTAAACTTGACTGTACTGTTGAGTTTGAAACTCAGGCAGGAAGACCGTGGCGCAATCCTGGAATCCCGCCCCAATCTCTTAAAGGCGCCAAGGAGAAACGTCATCATAAAAACGAAAACCTTGGATTCCGTGCTTTGGTCCTGAATTGTACTAATCCTGACGTTGGAAATATGTCCCCTGAAGGGATTAAGTAACTACCCCCCCCCCCGGAGCCAGTGAGACAAAACAAAACATAACCAGGGTCATCGCACCCAGAGGCCCTGCGCCGCCCCCCCACCCCCGGGACGCAGTGGGGAATCTGGCACCGAAGGGGTCATGGGAGGGGCGCAGTGGGGAATCTGGCACCCAAGGGGCCAAGGAGGACGCAGTGGTGAATTTGGCACCAAAGGGGCAATGGGAGGGCGCAGTGGGGAATCTGGCACCAAAGGGGCAATGGGAGGGCGCAGTGGGGAATCTGGCACGGAAGGGGTGACTTGGGATCCGAATGGGCTTCGAGCTCCCACCCCGGGCTTTCCTCTGCACCGGGTTAGTGGGTGGTTCTCGGGCCTAGGAGGCCGCCTCTCACGATCCGCACTTGTCACCCACTGTGGCCAGCTCAGCGTCGGCGAGAGCGGCAGGAAGCCGGGGCAGGGCGAGGCGGGCGCGGGCGCCGGTGACTCAGCCTGGAGGGCCGGGGGCGGGCGTCGCGGGTGGGAGGCCCGGCAAAGGGCCGCGGGCTCGGAGGGGTTAAGCGGGCGTGGCTTGCGCAGCCCCGCCCCGAGTCCGGCCCGCCCCCCGGGACGCCGCGCCCGTGCGTATTTATAGTGGCCGTGCCCGGCGCGCCGCGTCTCTCCGCAGGCCCCGGCCGCGGCGTCCGTGCGTCCCACAGCTCAGCGTCATGGAGCGGCCGGCGCCCTTGGCCGTGCTGCCCTTCTCGGACCCCGCGCACGCCCTGAGCCTGCTGCGCGGCCTGAGCCAGCTGCGCGCCGAGCGCAAGTTCCTGGACGTGACCTTGGAGGCGGCGGGCGGCCGCGACTTCCCCGCACATCGCGCGGTCCTGGCAGCTGCCAGCCCGTACTTCCGCGCCATGTTCGCGGGGCAGCTGCGCGAGAGCCGCGCCGAGCGAGTGCGCCTACACGGGGTGCCGCCCGACATGCTGCAGCTGCTGCTGGACTTCAGCTACACCGGGCGCGTGGCGGTGAGCGGCGACAACGCCGAGCCGCTACTGCGCGCCGCCGACCTGCTGCAGTTCCCGGCCGTGAAGGAGGCGTGCGGCGCCTTCCTGCAGCAGCAGCTCGACCTGGCCAACTGCCTGGACATGCAGGACTTCGCCGAGGCCTTCAGCTGCGCGGGGCTGGCGAGCGCGGCGCAGCGCTTCATCCTGCGCCACGTGGGCGAGCTGGGCGCCGAGCAGCTGGAGCGGCTGCCGCTGGCGCGCCTCCTGCGCTACCTGCGCGACGACGGGCTGTGCGTGCCCAAGGAGGAGGCGGCCTACCAGCTGGCCCTGCGCTGGGTGCGCGCGGACCCGCCACGACGCGCCGCGCACTGGCCGCAGCTGCTGGAGGCCGTGCGGCTGCCCTTCGTGCGCCGCTTCTACCTGCTGGCGCACGTCGAGGCCGAGCCGCTGGTGGCCCGCTGCCCGCCCTGCCTGCGCCTGCTACGCGAGGCGCGCGACTTCCAGGCTGCGCGCTATGACCGGCACGACCGCGGGCCCTGCCCCCGCATGCGCCCGCGCCCCTCCACCGGCCTGGCCGAGATCCTGGTGCTCGTGGGCGGCTGCGACCAGGACTGCGACGAGCTGGTCACCGTCGACTGCTACAATCCGCAGACCGGCCAGTGGCGCTACCTGGCTGAGTTCCCTGACCACCTGGGCGGGGGCTACAGCATCGTGGCTCTGGGCAATGACATCTACGTGACGGGTGAGTGCACCGGGGGAGGGGGGTATGCCCAGACGCACCCTGGGCTCGCCCCCCGCCCCGCCCCGCCCCCCGAACTTTCCAAGAGACTTCCAGAACCGGGAATCCGAAGGCCCAGCTGAGTACGTTTGTTCGGTTGCTTCCAATCGAGAAGGGCCCCCTTGTGTGTGGGTCTTTGCGCCCTGTGCGGTAGGGCCTGCCCGGCTTAGCCAGCTCCTTGCCCTCCTCCCTGGAGGTGCCCTCCCCCTTTTCTGTTGAAAGAGACCGGGCATTGACCTGGCACAATGGGTGCTTTCTTTTAATCTCCAAGGAATGTGGGGACAGGCTGGAGGCTGGCGCCTCGTAAGGCATCCTCCCCCAGCAGGACTTTTCTCTCTCCCTTCTTGACCACAGGGGCCTCCTGACTCACACTGGCCTTGTCACAAGTGACAAGCTTCCCTAGAGCGTGCACCCAGGCCAGGCTCTGGGGATCACATGGTGTTTAGACTGAGCTGGGCTGCGACTGTAAACATGGTCACATGTTAAGAGATTTTCTTCCAGTTACTTGGCGGAAACCCCAAAACGCTGCCGAGTCACCGTGGGCGGGTCCCAGCTTGCTCCAGTGCTGGGTTTCTCCAACATTTTTAACTGAGGATGAATCCTTGATCTAACTGGAGGGTGGCTACCTCCCTCGGTCAGGCCTGCAGGGGCGGTCTCTGGGACTGCTATATAAGGGAAAAAGCAACTGGGGCAGGCCTCGGGCACTGTTATCGCCTCACAGGCATGAGGTTGGGTTGTCACAGGGGCTGTGCCCAGCCTGGTACATTCCACAGACAGCCCACTCTGATGTGTGCTGTGGTGGCCTCACGGTTCTCCCAACCTGACTAGGGGACAGAGCCTAACCCAGGGACATGCTCAGCTCTGGCCTGCAGCACCCTGTGTCCAGCCCTCTTGAATCTGCCTGAATCTGTCCCTCTTTAAAAGTTGAGGTTGGCCCTGGGTGGTTTGGGGCTCCTCCCTGCCCCCATCTCCTCTGGCTGGTGGCTTTGAGCAGAGAACTGCCTCCCAGAACTGGCCAGACTCGCCCATGGCCCATGCACCCTTCCATAAATGTCACAGCTGAGCAGCTAATCCTTTAGTTTAGGCAAGTGGTTCAATCATCCATTCAGCTGCTAGTGTGGAATTTTCCTGGGGCCCAGGAAGCCACATCAGCTGCCTTTGTAGCCCAAAGCAATACTGTAGGCCTTTGTCTTACTCCAGAAGCTCTCAGGGCTGAGAGACAGAGTGTCTCTGCCCTGTTCTGGGGCACCAGATGGGGAAGACCAGAGGTCCCTGGTGTCTGCTGGTGTCTGCTGACACTGTGAGAGTTTCATGGTCTTAGACCCACTTTAAAGTAGCTCCTAATGGTTGGAGAGATGGGTCAGCAGTTAAGAGCACTGGCTGCTCTTGCAGAAGACCCAGGTTTGATTCCCAGCACCCACATGGTGGCTAATAACTGTAACTCCAGTTCCAGGAGATCTGACGACCTCTGTGGGCATTGATCAACATACATGTAGGCAATATGCTCATACACATAAAATAAAAACAATAAATTTTTTTTTTTTTTTTTTTTTTTTTGTCTTTTTGAGACAGGGTCTCCCTGTAGCCCTAGCTGTCCTGGAACTATGTGGACCAGGCTGGCCTCGAACTCAGATAATCCACCTGCCTCTGCCTCCCAAGTGCTGGGATTAAAGGCATGTGCCACCACGCCCGGCTAACAATACATATTTTTAGAAAAAGTAACTCAACAAAGCAAACTTTTTCAGCCTTCTGTTGACACACATCTATCATAAGTGTATCACTTCATTTTTTTTTTCAAGTAAAGCATATCCCTGTGTTCTACGCCAGAGTGAAAACTAGAACCCCAGAAGTTTCTGACAGTATAACCTGCTGTGTTAGGTCTCTTCCTGACAGTGTGGGTTTCCTCTCATCTCGTTGTGGCACAGCCTTGGTAGCTCAGAATTTGGTGGCCGAATCCCAGGTTTTGTGGCTGCTCAGGAGAGCTGAACCCAAGGCCGGATGCTCTGGACTAGTTGATAGTATTGAGTGGGAAGACTACAAAGGTTATGTTGGGGGTGTTTTTTTGTTTTATTGTTTCTTGAGATGGGGGTCTTTTGTAACCCAGGATGACCTCAGACTCCTAAGTACTGGGATTAAAGATGTGTGCCACCTGGGGATCAAACCCAGGGCTTAGTGCATGCCAGGCAAGCACTCTATCAACTGAGCTACATCGCCAGCCCAAGGCTGTGTGTGCCTGGCCCTGCTCTGACCACAGTAGTGGACCTGTGCCTTGCCTCAGTGACAGCTTGGTGCTTTGACTGGGGCTTAGGGAGAGGTGAGGGGGGTGAGGAGGGTTAATTCCTCTGCAGGGAGAGGCCTTCCTGGAAGTCCAAGAAGACACTGGTGGGTGAATCACCCCACGTGGGCTGACCATCTGCCCCTTGTGTGCCCTGGCAGGTGGATCCGATGGCTCCAGGCTCTATGACTGTGTATGGAGGTACAACTCAAGTGTGAATGAGTGGACAGAGGTGGCGCCCATGCTGAAGGCTCGAGAGTACCACAGCTCTTCTGTCCTGGACGGGCTGCTATATGTGGTGGCAGCCGACAGCACAGAGCGTTATGACCACACTACCGACTCTTGGGAGGCCCTGCAGCCCATGACCTACCCAATGGACAACTGTTCCACCACCTCCTGCCGAGGCCGGCTCTATGCCATCGGCTCCCTGGCGGGCAAGGAAACCATGGTGATGCAGTGTTACGACCCAGACACTGACCTATGGTCTCTGGTGGACTGTGGCCTGCTCCCACCCTGGTCTTTTGCACCCAAGACTGTGACTCTGAATGGACTCATGTACTTTGTCAGGTGAGCCCTGGTGCCCACTGTGCCACTGTTTGGCACAGCGTCTCTGTGTTCCCCATTTCACAGATGATGGAGTTAGGGTTAGCTCCAACCCTGGCAGCACCTCGCCAAGCAGCTGATAGGTTCCCGTGTATCCATGAGGCGGATGTGTGTGCACATGCATATGTCTGAAAGAGAAAGAGAATACTGAGCTACCCCTCAGCCCTTACCCCATCCTCTACTTTTGATGACCTGTCTGGTCACAGTGACATGTTTCCTCCCTCCTGATTAGTTACTGGGCATCCAGGACAGATCTTGAACTCCCTGTATACTGCTCTGTGTGTGTGTGCATTCGTGCATTTCTTGATGCCCTCCCTGACTAAAACTGAGATAAGGACTGGGACTGGAGGTGGCTCAGTAGTTAAGAGCACTGACTGCTCTTGCAGAGGACCAGGGTTCCCAGTGCCCACATGGTGGCTAACAACCATCCCTAACTCCAGTTCCAGGGGATCCTCTTCTGACTTCTCCAGACATTACACAACATGGTGCACCTACCTGTAGGCATTACACTCAAACACATTAAATAAAAAGTTAATAATATCTATCTATCTCTCTATATGTATACATATAGTATAGATATAGGTATATAGGGTTTTTTGTTTTTTGTTTTTTTTTCCCCTTTGGATGCACCGTTCCTGCAGGTACTGCAATACCAGCTTGATGTGTGGAGTGGATAGAGCACGTTCCTACTCCGACTCCTGCTTCCAAAAATCCATTTAATATATTGTCCTCGGATAGAGGATGTATCAGACATTAAGCTGATAGGAACTACACTTGATCTTAGCCAAAAGGCCAAGAAGTGATAATAAAAAATATTTTTTAAAAAAACTGGGATAAAAGCCGGGTGTGGTGGCGCACGCCTGTAGTCCCAGCACTTGGGAGGCAGAGGCAGGCAGATCTCTGTGAGTTCAAGGCCAGCCTGGTCTACGTAGTGAGTCCCAGAACAGCTGGGGCTATAGGGAGACCCTGTCTCAAAAAGACCAAAAAAAAAAAAACCCACTGGGGTAAGGAAGGGGTGTGGATGGCGGTTCCCCCCCCAACTCCTTTTGGTATGGGACTTTTATCTGGGAGCCCCCAGAGGTATATGCCGTCTGCTTCTGGTCCTGCGCTCTCTTTGCCTGAGTAGTGCTGACCTTTGCCTGCCTCACCCCCAAGACAGGAGGCTGCCCCTCCTCAGGGTGAGCTCCAAAAGGAACACAAGTATCATTGCCTGTCATGTAAGTGGCTGAGGGACTTCATGTCCCTTAAAGTCTGCTCTAAGAAAGCCCTGAAACCCTCCTTAACCCTGGACCCATTATAAAATGGCCTGGCCCTTTCCCAGCTCTCCCTGCCTCCTGGGGTGTCTTCAAGGAGGGGGTGGGGGTGGCTATAAATACAACCTCAGAGAGCGCCAGAGTCACTGCTTCAGCCCCTCGGCAGTGGCTGTCAGCCCAGTACCTGTGAGAGTGTCCTCCCTGTCCTGTGGTCCTAGAGCAGGATGTACCCAGGGCTGCCCTCCGCTCACTGTTCCGGATGGGAGTTGGCTTCAGTCGCTAGCCCTCCCTGCTGGAAGTGGCAGGATGTTGCCCTACATCTCCAGCTCCACCTGAATGCCTGGGGAGAGGAAGGGGATGCTTTTCTGCCTGGACAGCTTCTGGGGCAGACTGGGAGCTGACGGGACAGAGGGGAGGTTCGGGAGGTTCTTGGGTGCAGGGCTAGGCCTCAGGCCTAATCTCAGTCTGCTCTGCTCATGGACTTGGGCTTTAAGAGCCACATAGCCCCAGGCCCAGAGTGCCCCCTGTGTCTTGACAGCCCTGTCAGGGATGTATTGTCCTCCAAGGAAGCAGCCAGTGCTCTCTGAAGGCCATAGCCCTCAGCTGCTCCTGGTGAAGGATGAAAGGCTGCTGTCCTGGGCCTCCTGTGGTACAGTGGCCCCTTGTCTTGGTCCCAGGGAAAAGCAAGTGCTTGGCTGGGAGGAGAGGTGGTGCTAGGGAGCCCTGCCCAACCCAGCCCCTTTCCTATGGCTCTTTTGTCTCTGCTGGAAAGACAACAAAGGTTAGGGACAACCCAGTGGGTTCAGAGCCTGCCTGGACAGCAGAGCTCTGTGAGATCAAGGCCAGCCAGGGCACTGTAGTGAGACCTTGTCATAAAAACCCCAAACTATACAGATCAGTGGAGAAGCCAGCAACTTTGAGGACTCTCCTGACCCTTCATACCAACATGCCTCTTCCTCACTCTGGCTCTCTTCCTCCCCAACCCCCCATTCTCTGCACAGGGATGACTCTGCCGAGGTGGACGTATACAACCCCACAAAGAACGAATGGGACAAAATCCCGTCTATGAATCAGGTAAATGTGCAGGTGTGTCCGCCTTGTCCTGATGTTTGCAAGTGTCCTCAAGATTGAGTGTTTAGGACAGTCATGGTGGGTGAGGACTATGCCGAGCCCTGTCCTGGTGTTGTCTCAGTTAATGGAAGGCTGGTGCTATCCTCATTACACTTGAAACTTGTTGATACCAGATGTTAAAGGAGCCCAAGACCGGGGTTTTTTGAGTTCCTCCATTGGGCCAGTATTCACTGACCATGAGGCAGAGCACGGGGAGATGACTCAAGATGAGGAAAGTATGCCACAGGGCAGGGACAGCAAGTGTGGAGGCCCTGGGGCCCCCCTGTGTGCAGGAACACTAGCAGCCCATTGTGGCTGGAAGTGATGAGCTCAGGCAGGAGGTCTTTAGTGACCGGCCCCCCCACCCCCCATTCCACTGATTGCTGAGGAACTGACTGGGAGTGCATTTATTAGACACTACTGGGAAGAGCAGTCCGAGACTGGTGGTACAATGGTTCTTGGAAGGCCTGGTGACATTTGGCCAGGATTGAGTCCCAGCTCTGCCAGTGATGGCTACACCAGCCTAGTTTCTCCCATCTGTAAGGTAGAGAGGATCGACAGGCTGGCTCTACAGGACCAGTGCAAAGGTGGTGAGAGAGAACAGGGGATGCTGCGTGTGGCCTGCACCTGGAGACCATGGATCACACAGGGAAGGGTCGCTTTCCAGACTCCCGCAAGTGTGTGATTCCAGAGGCCCTGTTTCCCGGGTTTGGGTGTCTGGTCTGTTGACTGAGAATGGTTTCCATGCTGTGTCTGGGAAGTGCTAGGCTGTCCCCCGGAGGTTGTAGGGTGGAGTAGGGGAATCTGCCACTGTTGCCTGCCTCACTTTGCCACCTTGACCCACAGGTGCATGTCGGGGGCAGCCTGGCTGTCCTGGGAGGGAAGCTCTATGTGTCCGGGGGATATGACAACACATTTGAACTCTCGGATGTGGTGGAAGCATATGACCCAGAGGCCCGAGCATGGAGTGTGGTGGGGCGGCTTCCGGAGCCCACCTTCTGGCATGGCAGCGTAAGCATCTTCCGCCAGTTCATGCCACAGACACCTCCAGGGGGCCGTGGCTTCGAGCTGGACGTTGGCAGCAGTGAGGTAGATGCAGGTCGCCGCAGGCTGCCACAGAACCCGGATGAACTGCACTAGCCCCGGCCTGGCCCAGAGAGGGCCTCGGTGCAGGGGAACAGCCCCCTGCTTGGTACACAGGACGCAATGAGTTGGTCACCAAGTGGAATGCAGGCTTGTGGATGCTGAGTAAGCGCCAGGACGGATCATGTGAAAGTTTCTCTGCATTCGGAGCCCAGGTCACAGCTGCTGGGGAGGAAGCTGTGGTGACTACCTCTCCTGTGGTCAAGGCACGGTGGCTTCCTTGCCTTCACCTGTCTCAGCCTCCCAGAAGTCACCCCCAGTCTATGACATCCAGCTCACTGTTGGCTCACCATGCTGTGTGCCCCTCCCTGCTGGCACCTCCGTCTGCTTGCCCTCACCTTGGAAGTAGAGGACAAAGGCCCCTGTGCATGGCTGAGACTGGCCTGACCTGGGACACTAGAAACAGGAAGACAGTGGCTACGGTGGAATCCCACACTCCACATCTAGGACCGGGAACCCTTGTGCCTAGCTCTCCAGATAGAGGGGTGTCAGCCCACTTAATTGCATACCTCTGTTGGGGGATTGCACCTTGGTGTGAGCTTGAACAGGTCCAGAGGGGCCACTGAGTTTTCTATTTCTGGAGTATCCTCACCTGGCAAGCAGTCCCCGCACCCCAGGGCTTCCTGCAGAGGCAAGGCTGGAGGAGACGGCCAAAGCCCACAGTGCAGGGTTGCAGTGGCTCCTTCCCAGGAGTCTCACTTATGCCCAGCCAAGTGGGCAGGTGCTGGACCTGGGAGTGAACCCTGCTTCTAAAGGAAGCCTTGGGCCGGGGTGGCCCCAATGATTGGTGCGAGGTTGAAATGCTTACAGTTTAACCTTTAAAAGAAGTAGGGAAGGCCGGGTGTGGTGGCGCACGCCTTTAATCCCAGCACTCGGGAGGCAGA
>NW_008358859.1:1127749-1155839 GCF_000622305.1 Nannospalax galili | reverse complement strand
TCTCTGTGAGTTCAAGGCCAGCCTGGTCTACATAGTGAGTTCAAGGCCAGCCTGGTCTACATAGTGAGTTCCAGGACAGCTGGGGCTACAGGGAGACCCTGTCTCAAAAAGACCAAAAAAGAAGGAGGGAGTCAGGAGAGACAGATGAGCTTGGTCTGACTTTCAGATCTACAAAGCAACATTGGCAGAACTTTCTGCAAGAATTGGGACAAGCCAGGCCCCCTAGGAGTGCAGGCCCAGGTGCAGGAGTACATGGGCACCTAGAGTACAGTTTCACTGTAAGTTTTGTGGGTTACAGGGCTGGGACCCTGTAGGTGCCCAGTGGCCTCTGCTAGAGTTTGTCTGCCCCTTTCTGGGGAAGGGGTGTTAGGACTGTTTCCTCATTAGAGGAGACAAAAGCCAGTGTTCAGAGTTGCCTTAGTAAACTTGAGGGCACACGAGTCTCTGGAAACAGCATAGTCTCTGTGCCATCACATACCTACAACCCTCCTCCAAGCGATGGAGGAAACTTTCCTAATTTCTTCCAGATGCCTACCTGCTCTGTTTGGTGCCATGTCCTGCAGGTGTCCTTATGCTGGGTTAGAAAACCATGTTCTAAAATGTACCTGACACACTGAGGAGAGACTGCTGTGGCTTGCTAGGGTCCCATGGGTCCCATGGGAATATGCAGGGGTGCCAAGGTACCAAGGCTTACTTTGTTCCAAGGTGCTATCCTCCCAGCCCTTCTCAAGTGCTCATCCTCCTCCCTGTTGGCCAAAAGAAAGAACCCTTTCAGCGAACTCTCTCCACAAAACCCTGGAAAAAGCTGCCTGCCTGAGACCACTGTTAGTGCTCTGTGGGGTGGCTTGTCTTCAGCAGCAGTAGGCACATGGCAGGGTGGGGTCCTGAGCCTGAACCAGGTACCAAGCTCATGGAGAAGTGCTTCCAAGTCTACTGGGAGACATGGCCACCACTGTTGGGTCCTCTTGGAGAAAGGCTGGGAAGCCTCCCAGAGGAAGAGCTGGACTCCTGCACTCTATACTGGGCCACTGTGATCAGCAGTTACTGCACTACAGTGGACACTTGTACAAGGCCTGCACAGGAAAGGTGAGCTTGGATTTGCATCCCTCTGCTCTATCTGCTATAGAGATACTCAGGTTTCTACCATCAGGACCCCATCCTTGGGTTTTTAAAAGACTCAAGGGAGAAGAGCAGGTACCCAGGGTGCCCCCCCAGGAGTTCAGGATCAGGCCCTCCCCTTGGCTGTAGGCTCTGACCACTTACACACCCTTCTACTGACTTGGGGAATGAGGCTGGACCACCTGGGGATGGGACTGTCACATGCATAAAGCTTTTATCTGTCAATACAAGATTTAAGTTATGAAAAGTTCAGTAACTGGTATTTAATGCTGATCTACTCTAAAGTATTTCTATATTTATATGACTTCAGAGACATGTAGTAAAGGTTGTCTCCTTTAGGTGACCAACATCCAGTCACACCGGAGGGTGGGGCAGATTTGTATATTTATTTTTGTCTATTCTGTAGGGTTGTATGTCCAGAATCCTAAGGTTTTTAGGATGCCTTTAGTACATTTTGAAATAAAAACGTTTTCTAGACTCTGTTATCTTCATCTTCTGCTGTAACCTGGAGATCTTGTGTGAACCTGGCATTTGGGGTGCAGAAGGGGGCACAGAGTGAGGATCCTGTTGTCAGCAGGTGAAGGAGACAGGTCTGTGAGCGCAGGGTCTGAGAAGGCTTGTCTTTGGGATCACAGTAGGTTCCAGCCCACAGTGGGATGGGCCTTGGGCCAAGAAAGGCCAGTGTTTGGGCCAGGAAGGGAACACATCTTGAGGCTAGGGTCCCTTGGGCTAAACTTCAAGGTCTCACACATGCTAAGCAAATGCTTTGCCACTGAGCCACACCTCAGCCCAGTTGCTTCTATAGCAGTCTGGCCTGTAACCTGTACTGGGAAACATTTGGAACCCTGGATGTGGCTCACTGCACACAAACTCTGCCTTTACCTCTGAGCTGCCAGGGGCCCAGGAATGAAAGGAAGCTGGGTGGGTGACCTGAGTGAACACATTCCTGACCTCCAACTCCAGTTGAAGTGTGTATTGGAGGTTGTGTGTGTGGTTGGAGGTTCAGGGGTGCCCCGCTACATTGGATTTAAGCAGGGCCCAGCTCTGAAGCTACTGGGGCCATGATCGGCACTGATTCAGCCTGGGGGGAGGGTGTTTCAAAATGTGTCATGAGATTGACAGGTTGTTTCCTCTTCTCCCTGGGAGAGCCTCAACTACCAGGGTGTGACAGGGTCCACACCACTTCCTGGACTGGGTCAGAGAAGGCCTGGTTCCTGCCTCTGACCTTGGGATATTTACTCTTAGCACCAGCCAAGCTCTAAGGGAAGCCTGGGCCCCTGAGCTCCACCCACACTAATTCGCCAGGCCAGGTGTGAGTGAGCGAGCTTAACTAGGGGTGGCTCCCGGAGACCCTGCTAATTTTGCAGAGATTTCCAGTGTCTGCCATGCATGGGGAGTTACTAACTCCATGGCAAGGATAGAGCAGAGGCTTCCTCAGGGTCTAAAAGGGGAGGGAAGACATTTAAACAAGCAGTCCCCGCAGCACCCACGTGCTCCTCCTCCATGACACACAGCACTTCACTGTGGAATGTGAGGACCACTAGGGCCCCTCCACATTCAAGGCCTTTGGCAGGACACAGGAGACTGGCTAGGACAAGGGTCCCTCTGTAGGCAGGAAGTCAGCCTGCCTAGCCTGCTTTGCTGCCCTGTCGAGAGTGTTCAACACGACTGGCTTGACTGGTCAGGGAGGCCATCGTGGTAGCCACCTGTCCAGCCTCCACTGAAACAGGAACAGCACCCATCTGAAGAATGAGGAACAGAACAGTGTGAAGTGGGTACCACCTCCAGTCCTGTTCCTCAGCTTGGGTGAGTCTCCAGAGCCACCGGGAAGTGGCTAGCTAAGCTTAGGTCGAGGACTAGGAGGCACCATGAGGGCATGGCTGGAAGGAAGCACTTCACAGCAGTCCAGGCTGAAAGTTCCAGAATATTAAGAAACAGACCAACAATAAATCCAAAGTCACACAGTTTATTGGGGGCTGGGCCCAGTGGTGGGGGGCTATGTGTCACAGTCCTCGGGGACAGCAGCTGTGATGATGAGTGAGGGCTCCAGGACGCCAGGTGTGGCAAAGCTCTCCTCCGCACACAGTCTCTGGCTAGGGAGCTGGGAGGCGAGGCCACCCTGGGCCAAGGACTCCACAATGACCTCTGCGGAACCCACCTCCAGGTCAGCAGGTGGCTGGAGTGCCACCACCACCATCTTCTCGTCCTCAATGACCAGGTTGCGGAGCTTACGCTGCCTCGGATTGTAGTTCTCCACCCGATCGTGGATCTCCATGTGCCTCCGCAGGTGGGCCTAGAAGGAGGGCAGGCTCAGAGCTGGGGGGCAGAGCGGGGGAGGGGAGACCCACAGCCCACCTACCTGCCGGGTGAACTTGTAGCCACATTCAGTGCACTGGAACTTTCTCACCCCCTTGTGCCGTCTGACATGCACCCGTAACTGCTCCACAGCTGTGGGAGGATGGGGCACTGCCATCAGAAGCAGGTAACAGCAGGGATGGGCCCTGACATGGAAGACCCAGGACCCAGCCAAGAGGCCTCGGCAGGGCCTCTGCTCCAGGCTCTACAGCACCCCGGTGGCCACCATGACCCAGGGCCTGGGTAGCCCTGCCCCTCCAGTCACGGCAGTGCTGCTCTCATCTCTCAGCACAGAGAATAGCGTCTGCTGGCTGGAAGGTTCTAAAGCGCATCTGGAAGCCACTGCTGCCCTTGACCTCTGTGACCCTCCAACCAGGGTAGCAAGAGTGTGCCCGTGTACCTTTGAAGGTCTTGCCGCAGATCTGACAGAAGTGGGGTCGGCCCTCCTGGTGACGGCTGGCCACATGCCTCAGGAGCGGCCCCTTCTCCGTGAAGCGCTGTTCACAGAACTCACAGCTGAAGGGCCGCTCGCCAGTGTGGGTGCGGTTGTGCTTGTCCAGGCTGGCTGTGGGGGACAAGGTGGGGCTCAGCTGCTGTCTTGGCCCCAGGGCAACGGGGAGGAGGGCTTGCCTCACCTTGGGTGCGGAAGGTCTTCCCACAGAGGTGGCACTGGAAAGGCTTCTCACCAGTGTGGGTACGGAGGTGCATGTTGAGGTTGGCCTTCTGGGTGAAGGCATGGCTGCAGAACTCGCAGACATATGGCCTTTCGTTCCTGCACAGGTGGAGACACAAGGTAGACATCACCACTCAGGGAAGCCACCCCGGCACTCTGCTGGAGCTGGGGAGAAGCCAGCAGGGCATGGGTGGTCCCAGGCAAGGACACCACCTCCATTCCCTGAAAATCTAGAGCTCAGGGAGTCAGGAACCTAAGGGAACTAAGAATCTTCCTCAGGAGGGAGAGCCTTACCTAGCCTGAACCCTCCCACCTTGCCTGCCCCTCCCCTCCCGACACGGGGTCACAGGGGCTGGGTACAGGGAGGAAGTCCTCATCCCCTGTGCTGACACTGTCTCTGACCATGGGCATGCAGGACCACACAAGAGAAGGGCCGACTCCCACCTGTGCTTGGCCTTGATGTGCATCTGTAGCCCATTGCGGCTTGAGGCTCGGTGCCCACACTCCTCACACACAAAGAGCTTCTCCCCACGATGCTTGAAAGCCTCATGCAGTTGTAGCTCCGTCCGGGACAAGAAGCACTTGGCACAGGTAGGGCACTGCAAGCAGGCAGGGCAGGCAGGAGTGGCACCAGGTGAGGGACAGGGTTGGGTCGCCCAGGAGCCACAGATGCCCATTCCTACTGTCCCAGCATCCAAGCACACAGCCCCAGCCCTGTCTGGCACTTACTGCATGGGGCTTGGGGGCACCGTGCAACTTGATCATGTGGCTCTGCAAGTCCTTCTTCTGCATGAACTGCTGGGAGCAGGAGGAACACTGAAAAACAAGCCACAGTCAGCTCCAAGACAGCCTGTTCCATCAGAACCCCAGCATCAGGGGATGGCGAGATGTGAAAAGAGCCCCTGATCTGAGGATGGATGGCTCCCAAGAGGTGGCAGTACTCAGTCATGTTATGCCCAGAGGAATGCTGGGCCTGCCCTGTGGAAAGATGCCCAAAAGGTTTGTGGAGAGAAAGCTGTGGCCAGTGGTCCTATCCACAGATGTGTCACTACATGGGCAAGCAAGGCAGGTTTTTTGACAACTATCAAGGTGTTAGACATCACTCCAGGCAAAGGGTTCCATAGGAGGAATCCTGAGATAGCCCCCACCAACCCCACCCAGCCCATGGCCCTGGGGACAAGCTGAGCCTGACCTTGTAGGGCATTTCTCCTGTGTGGGACACCATGTGCACTCGCAGCTCCATCCTCCGTCGGAAGGTCTCTTGGCACACGGAGCACGTGAAGACCTGGCAGTGTGAGGGGCAAGCAGGGCCAGCATCAGGGAGGGCCTCTGCCTGTGCCCGCAGCCTCTGCAGGGGCTTCCACTCGCTGCTGGGAAGTGTCTGCCTGGGGTGGGGGCCTCTAGGGTGGGAGAGGGCAACATGTAACCCACCTGCCCCAACCTTCACGAGCACTGCGCACTACCACACCAGGCCCTTCTCGGGTCCAGACAGCTGGGGACAGGGGCCCAGCTGCTACTGACCAGTCTCTTGCAAGAGAAAGGGGGTTTAGCCAAACACTGTCCACTCGGGGCAGCAGTAGGGCAGGCAGGCAAGGTGGCTATGTGGCTCTTCCCAGCAGCCTTCACCCACAGCAGCTCCCCTGTTCCAAAGCCCAAAATGTCCCTCCAGGGCTTGTCCTTTCTGCCCTTTGGACTTCTGTCTCCACTTGTACCAGGACGTGGACTTGATGACCTCCAAGGACCCTGCAGGTCTTAGTTCACAGTCCCCACCGGGTCTCCTGGGGCCCTTCCTAGATGGCAGGGAGATACACCGGTACGCTCCACCCTCAAGTACCTGGACCAGCTCCCAAGTACCTGTTCTGAGCGGTTCATGCAATTCCGGGCTTCATGCTCCAAGAGGTTCTCCTTGCGAAAGTAACACTTCCCACATTTGGGACACTCGAAGGGTTTCTCACCAGTGTGTTTCCTGCCAAGAAGAGAGGCCGCAGAGGTGCGGGTGCTGAGAGGGCTTCCGGCTCTCCTGTACCCAGTGCCTCGCCAGCTCCTGCCACAAACCCTAGCCATGTTGCACGCAGCGAAGTTCCTGAAGCCAGCCGGGGCTCACCATGTGGACTGGGTGACACCCAGGCTGAGTGTAGAGCAAGCCCAGCTGTCCCCTCCAGCATGGACCCTCAGCAAGGGACAGCGCAGGAGCCACAGGCCCACACAGTCCATGCTAAGGAGGACAGCTGGGAGCCAGGAGCCAGCCCACTCCTGCCAGCCTCCCTAAGTGGCTGCCTCAGAGCTGACTGGCACAACCTGGTTAGCAGCCTCCTCTCTGTGGGCTCCACCTTCAAAACCATGGCCAGAGGACTGGCGAAAGCTCAGCAGGTAAAGGCCCTTGCTGCCAAGCCTGAGAAACTGAGTTCAATATCCAGGATGCACATGGTGGGAGAGAACTGACTTCATTCTACAAGCTGTCCTCTGGCTTCCACACATGCCCTCCTCCCCAAATAAATAATAAATGTAAAATGTATAAATGTGCATAAATGTATAAATGTGTATAAATGTAAATGTGCTGGAGAGATGGCTCAGTGATTAAGAGTACTAGCTGCTCTTGCAGAGGACCCAGGTTTGGTTCCCAGCACCCACATGGTGGCTAATAACCATCAGTAACTCCAGCTCCAGGGGATCACACCCCCTCTTCTGACCTGCTCCAGCACTGTGTGGCACAAGTGCACTTATATACATGCAGGTAATACACTCATACACATAAAAATAATGGGCCGGGCGTGGTGAGCACACCTTTAATCCCAGCACTTGGGAGTATTTTTATTTATTTTTTAGGTCTTTTTGAGACAGGTTCTCCCTGTAGCCCGAGCTGTCCTGGAGCTCACTATGTAGACCAGGCTGGCCTCGAACTCAGAGTTCACCTGCCTCTGCCTCCCAAGTGCTGGGATTAAAGGCGTGTGCCACCACGCCTGGCCCCAAAATAGTTTTTAAAGTAGAATCTGCCCACTTCATGTCACTGATACCTGTAACTGTGGCTGCAGGGGCGCCTGGAGTTCATGAAATCACCACTGGCTCCTCTGGCTCCCTACCACCCTCCCAGGCAGGCTGTATTAAGTTCAGAAGCCAGAGTTCCTTTAAGAGGCAGCAGCCTCATGACCTCTTGTCTCACAACCCTCCAGTGCTTCCTGCTTCATATGGACAAGACCCAGGACACCTAGGACTGCCTCAGCAAACTAGTCCTTCACTTCATTCACTGGCCTAGCTCTTAAGTCCCTGCCTGGGCCCTGCCCCCACATCTGGCCCTCTCCCCTCACCTCAGCCAGGCTCACTCCTAATCCAGGGTATTAAGTGCTAACTGTAGTTCCTGGCCAGAATATTCTTCCCAGGGATGGCTTCCTTACCTCTTCAAGGCTCACCCCCTAGCCAGGCTGGGTGGCAGGGCCTGTAATCCCAGCGCCTAGTTTATTTTTAATTTACTTTTCAGTACTAGGAGTGAACCCAGGGCCTCATACATGCTAGGCAAATGCACTACCAGTGAGCTATATCCCAGCACTTGGCTGAGGCAGGAGGATGCCAAGCTCAAGGCCCACTACCTGGGTTACAGGGTGAATTCAAGACCAGCCTTGGTAATTCAGTGAGGCGGGGTGTGGGGGTGTGGGGGGTATGTGGTTTATAGCTCAGTGGGAGAGGCCTGAGGTTTGATCCATAAGCACTGAAGGTGGGGTGGGGGGAGAATGATCCCATCTTCTTTGTAATATCCCCCAGGTCAGTTACTGAAATGTGTAAACTATTGTGTACTGAAATGTGTAATGTGAAATGTATCCCCCAGGCCCTACTTTCCTTCTCCTCACTCTCAACAGGGTCTCAGACCCTGAAATCCAAACTGGCCTTGACTTCACAGCCATCCCCCTGCCTCAGCCAAGTGCTGGGATGACAGGTGTGAGCCAGCACACTTGGCTGCCTGCTTCTTTCCAAAGCACTGCTCCCCTCCTCACAGGCTACTAGCTTTCTAGTTATGCCCTGCCTGGACAAGCTTCCTAAGCAATGCAGACGGACAAGCCTACAAGTCTTGTCAACGTCTGAATGAAGGTGCTGAAGAACCCTGACCCAAGCCATGGGTGACTTCCAGAAGCCACACATTCCTCTCACCCTGTCACAAATGTCCTCACTCCCTCATCCTCTGCCATGCAATGGTCTTTCTCCTGTTTCTGGGATTACAGAGGTGCACCACCATCCCCAGCTGCAATGATTCTCTTGAAGCCATCACTTTCCCTCCCAGTTCTCGGACACCGGGCCACCTCAGGATGGATGAAGACAACGCCTTGTACCTCTTTCACCGGCAGTGTCTGGAGCACCAGGCGAGGTGGACGGCCCCAGGTTCCCCCACCACCGGGAGCACCCAGACTCCAGGAACTGGAGCTATCCAAGGCCAACCACAGGTATAGCAAACAGGTCTCAACTCGCGCTCCAACTCCAGGCAATCACTAAGGTTTCCCAGAGTGCCATACTGAGGCCACACGCATTGGCACAACCTTGCCTACACTGAGATGGACCCATGGTGTTCTGGTGCAGAGCAGCAGGATAGAAGTGCAGGTCAACTGGCTGCTGTCCCCAATGGCCAGCCTGGGACTCTAGAGCAGCGCTGTCCAAGAGGCTCTCCATGATGATGGAGACCCTCTGTCTGCATCTTCCAATTTGGTAGTCAGGACCTACATGGCTACTGTGCGCTTGAGATATGGCTACCGTGTCTGAGGCACTGAATTTAAAGTAATCTGAAGTTAAGGCAGCCCCATGGGGATAGTTACCTTACTGGACACTGCAGCTTTAGAAAAATGGTCTTTCTTGCTCCACTAACACCCAGAGCTAACAGCCCCAGAAACACAGGCAGCACTGAGCTCTAAGATTGCCATTGTGCCAAAGCCCATGCTGACAGACTTTAGAAATTCCTACTGCCAGACCTCTGCTCCAGCTCAGGAAGGAGCCACAGGCTTCTCTCATCCCTGGCAGAAGTCAGCCCACTGTCAAAGTCCACACAGGGTAGAACCTACTGTTTGGGTCCCTGAAACCCATCTCTAATCACAAGATTCACAGTAAGGGGGAGGAAGAAGACTCTGACTGAAAAGATCCTCCCTCTTTGATCAGAGGTATGCCAACCCGGCACTAGGTGGGCCTGAGACAGAGCCCCAGACCCGACAGAGCCCAGAGGTGGGGGAGTACAGGAACCCTCCCCCAAACTGGGAATGGCAGGCAGGAAGAGAAAATAGAAAAACAGAGCGTTTACCTGTTGTGGACTTTTAGATAATATTTGCTGAGGAACTTTTTATGACATGTGGGGCATTCAACCGGCACCGCTGTACCTTTTCTGTGCTCAGCGGGCTCGGATGCTAGGGACCCTGCACCCGGGGCTGGCTCGGCAGCACAGGGCTTTCTGATTACTTTTGACTTCCTCCTGGTCAGCACAGTCTCAGGCTCAGAAACGTAATCGCCATCCCCGTCGTCCTCAACTTGAACCACCACTTCCCACTAGAGCAGAGGCAGCAGGAAGGTGGGGTCACCAAGGTATCAGCAGGGCCTGTGGGGAACCCACTGTAGTTCCAACCCAAGCCCCATCCCATGATCGCCTTCATCAGAGACTCGTCCCTTCAGGGGCTCAGGGAAGACAACATCTGGGTCTGGATTTGCGAGGAGCTGGCAAGGTTTCACTAGCCTAGGGAACCACCTGTCACCTTGCAGCTGCTCACTCCACCCCCAAGGAAGCTGGCAACCATGGACAACTGTGTCAGCCAAAGCCACTGGCTTCCTACATTTCTAGATCATCCCAGGAAAGTGTCAGTCTTTACCCCTCCTCTGGCCTCCCCAGTTCCAGCACCCTGGGCACAGTACCTCATTGCTCTCGCCCTGCAGTGGGGCACCTTCAGCCTCCAAGGGCCGTGGGAGCACTTTGCAGTCCTGGGACTCCTTGTCCTCTAAGGGACAAGGCTTCAGAGCCTGCTTGGGCTTCCCACAGAGGAAGGAGGGGCTGCTCTGGGCAGAGGGACTGAACTGGGGCTTCTGGGGGCTCCGACTGTCTCTAGGTTCCTGATCCGCAGAAACCAGGCTCAGAGTCCTGGAAACTTCCTCTTCTTCCAAGTCTGCTGGCTCTCTGAGGTGGCTTTGCACGTCCTGGGAGGCAGGCTGCTCCAGGGCACTCTGGCCACTTGATGCCTGTCCCACTGGGGTTTGGGGCTGGAAACTCTGGCACAACTCCACAGCCTCTGGCACTCGCAACTCCCTGGCTGCCAGGAGCACCTGATCCCGGTTCCCTGAGGTGAGGGCGAGGTGACCAGTGTAGAAAAAGTCCAACAGAAGGCCAAAGATCTCGGCAAAAACCGCAGGAAGGACAACGCTGCCCCCAGAGCCATCCCCATAGAGGCTCTGGAAGAAGTGGCTGCAGCAGGCCAGGACACTCCAGTGTGCCTTGAACACCAGGCCCCCAACATCCAGCGTGGCATCGCAATACTGGCCCTTCTCCCGCTGTTTGTTGAGCTCCTGCAGAACCCTCACACTGTGCTGGACGAAGGAGCCATCCATGGTCTGGAAGAAAGAGCAAAAATGACAAGCTGGCCAGCTCAAGAGAGAAAACCTGAAGATTTAGGAAGAAAGGGAGTAGGACTCCCACATACGCATAAGGACTTGGGTCAAGGCTAGAGTGCACACAGAGCACAGCACTGGAGCACAGTGACCACCCCCAGGGGCAGGGCTGGTGCTAGGTAGGCCAGAGGGAAGGGAGGGGTGGGAGGTAGACCTGGGAGAGGACAGGTCAGGGCAGGGTCGTTGGGCAAGGACGGAGTCGATCAGAGGGGATTCAGCAAGCCTGGGTACACTAGGGAGAGAACAGGACAGGGTCCAGCAGAGAAGATGCAGCAGGCCCGGGTGCACCTGGGAGAAGACAGGACAGGGTCTGGCAGAGGAGATGAGGCAGGGGTGGGTGCACCTGGGAGAGGGCAGGGCAGGGCAAGAGAGATGCAGCAGGGGTGGGTGGACCTGAGGGAGGGAAAGACAAGGTCGGACAGAGAAGATGCAGCAGGGGAGGTGCACCTGGGGGAGGACAGGCCAGGGTCGGGAAGGGGTGTGGGGACAGGAGGCGGGGAGTGACAACAGCAGATCCCCGCGTACAGCCTCAGAACCCCGCGCGGGACGGAGCAGGACTGCGGCTGCGCACAGGTATTCCCAGCCCACGCTGCACCCGCAGGTCTCGCGCGGCGGGCGGAAGGCGACGGCCTCACTCTTGTCAGGTCTGGGGACAGCGCGCACTCCCCCTCCCACGCCCCATCCTCCTCGCCCGCCCTCCCCGCACGCACCGGCCGGACCCAACTGGGCTCCGCCGCTTCCACGGCCCACGAACCAACTGCCCCGGCCGAACGAGCCCGGCCCACAGCGCGGAGACGCCGCCGTCGCCACACCGGAAGCGACGTCAGGGCGCGCGGGCCACGCCGTGACGCCTCGGAGGCACAGGGCTCATAGGGACCGCCCCCTCGAGGATGGAACCGTAGAGAACGACCAATGGGACGTCGGGTGGGCGGGGCCACGCCGTCCTCAGTTGACTTGGGGCTATCGGTCCCAGAGTTGCTTAGCAACACCAAGCTGGACGCTCAGGAGACCGGAAGCGCAGCCAAGAAGACACACGCTCGGATCTTTATTGGGCTGGACACATCGCAAGCTTACTTAGGAGCTCTGAGGTCACCCGCACCCCCCAGGCCTTCCACCCCATCGCTCGTCAACCCTCAGGAACTTCCGGTTCCGCTTCCCCCAATCTGGCCGACTCGAGGCGCCTCGTGTAGTCCTGGATGGAGGCCTGAAAATGCTGTGTGTTGTTGAGGTCGGGCCGGCAGAGGATCACATAGCACTTGGGGAGGAAGTACCCACCGAAGCCGCCACTCAGGGTGGTCAGCCCCGCCAGCACGTTGACCACAGCCAGGTACCTGCCCTGGTAAACACTGGACATGGTGAAGAAGGTGATCCAGGAGACGAAGTAGAGGAGTAGGCTGAAGGTGACGCATTTGGCCTCGTTATAGTTCTCTGGCAGTTCCTTGCCCAGGTAGCTGCAGGTGAAGGTGCTGACTGAGAGGAGGGTGTTGTGGGTAAAAGCCAGGAGGAAGCCCACAGAGTTGGCCTGTGTGCACTCCAGCATCACCAGATCCCGGGATCTCTGGTACTCCCTGGTGGGCAGTGGCGTCCACACCACAAGCCATATGAGACAGATGAGCAAATGGACCATTGAGCTGACGATCACAAAGAGACCAGCACCGTGGTTTTGGGCCCAAGTGTGGTAGGATGTGGGGACCTTAGTGGAAAACTTGAAGATGATGACCAGCTGGAAGGAGCGGATGGTCAGGCAAGAAAGGAAGATGGCGAAACTCAAAGAGAAGAGGGGCTGGCGCAGCAAGCATGCGGGCACTGTGGGCTCTCCGAAGAAGCTGTAGAAGCTACAACTACCCGAGCCCAGGGATCCCAGCATGAGGAAGCAGAGCCTGCCCCCAGCTGACCTCACAACAGGCGTGTGAAGGTGCCAGGCAAACAGCCCCGCGGTCCCAACCAGCAGCAACAACAACAGAGTGTTAGCTGCTAGTAGCAACAAAGAGATGGGTTCATGCCAGCTCAAGAACACCACGGTGCGTGGGAAGCAGGCCGGGCTTGCCTCTGGTGCCCATTCTTCTTTTCCACAAGGCTGGCAGAGGTGAAGGTCTGAAAGGGAAGACAAGGTTCCTTTGAGCCAGGTGACCATTGAGAAGGCAAGGAATGGGGAAAGGAACTCCTGCCAGGTGCCTGGGGAGTTTAGTTGTACCTCAACAGGTAGGCCTTCTAGAACAGCCCCAGGCCAAGCATTTCCCCGAAAGGCCTGTATTAATTACAGACTGGAGAAACATGCATCAGTTTTGTATGGCTCATGATCCCAAAGGAGGATTACAAACAGCCTTACACTGGTGTCTCTGTCCACATGCCAGCGAGGCTGTGAACCAGTGAGAGTCACCAACCCTAAAATAAAGCACTTTTGTCTCTCTCCAGCACATCCACTAACCAAATCCACCTTCAGAGCTTTGAGATGTCTTGGCTCTCTGGTGACAAAGACATCTCCATCTCCACAGAGATACAAAAAGGAAAGAAAGCCCCAGAATCCAGCTCTGCACTGAGCTCATAGCTACCCAGTATGCTCGCTACTCTCCACTTTGAGTCACGAGATGGGACATGCCAGCTTCTTTCTGCTGCAGACATGCTAGTGGGTCTGAACCATTTAGTCTGAATCATTCAGGGGCTGAATCCCTTTGACATCCACCAGGGAAGGAACTTCAGATAAACAGCATGTACAAAGGGACCATTGGTATATCTGTTTGGATAAGGAGGTTGAATTCAGACCAGATCAATCTGAGGGAGCTGTGAGGGCTCTAAGAGAGGACACACCTAGGTCTGTCTGTAGTTTTCAAGTGGTTGCTTCTGCCTGATCAGAACTCAGCATGATGGCAGGTGTCCTCCAGCCTTTACCTAACTCACAGGAGGGCAATGAACTGGATCTGGAGCCAGCTGGTACGTGTAGACACCTGGGAGAAGTCCTTCCATCTGGTACAGACCCCAGGGATCTGAATCACTCACCACTCTTGTTGAGAAAGGTCCCGGCCTCACAGGGCACACACTCGAAGCAGCAGTGGTGGGGACCCATAACCACTCTGTGGTGCCCTTCAATACAGTCTCTGGTACACACAGATGTAGGCACCTATAAGAAGCCACACGTGTTCTGCGATCACACAGAGGGGCCCAAGTCAAAGGACAGCTCACACATGGAACAGGAAAGAGGCTCTCCATGCCTCTGCCCTCCAGGCTCCCTCTCAGGGTACAGCCCCTAGTCATATGAACTGACATCCAATTGGGCATCTGTTTATTAGCACATGCAGCTAGCATCCCTAACAGGACTGAGCAGAGAGCTAAGGCAGCCCGACCTCCGGGGGCCCCCTTGCTCCTCTGGTTAGGAATCTGGCACCGTGAGGAGGTCATCTGGTAAGTGATCACACCCTCATTACCTCATTCTTCTTCCCATGCCACTGGATTTTCGACTTATTTATGTGTAGCTGAACCGGAGACAATGAGGCAGAGCCAATGACCTTGAAGGTCCACTTGGGCCCAATCCAGTCCCAGGCGATGATGTTATAGTCACTTAGGGAGTCCCCGTAGTCATCGAATGTCACAGTGTCCTTTTGTAGAAGGAAATTCACCTTGTAGATCTGCTGCAGAAGCTGAGACAAACAGATCGTGAAGCTGCCACAGGTTACACACCCAGATAGCAGTGGAAGCAGGCCAAGGTCCTTGTGCTGGTAGTTCCAGCCCAGCTATGAAGGCATGGCCCTTTCTCAGAGTGCCCTCCCTCCTAGGAACCCCCTTGGCCTTGCTGACCAGCCTCCCAAGAGAGGAGACTTCCAATAAAGGACTCTTTTGCAGACACTGTAGCCTTTGACAGCTCAAGGACATGGTAAATAGGCGGCCAGGATCAGAGGGCAGAAAAATGTGGAGAAAGCCAGCCCTCCAGTCAGTGGCTCCTAGGGTAGCCAGAGTGCCTGCTTTCTCAGGACTGAATGTTCTGGATACAGGGACCTTGACAGGACTTCCTTACCTGCCATGGGTAGACTGGGCCCCTGGAACAAGTCCCAGAGCTGCAGCCCAGGAGCTGGTGGAGGCTGTGGGCCACAGCATACACTGCCTTGTACACATTGTAGGCTGCACTCCCAGAGAAGGCCCCGAGCCTGGGCATGCTGTGCACCATGAAAGTATGGCAGTCTCGGCACAACTGGTTGGTGTTGCACCTGGAGCCTTCGGGGCAAGGCCTGGGGGCACCCTTTTCTGCCTTGATATAAGCTTCTTCAAATGCCTTCAGGCCACGGACAGACCTCTGCTGGATGGCCACACCCAGCACCATCCCAATGCCCTGGATCCCAGGCACTTGGGTGATGTGCGTGGAGATGGCCCAGTCTTCAGAGGCGATCCACACCTTGCTGGTCAGGTTGGTCAGCACCACGGTCTGGAAGAACACTCCAGCCAGGTGCCGGTTAGAGAAGACCACAACCACGGTGGTCTTGACTTGGGCCAGGTGGTGCATCATGCTCTGCATCCTCGGGTCGCCCACCTGGGCAGAGAAAGGCACGATGTCCTTGTAGGCGATGCAGATGCCCCTCGGTGTGGCCAGTTCCTCCAGCGCCTGAACCCCCAGCTGCCCGTAGTAGCCGTAGCTGCCAATGAGTGAGATCCAAACCCACCCAAAGCTCTGCAGCAGCTGCACCATGACCTCCACCTGGTACTTATCGCTGGGGATGGTGCGCAGGAAAGAGGGGTACTGGGCCTTCGAGCCGAGTATCATGCTGCTGGCCTCATAGCTGATCTGTGGGGGAGGGCTGCAGTGAGACCATCATCATCGACCTCGACTAAAGCCCACGCTTCCAATGCCCAACCTCTGCAGGGATGATGGAGATCAGGAGAGCCAGTCCCACCAGGGAGTTCTAGAAGAAGTGGACCAAGTGGAAGGACACTGAGAAAAACATGCTCGATTGGCAGAGGTCAGAGCAGAGAAGAGGCCTGAACGCTCAAGCTGAGGGGCTCACTTCCACCCTGTACTCTGTGGGGAGCCCCTAAGGCTCACCCTGAGAAGTGACATGTTCAGATTCACATTTGAGGAGCATATATCCAACTCTAGTGAAGAATGTGCTGGAACAGGCTCCAGACTGGGGGTGGGGGTGTGGAATCACCTGGATGAGGGATAGCAGTGGTCTGTAAAAGGTTTAAAATATTTATAATTTTTTATGGGTGTGTATGTTTTGCCTGTACATATGTAAGTGTACCACATGCATGCAATGCCCATACAGACCAGAAGAGGGTGTCAGATCCCCTGGAACTGGAGTTACAGATGGTTGTTAGTCACCATGTGGGAACAGGGAATCAAACCCAGGTCCTCTGGAAGAACAGCAGGCATTCTTAACCACTGAGCCATCTCTCCAGCCCCAAAGGTGAGATTTAACTAGGTGTGGCCTAGTAGTCCTTGCACTCAGAAGGTGGAGGCTACTCTACTATGTAGTAAGTAGGAGGCCCACCTGTGTCTTACAAAGAAAAAGCAAATATAGGTGAATGATAAATCTGAAGAGAAACTGGAGTTTGATGGTGATGGTCTGTCTAAAACCTGTGGCAGAAGAGAGGGAGGGAGAGGCCTCAGCAACAAGGGCACATGGGGTGGGGGGGAGCAGGAGAGGAGGCAGGACTTCAGGGTCTCCAGTCTGAGTAGAGATGATGATGCTCCATCTGCCTGGTGGGGTCAAGTGGACCATAGTGGGGCTGCAGGGGAAAAAAGGCTCAACACGAAGCTGCTGGTACTAGAGGTGCAGAAGTCAGGTGAGTAGCTCACGCTCCCTCGAAAGTCAGAATACATGGTGTCCGTGGCCTGTTAGGACTGAGAGGGGAGAGGCAGGCAAGGGGCATCACTGGCTGCCTCAGGGGGCACCTCCAAGAGACCCAGAGGAGCTGTGAGTCAGGGAAGAGCAAGGGGCATAGATGCCGAGGAGTGCCGTCCAAGGAGTGGCCAGAAAGGTAACGAAATGGTGTAAGGTACAGGGCTGAGACAGGCTCATCAGATGTGGAGATATAGACAGTGCTCCGGCTCACAGCCAGAACTCTGAGAACTGTGTGAAGGACAGGATCCAAGGTGAGCTTAGGTGCAGAAAGGGCAGAACTAGGTGGGGCAGAGCTCTGCACGGAGCAGCAAATGGGGGAGGGGATCCTTCTAGAATGCTGAGACAGACTGCCAAGGACAGAGGGGCCATTACTATGGGACTCCAGGTGAGGGCACTCCCACCCACCTGGTAGGGAAGAAAGGGCAGGTGAAGGGTGACTAGATGGCAGCCCTTTTAAGGAGAATGGGTTTCCCACGAGGCAGGACACTGTGGAAGCAGCCCTTGGAGAGGCCAGCAGGAACAGTGTGGGGAGGGGGTGGGACCCCTGCAGTGTGTGTGGCTAGACTGCAGGGACTGCCCAGAGATAAGGGAGCCAGCCTAGCCTCAGAGGACAGCAGCTCCCACCACCCCGCCTCCATCCTAGCCCATACTGGACTTGTGGCTGGGGAGTCCCTGAGGGTCAGCTTACCAGGGGCATCATGAAAGGGCCCAGCAGGGCAGCAGTGGTAATAACGTGGTCGGTGTTGTCAGGCCCAATAATTGCCAGCACCTTGGAGGAATAGCTGTAGAGGTCTTCCTGTAGCTCTATGAGGTGAGTCCCCTGCAGGGCGAGCACATTCAGGATGGCATACACGTTGGCAGACTCTGAGCACACGTCATACAACTCGTACCCCAAGGTGATGTTGGGCAGCAGGGCTGTAGAGTTGTTTATCTCCTCAATGCTGAATCTCATGGCCTGGAAGAGGTGGTAGCCATGGCCATTGAAGCTGCCGGGTCTGCGGGAAAAGCCCAGCTAGAGCTAAGAAGGTGGAGGGTTGAGACTCTCTGGCCTCCCAGCATCCCACTGGGGACAGAAGGAAACCTCTGAGGTCCTCTGTCCAGGCCTATGCAGCTGGGACCTCAGTGTGGCCTCTGAAATACATGTTCAGTTCCAGGAGGGGTTAGCAGCCCTAGAGAGAGGTGAAGGCCATGTTGGACAAGTGCCACATAACCAGGCCTCCTATGGGTAAGAATACCAGCATCCTGCAAGTTATCCTCTCACCTTCACACTGCTACATACACACACACACACATGCACCACACACAAATAAATGTAACAAATTTTTTTTAAAAAGAAGTTGGGCATGTTGGTGCACGCCTTTAATCCCACACTCGGGAGGCAGAAGCAGGTGGGTATCTGAGTTTGAGGCCAGCCTGGTCTACATAGAGAGTACCAGGCCAGCCAGTATGGGGAGGGTCGCTTGACCCCCGGCGTGGTGTGTGCGGGCACCCTGGGGTCTCCGCCACACCTGGCTAATCCCGGCGTGAGTCTGGCTGCAGGCGATGTGGGGAGCGCGCCTGGGCTCCCGGGCGCACTCACTCTGGATGTGGCCCAGGGTCAGGTGTACGTGCACTCTCCCGCCGTGGTTCTGGTCCCGCTGGCTAGCTAGCGGCTGGCGGGCCTGGCCGGCTGCGCCTCTCTGGAGACGGCAGGTGTAAAGACTTCTCTGATGCTGGCTGTAGCTGATAGCTACACACTTCTCTGGAGCGGAGAGCTTCTTCTGCTACTAGAGTATTATCTAGTCGGGATCCCGCCTCTATTACACCCTTGTGCCCTTCCTCAGGATTGCGGAGTCCTGGCCAGTGAACTCCACAGGGAAGAAACACGGAGGCGGCGAAAGCTAGGATATCCGTGGGTCGGTAACGGAGAGTGCTGCTCTCCGGTGAGATCAGGTCGCCGGTAGTAAGACACAGGACTCAAGGCACGGCTTAGTCTGTGTTTACTGCTTTATTGTATCTCTGCTCCTTGCTGTCCAGCTCTCTGCTGATCCAGCTTTCTGGGACCCAGTCTCTGGCCTGATCTCCCAGTCTCTGGCCTGATCTCCGACTATTAAGAGAAGACTAGCATATTTATATACCATGGGGGTAGTGGTAAAAGCTTTTAGATACTTTGTGAGATATTCTATTTACATGTGGAAGTGGGTTTCTGCTAGACTATTGTCCACCTGTAAAAACCACACACAGGAAGGCATGGTATGCATAGAGCCAAAGGCCATGTTTATGTCAAGGCATCTGTGGTGGCCACTTCAAAGGGAGAGACGGGAAAGATGCCAGAAAGCACCTTGCTATGAAAAGGAGCCCGCGGCACATTCCCCGAGCTGCATGAGCTGTCCGGTGTGAAGGGGCTTCGACTTTTGCATAACAGAGGTCTCCCAACAAGCCAGGGCTACACAGTGTTTTGTAAAAAACTAAATAAGGGGCTGGAGAGCTGGCTCAGTGGTTACAAGCCCTGGCTGCTCTTGCACAGGACTCAGGTTCAGTTCCTAGCACCCAAGTGGCAGCTAACACTGTAATTTCAGTTCCAAGGGATTCGATGCCCCTTTTGGTCTCTGCAGGTACTGTATGACAGGGGCACTTACATACATGCAGGCACAGCACTAATACACACAAAATACAAATAAACTTAAAAACTAAAGAGAACCCTGCTTAAAATGTGGGTGGAACCACATATGAAGTCATATAGCTGAAGTGGGAGTTGCAAGAACCTTGGCAACAGAGAAAGGTCTCTGGGGGACTGGAGAGATGGCTCAGCTGTTAAGAGCACTGGCTGCTTTTGCAGAGGACCTGGGTTCGAATCCCAGCACCCACATGACAGCTAACAACTCCAGTCCCAGGGGATCCAACACCCTCTTCTGACCTCCTTGGGTATTACATGAGAAGGGTGCACTTACATACATGCAGGCAATACACTCAGACACATAAAGTAAAAATAAATAAAAGCTGAGCTTGGTGTGCAAGCCTTTAATCCCAGCACTCAGGAGGCAGAGGCAGGGTATCTCTGTGCATTCAAGGCCAGCCTGGTCTACATAGTGAGTTCCAGGCCAGCTGGAGTTACAGGGAGATGCTGTTTCAAAAAGACCAAAAAATAAATATTTTTAAAAACGTTTCTGAATGGGGGTAGGGAGAGATGGCTCAGCAGTTAAGAGCAAGGACTGCTCTTGCAGAGGACCCGGATTCGATTGATTCCCAGCACCCACATGGCGGCTACTAACTTTCCTTAACTCCAGTTCCAGGGGAATCCAAAGCCCTCTTCTGACCCGCGGCATTGCAGGACATGGGTGCACTCACATACATGCAAGCAATACACTCATAAAATAAAATAGGCCGGGCGTGGTGGCCCACACCTTTAATCCCAGCACTCAGGAGGGAGAGGCAGGCAGATCTCTGTGAGTTCAAGGCCAGCCTGGTCTACATAGTGAATTCTAGGACAGCTGGGGCTACAGGGAGACACTGTCTCAAAAAGACCAATAAATAAATAAATAAATAAAATATTAAAGAAAAAAAACGTTTCTGAAAAATGCAGTGACCAAAAATTGATTTAAAATCAAACACAATGACTCCAAGGTATTTCTGGGAACACTCACCCATGTTATTGAACTGGCTCAGCGAACTTCCCTAAGTTACTCCATTTTGTTCAGAGCCATTTCAGCAGCAACTTTGCTCCACCAGAAGGAAAAGGGGGGCAACCTTGGGCCTTGGAAAATTGCCCTCGCCATGAATCACGGAATGTGCTCTGCAAAATGCTCTGAGCCAGGTACATGGACTAGTGCAGGAGGCTCATGAGCTCAGTCATCCCTCACTGACCACTGAACAGACAGATCTGGAACCTGGTGATTGGAGTTGAGTTCACAGACATCAGGCACCTAACCTTGAACCCAAGTGGGCTGGTCCGTATCCGATCATCTTGCTGACTTCAACTGCTGTTAAGGTTGTCGGACGTGCCCACTGGAGTCACCGTTCCCAAGTTAAGAGAGCCCATCTGGACCACATTCCTCAAACATGGACAGTAAAAAGAACAGACAATCCCCTCAAGGTCAGACTGGTGAAAAAAAATCTTAATTCTTATATTCTCCTTCTGGATAATAAAAACTGTTACTGGGTACAGTGACTGAAATCCCCATGAGCCATCCCCTGATAATTGGGTATTAAAAAGAACTTCAGATGGTAAGATCTTAGCCACTTCCTACTGTGTCAGAGCCACCCCCTATTACATATGCTAATTCCCACAGTGTTTCACGATGGGACCCCCCTGAATTATATGTCTTTGCTCTATACATATGAGTTTTTCAATGCTACTGAACCAAGTCTCACAAGAGACTGCTGGCTGTGCTTGCACCCTAGACCTCCTTACTATATAGGAATAGGAGCAGGTATAGTGGGTGCCACAGGAATAGGGACCGCTGCACTTATAAAAGGGGAAGCAAATTTTAAAGCTCTCACCCAGCAAATAAATCTAGATTTAAAGGATATGGAACATCAAATTAAAAATTTGACTTATTCCCTCAACTCATTAGGCTGAGGTGGTGTTATAAAATCGCTAAGGGCTAAATCTTGTTTTCATGCAACAAGAAGGATTATGCATGACACTAGGTAAAAAATGCTGTTTATATGCCTAATAGGTCAAAGAATTAACGTTACTCACAACAGGAGTGGGGAATGAACTGGCTCAGCAAACTTGCCTGAGTTACTCCATTTTGTTCAGAGCCATTTCAGCAGCAACTTTGCTCCACCAGAAGGAAAAAGGGGGCAACCTTGGGCCTTGGAAAATTGCCCTCGCCATGAATCACGGAATGTGCTAATTCCAGACATTATATTTTTGCTAACCAGCTTGTTTTCGCTTCTGTAACCTGCTTGCTGCCTTGGGTCGCCCTGACACAGGGCATAAGACCACCCTTGTTATTCTGTTATTGCACGACCACCTAGAGGTTATTTACCTTGACTGTCTTATTTTACTTGTTATGACTAAAGCAGTTGGCTAGTTTTTAATGTCACAAAGTTGAGTGCCAAGTTATATGACTGTATCACTTGTCTGTACAATGATTGGTTGTTAATAGAATCAAAATACTGCTATGTTGTACAAACCTGATTGGTTCACAAATGTCCTGTTTTAATAATAATTCTGTAATCCTATAAAAACTCTGACCTGACAATCACCAGGGCTGCTTCTACTCCCAAGATAGACAGCCCGGCCGGTCGAAAATTAAAATTTACCTTGCTATTTTTCTTAAAGTGGTGTTGGTGATTTTTTTAAGAACTCTGTCCTATAACAGTTGTTTGTTTGTTTGTTTGTTTGTTTGTTTGTTTGAGACGGGCTCTCACTATGTAACCCTGGCTGGCCTGGAACTCACTATGTCGACCAGAGATCCGCCCACCTCTGCTAAAATTCAAGGGATTAAAGGTATGTACCTGCACCACCATGCCTGGCTCATGCCTGTTTCTAAAGAGGAGCTTCCAAATTATACAAGCTCTCAACTTCTGAAAACCTGGATGTGAACCTGGGACACTTATCTAGTAAGATCCTTAACAGCAGTGTGGAGAAGCATTTATGTGATCAAAAAGAGAGAGAGGGACACAGCCACCTCACCAGGAGCCAGGATCAGGGAGATGAGCAAGCACTAGGGGGTGATTATTTGGCTCCCACAACACAGTATAAGGGGACAAATGATGAGGTTTAGGAGATGGAGTCCAGTGTGTAGCAGCGGGTCTTGGGAGGGGGTGAGTGGCAGCATCTCTATGACCTCAGTGTTTAGATCTGTTTAGACCCCAGAGCTCAAGATGCGTTCCTGGCATGACCTCCTGGTGCCCTCTTGGATTTAATGCCCTTATGAGTTGACTAATTTTAAAGTTACAAGGTTGATTGCCAAGTTATATGACTATATCACTTGTCTGTATAATGATTGGTTGTTGATGAATAGAGTCAAAATTCTGCTATGTTGTACAAACCTGATCGGTTCACAAATGTCCTGTTTTAATAATAATTCTGTAATCCTATAAAAACTCTGACCTGACAATTATCAGGGCTGCTTCTACTCCCGAGATAGACAGCCCGGCCGGTTGAAAATTAAAATTTACCTTGCTATTTTTCTTAAAGTGGTGTTGGTGATTTTTTTACGAACTCTGTCCTATAACAGTTATGGTTCCAAACTTCACTGAACCTTTGGCTACAAACATATGTGTATACTTTGCTGTGCATATGCTGCCATGTCACGCCCACACCAGTGCAAGCTGCCTGAAACCTTGGCTCCCTCTAAAAATGCAGCCTATGTTTTCTGTTTTTCATTGTTTGTTTTGTTCTGGTCTTTTTGAGACAGGGTCTCCTTGTAGCCCCAGCTGACCTGGAACTTGCTATGTAGACCAGGCTGGCCTTGAACTCACAGAGAGCTGCGTTTCAAGAGCTGGAATTAAAGGCATTTGCTACCACGGTCTGTTTTTTATTATTTTTGTGAGGGGAAGGAGGACTATGTTTTGAAATGCAGAGCTTTCATTATACATACAAAGATTTTTAATAAATGTTTTATTTGTAAATTTATTTATTTTTAATATTTTATTATTTTTATTTTATGTGTAAGAGTGTATTGCCTACATGTGTTAAGTGCACCTGTGTTGCGCAATGCCCATGAAGGTCAGAACAGTTCGTGCTCTTAACCGCTAAGCCATCTCTCCAGTCCAGCCCCCATACCTGGCAATTTTCTATTCTTTTTTTAAGATTTTATTCTTCTTTTATGTGTATGAGTGTATAAGTGCACCCATGTCCTACAATGCCCACAGATGTCAGAAGAGGGTGTCGAATTCCCCTGGAACTGGAGTTACAGTTGATAGTTGTCATGTGGGTGCCAGGAATCAAATCCAGGTCTTCCTCTGCAAGAGCTGTCAGTGCTCTTAACCACTGAACCATTTTTCCTGCCCAAAAAGTATTTTATTATTATTTGTTTTGGTTTGGTTTTTTGTTTTGGTTTTGAGACAGGGTCTCCCTGCAGCCCCAGGTGTCCTGGAAAACTCTATATGGACCAGGCTGGCCTCAAACTAACAAAGATCCATCTGTCTCTGCCTCCCAGGTGCTGGGACTAAAGGCGTGGGCCACCATGCCCTGCAGAATGTTTGGTTTGGTTTTTTGTTTTTTGGTCTTTTTGAGACAGGGTCTCCCTGTAGCTCCAACTGCCTGGAACTCACTCTATAGACCAGGCTGGCCTCGAACTCACAGAGGATCCACCTGCCTCTGCCTCCTGAGTGCTGGGATTAAAGGCGTGCGCCACCATGCCTGGCAAATGTTTGGTTTTTAAATTTTCTATTTTAGTTGCTGACTTGAATTTCATTAAAAAAAAAAATCCGTTGGGGGCTGGAGAGATGGCTTAACAGTTCAGAGCACTGGCTGTTTTTGCAGAGGACCTAGGTTCAATTTCCAACACCCACATGGCAGCTAACAACTCTCCCTAACTCCAGTTCCAGGGGATCCAACCCCTCTTCTGTCATTTGTGGGCACTGCATGACATGGGTACATTTACATATGTGCAGGCAATACACTCATACACATAAAATAAAATAAAATTTAAAAAAATTCCTCAGTGAATTTCAGCTTGGCATTGGGACAGGATTTCTAGTAATTTCTGTAATGGCTCTAAACATATTTTTGCAATTTTAATCTACATGTGAAGTGGCATTCTCAGCACTGACACTCATAAATTCAACATATCAGTTCTGAAAAAACTTCTCATTAGTCTGCATGACTCCAAGTATATAAAATAGTTAAACAAGGGGGCTGGAGAGATGGCTCAGAGAGATGGCTGCTTTCACGAAAGACCCAGGATCGAATCCCACATGGTGGCTAACAACCGTCCATAACTCCAGTTCCAGGGGATCCGATGCCCTCTCTGTCCTCTTTCTCGGGCACCAGTGCACTTACACACAGGCAGGCATAACACTCATATGCATAAAAAAAAAAGATTTAAAAAAATAGGTAAATGGCTGGAGAGATGGCTCACCGGTTAAGAACACTGGCTGTTCTTGCAGAAGACCCAGGTTTGAATCCCAGCACCCACATGGCAGCTAACAACTAACTGTCCGTGACTCCAGTTCCAGGGGGATCCGATGGCCTCTTATGTCCTCCTTGGGCACTACACTGTGGGGACCTAAAGGCCCCACCTTGCATAGGTCCGAAAGGAAGTTACTGGGGGTGCAGCCTGGCTTGCTTTGAAAGTCTGAAGAATACTTCCACACCGCTGAGGAGTGCATGATCAGCAGGGACCATCCTTAAGATACACCCTGAGGAGGGGATTTCCAGGTGCCTTTATAAGCTCTGTAATACCTGCAATAAATGAGTCCCTGCTTGACTAGACTCCCCATTGCGCCTGAGTGTTCATGATACAAGGGGGGCGGCATGGACTGGCGAACAGCGTGCTTACTCATCCCTAATCATCACTACCCGGGGGTCGCTGGTTCAAACCCCCTGCACTGCACAACACGGGTGCACTTACCTACATGCAGGCAATACACGCATACACATAAAATAAAAATAATAAAAAAAAATTTTTTTGTCTTTTTGAGACAGGGTCTCCCTATAGCCCCAGCTGTCCTGGAAACTCACTATGTAGACCAGGCTGGCCTTGAACTCACGGAGATCCACCTGTTTCTACCTCCTGAATGCTGAGATTAAAGGTGTGCGCCACCATGCCCAGCTTAAAATAAAATATTTTTTAAAATATTAATCATGTCTCAAACACCTTCATAGTAACATCTAGACTGATATTTGACCCAACAACTCCGGGCACCATCACCTGGAAACTGACATGTAAAATTAACCATCTTTCCTGCCTCATGTGGTTCAACCAGCGCTGAGAGCCCTGCCCTGATGTTGGGAAATGCTGTCACAGAACCCTTCACTTCTATGAAGCCAACTTTGTGTCCTTCCTGAAACCTCTTTTCTTTTTTAAAAAAATATTTTTATTTTAGGGGTATGAGTGTTATGTCTACATGTGTGTAAGTGCACCTGTATTGTGCAATGCCTGTGGAGGTCAGAAGAAGGCATCAGATTCCCCCAGAACTGGAGTTATGGACAGTTGTCAGCTGCCATGTGGGTGCTGGGAATTGAACCCAGGTCCTCTGTAAGATCGGTCAGTGCTCTTAACTACTGAGCCATCTCTCCAGCCAGGAAACCTCTTTTCTTAAAATATTTTAATTTTTTTATGTGTATGAGTGTATTGCCTGTATAAGTGCACCTGTGTCCTCCAAAGACCCATGGAAAGCATCAGATCCCCTGGAACTGGAGTTATGGATAGTTGTTAGCCGCCATGGGGGTTCTGGGAATCAAACCCAGGTCCTCTGCAAAAGCAGCCAGTGCTCTTAACCACTGAGCCACCTCTCCAGCCCCCTGAAACCTCTTTTCAAAGCCCAAGTTTTCTTTTCCCAGTCTCTTATCTGCAGCTCTACTACACTTCCAAAGCACCTGCTGCCCTGTGTCTCCCTTTTCCACCCTGAGGGAACCACACTTGCCAGCTAGAGAGAAGCCAGGAAAAGACTTGACTGGAGTTACAACCCACCGTAACAGCAAGAACAAAATCATGGATTGCAATATCACAAAATAATATAATAAAGAATTAAATAGCATATTGCAATATAGACAGCCTTGCAAAGTAGGATCCGGTGGAAGGGTATAGCTATCGGCTTGACTGCAATCACTGTAGACTGATGGGGAAGGACAAGGGGCGGAACTCAGTGAGTGGCCCAGAAGCACCCAGCGGGGCCCTTGTAGCCACCACTTCCACTAAGGGATAGCTCTTGTTTTTTCTTCTTTTGAGTCAGGGTCTCTACCCCAAGCTGGCCTCAAATTCACTATATAGATGAGGATGATCTTGAACTTCTGATCTGTCTGCCTCCACCTCCCCAGTACTGGCATTACAGGCATTACCACCACACCCTGCTGATACAGTACTGGGCTAGAACGCCTGTATGCCAGGGGAGCTACTGCTAACTTCGCTCCATCCCCAGCCCACTGAGTGATCCCACTCACCTGTCACAACATGTCACATGGGGTCTGTGTCTCACCCGTAAACTGTCAGCATGGAGAGAGAACAGGCCTGCAAGGAGGTAATCTCCTGGAAGGTTGAAGCCGGGAGAGGATTCTGTCTTGTGGCAGCTGAAGGCCCAGCAGTAGGTGATGGAGAGCTGCAGGCTGATGAGGTTAGCCGCCCAGAGTAGCATGCTGACCAGATGTCCCTGTGCCCAGCATGGCCGAGCAGCCCCTCTGCGGAGGCTGGCTGCTTAAATACAGTGAATGACAGCTGCCCAGCTCCATGCCTTGAAAAGGGGTGGAACTGGGGAGCAGGCTGTTGGGCCTGGCTTTCCTGCCCTGTGGTCTCACACAGGAACTGGGCAGGGCAGGGGCGAGGATGCAAACCAGCCCCCCTCCGCGCGACCCCTTCTCTGGATGGTTGTGGGTTCGGTCTTTGTTCTGGTACCTTTGGTTTCACCTGGCTCAGGAGGAGAGTCCTGGCAATGGGGGCGGGGCAGGGAGGGTGGGGCACAGTTTCCCAGGGTGTACGGAAGGGCAGGGTTGTTACCTCCGAGCTGAAGGCTTTGTTTTGTTTTGTTTTGAGCAGCCTGGCCAGGCTGTTAACCAGGCTGGCCTCGAACTCAAGGCCTCAAGCCTGGGAGGAACAGACTACCTTAGAGGCTGTCACTACCTCCAACCGGCTACATAGTTTGGTAAATCTCACTTAGCAAACCTGAGACCAGGCTTTGAGTTGACACCCGGAGGCTCCCTGTTCAGACATTCAAAGTGAGAGCTAATAAATCACGGTTTAATCTTACTACCCAAGGTTGCTCCCCTCTCAGCCCAGAGACAAATGTATGCAAACTGACCACATGCAAATAGACTGGATTTGTTTAAAAGGCCAATCCTGAGGTTTTTTCTGCAGGAAGAAAAAAAAATCCGCAGGTGGATTTCCGGAGAGGTGGCCTTGCGGCTAAATCCGGGGCTTTAGGCTTGCCGGCTCCAGTGGGCCTGGGTGGGGCTTTTGCATAATGTAAATGAGTCTCTCATACGACCGCGAAGCCTCGGGGCGCTGAGCTCCCTGCTGTGCTACCGGGAGCGGTCAGCAGAGGGCGCCCGGAGCGCCAGGCCACGCCTCCCGGGGCGGGGCAACGGTGTCTCCCGAGATCCTCCGCGTCTCCCCAAAGCCGTCACATCTCGCGAGATCCTTCTGCGGGAGGCGACGCGGAGCGAGCATGGCTGACGCGGAGGTGATCCTCAGGCGGCCTCCGTGCCGCTCCCCCTCGTTGCTGGTCCGCAAGGCGCGGTCCCAGCTCCTCTTCAGCCGCCGAGCCCGTCGTCGGCTCGCGGCCCTGAGCCGGTGCGAGCGGCGGCGGCTGCGGCGGCGGCTGCTGCGGGCCCAGGCGGCCGGCGTTGACTGGAGGGCGGGCGTGAGCCTCAGCGCGCGCTCAGCTGCCGCCCGGAAGG
>NW_008358859.1:1116996-1127530 GCF_000622305.1 Nannospalax galili | reverse complement strand
GGCACCCCGGGGGGACCCGGAGCCGCCCGAGATCCCCGCCCGGGCCGCCGTTGCCGCCCCCGTCGGGCTCGCGCGCAGCGGGCTCGCGCGCAGCGGGCTTGCCCGCAGCGTTCCCGCCAACGTCCTCACCCAACCGGTGCGCGCGCTGGGCTCGGATCGTGTGCTGGTGCTCCTGCCGGTTGAGGAGGTGGGTGGCGGGGCGCCGGGTGACTTCCGGCTGACGGTTAGATGCGTCTTCTCTAGTCTTCCTGCCTCCTCTCCCCCTCCTCCCTTCCTCCCTCCTCTTCCCGTCGCCTCACCTCTCGGTGAGGCGTCGTGGGGCGAGCACGGCGGACACAGAGGAGGGGGAGCGGTAGAGAGGTCGCCTGCGGATCACCTCTCCCCCCTTCTCCCTCCTCTCCCGCCTCCCTCATCCTCCACCATCTTCTTTTCTTCCTCTCTACCACCTCCCGTCCTTTTTCCCCCTTTCCTCACCACTTCTCCTTCCTCCTTCATTTTCTCTTCCTCCTCCTCCATTGCACACGCGCGCGCCGATTGGAAGGGAGTTTAGCAAAATAAGTCGTGTCCGCCTCTGAGTGCAGAAAGGGTTTCAAGGTGTTGGAAACCGTTCCGCACTCCCAGCTCTCTGGAGTGATGGTTGCCATCTCTTTCTTGTGTTTGCGAACCAAACAAGGTAGGCAACTTGCTCGAAGTTAAAACGGTACTGAGGCAGATCCAAGAGTCAAACTCTGGACGTGGAGTCTGGTCCGGGAGATCCCCCTCTGATGCCAGGAAGAAGTGAAACCCAGGAATCTGAGACTTGGGCAAGCTATGCGCCTTTTGTGAGTACCGGGTGGTAGAGTGTCTGGACCGGGTTAGAGAGCTGCTTGCTCTGAATATGACGGTGTTCACAGGTGCTCTCTGATACTGCATGTGGTATGGTGCTAGGGTTAGGTTAGAAACACAAAGGATCTCTGTTACTTAGGGCAGTGTAGTTTGATACTTGGATTTTGTTTAGTAGATGAATAATAAGATTTGAGAACATCTGATTTTTGGTAGCAGTGTCTATAATGTTCTCTTTTTTCCTTTCCTGCCAGGATTTTACTTTTAACGGAATCTGCCGTGTGACCTGCCTCTATGGCCAGGTGGAAGTATTGGGTCATATCATCAGCCAAGGCCAGCCTGCCCAAGATGTCTTTTCTACCTATACCCATGCCTCCCTGACTATCAGTGGAATTCAGTACTCAATGCCTGACAAAAGTGAAAAGGAGATCAAAAGGGAAATACGGGCTCTGCTCAAGCCACATGTGAAGCTGGGTAATTTTGCTGAGGGCCTACCACAGTTAGGCTAATAGTTTTAGATACCTGGTTTGGTCTAGGCATTGTGCCTTGCTGTGCCTGTTGAACCTTCACCGCAGCTTTGAGAGTTAAAGTACTATCACCATTTTATACACGGTGTGCGGTTTCCAAGACCATGAACATAATAGAGAGCAAGCTTGGATCGGTGTCTCCACCCAGATTGGAAAACTCAGCCCTGCTGTGTGACAGAAGTTTACACTTTCCCAGTGGCGATGGTAACCCTAAGGGGCCTAGAATTGAGCAGAATTGCTGCTTCTGAGCTGGTTTATTTTTCTCTTTGTAGATGACAGATACTGGGCAATAGAGCATTTTACTCCTCTGTGTTCCATTGTGATGCTGGAAAAGCTGAGAACCTCCACTATAAACTTCATGAGCAGCTATCCAGGCATAACCTCTGTTTTCCTGCAAGAGGTAAAACCACTTTCCATTCAGTTTTGATCATCACTTGCACCAAAGTGGGCAGACAAAATGACTGTATAGGAAGCTTTTTTGGAATAATCATTCTCTGTCCTTTGGTGCCAGCCTGAGCTATATGAGACCCTGTCTCCAACAAATAAGAGAGACATTCGTCCAGTTAGAGAAGTCAGTGAGGCAGTAGAATGTGTGTCTGGAGGAGAGGTCGCAGCTGTGAACTTGGGAACCTGGAATGGAAGATAACTGAGTGTACCAGATGAGTCAACAGGGAACTGATGAGATGAAGGGAGAAGGGTGAAGGAAGTAGCAGGGGAGCCTAAGGAGTGATCACAGTGCTAGAGAACTGCAGGTGGGAAGTGCTGCTGATTGTAAGAGGCGGCCTGAGAAAGGGCACTATAGAGAAAAGGGTCTGGGTTGGACTGCATTTGGTGGGTTGCTGGTGGGCAGCGTAGTTATGTGGGCTTAAGATAAGGCTGGAAAGAGGGCTCGGTGGTTAAGAGCACTGCCTGAGTTTGACTTCTGGCACCCAGGTCGACAGCTCAAGTTGCCTTTAACTCCATCTCCAGGGGTTCCAGCTTCAGCAATCTGGTCTGAATGACTGCCCCTGCACTCGTGCACGTGCCCACACGCAGACACGGACATATGCACATACTTAGAAAATAATAAAAATCTTAGAGTCTGGGAACCCAGAGAAAGAACAAGCTAGCTGAAAGACTTCCCTTTAAGGGGAAAGGAAGAAATGAAGCTGTGCTTCCGTAGCAGGTGGAGCAGGCACTTGTGTGTTAGTCCTCAGGAGCTCGCTTGTTCTTTGCTGCGGTCTCTGACAGGCCTGGAGTTCACCAAGTGTGCTAGGCTGGCTGGCCAGCCAGTGGGCCCCAGGGATCCTCCTGTCTCCATCTCCCTAGTGCTGCAATTAGAAGCACATGCCACCATACCTGGGTTTTATTTTGGTTTTGTTTTGTTTTTTTTTTAATTAACATTTTATTTTATGTGTATGAGTGTATTGCCTGCATGCATGTGAGTGCACCCATGTTGTGCAGTGCCGCAGAGGTCAGAAGAGGGCTTTGGATTCCCCTAGAACTGGAGTTAAGGACGGTTTGGAGCCACCATGTGGGTGCTAGAAATCGAACCCGCGTCCTTTGCAAGAGCAGTCAATGCTCTTAACTACTGAGCCATCTCTCCAGCCCCTTTTTTGGTCTTTTTGAGACAAGGTCTTCCTGTAGCCCCAGCTAGCCTGGAACTTTGTAGACCAGACTGGCCTCCAACTCACAGAAATCTCCCTGCCTCTGCCTCCTGAGTGTTGGGATTAAAGGCATGAGTACCAGGCTTATTTTTTATTTTTATGTGTATGAGTGTATCGTATTGCCTGTGTATATGTAAGTGGAACCGGGTCATGTTATGCAATGCCTGTGGAGGTCAGAAGAGGGTATCAGATTCCCTGGAATTGGAGTTATAGACGATTGTTAGCCGCCATGGTCTTCTGCAAGAGCAGGTCAGTACTCTTAACCACTGAGCCATCTCTCCAGCCCCAATATCTGGGTTATTTTACATGGGCTCTGGAATCAAATCAAGGTCCTCATGCTTACACAGCAAGGACTTTACTGATGGAGCTGTCTCCTAGCCCTTAAAACAACTCCTTTCTGTTTGATATTGAAGCACAGTCTGATGTTGCCCAGGGTGCTTGTACTAAGAATTTCTGACCTCAACATGTTAAGTATCAGGGTAGCAGGTGTCACCAGAGGACACACGTAGGAGAGGGGCAGAAGCCTGTGGATTTCTTCTGGTTGTTCCTGCAACACTGGGAAAGTGTGACAAGGTCTGATGTGGGGAGCAGATAGCAGGCAGACACAGAGCTTCAGTAGAGTGGACAGGACTTGCTGGTGGCTGAATCTGGGGATGGCGCCAGGCTTTTTTCTAATTCTTTTGTAACAGCAGTATTGTTTATTAACTTAGAAGCAGACAAATGGACTGTTTTTCAATTTTCCTTAAAATATAAATGGTTGTATTTCAGAACCCTCCTTTGCGGATTAATTCTGAGTATGTAATTTTGAAGACTATTGGCATCAGAAGACATAGGAGGAAAAGAGGCATTTGTTTAAGTGAGAGTGCCCTTTCAGTACTGGAGGAGTTAGTCAATGTTTGCTGTGGTGAGTAGTACATTTTCATGGGTTCTGCTGTGTTCATCAAAGCCTCAGAATTACCATTCATAATCAGAGTCCTAAAAACGATGGCTGACTCAATGGCATACTTTTTATTTTACCTCTAGAAGTAGATGGCTGCCCTGTTATCCTGGTTTGTGGAACTCAGGACATTGGGAAGTCAACATTCAATAGATACCTGATTAACCAGCTGCTGAATAGGTGAGTGTGCTTGTGCTCTCACTTAATGTGTACGAGTGTTGTCTGTCTGCATGTATGTACGTGCACGTCTGTAATACAGTGCCTGCGGAGGTCAGAAGAGGTCAGATCCCCTGGAACTGGAGTTACAGACAGTTGTTACCTGCCATGTGGGTGCTGGGAAATGAAACTGGGTCTTCTGCTAGAGCAGCCAGTAAGTACTCTGAGCCCCCATGGAGTAACACTTTGAATGGAGAAACTTTTTGCATTGTCTTTTGAGGTGAGGTCTTATTCCGTAGCCCAGTCTGACCTTAAACTTGTGGTTCTGCCTCAGCCTCCCCAGTGCTGTGATTGCAGGGATAAGCTGTCATGCCCAGGCTTGATAGAGAAGCTTGCGAATGTATCCTGACTTCCAGATGGAGGTTGTGTACAGCTCCGCAACTGTCCTGCCAGGCAGTGACATTCCTAATCCTCCTGTGCTTCACTGCCGGCTCCCTCTGCCTTGCCTCAAGAAGAGGAGGAGCTTGGTCTCGGATCTGTATTGGTCCAGGTGTCATTTCCAAATCCCTAAGTCCTGTTGTATTTTGAAGATAACACTGTGTGCATGTTTGAGTGGACACTAACCTCCCCTGCACTGTCCCCCTGAAAGGCTACATAGGGTAGACTGTGTATTGCATAAAATCCCTCTTTTCTGTGAAGTTAGTAAAGATCTTTCTTTTTAAAATTTTTAGTATTTCCTGTGTTGACTACATGGAATGTGATCTGGGGCAGACAGAATTCACTCCTCCTGGTTGTATTTCTTTACTTAATATTACAGAACCAGTTTTGGGTATGTATTATATATTTAATGTCTTTAATATTCAGGAGTGGAACTGATCGTTTTCTTTCGTGTAAATTACAAACACATCGTTCCTTAATAGTAACATCAACAATTAAGAGTGTTTAGTGCGGGGCTGGAGAGATGGTTCAGCAGTTAAGAACAATGGCTGTTCTTGCAGAAGACCTGGGTTGAAATACCAGCCAGCACCCATGTGGCAGCTAACAACTATAACTCCAGTTCCAGGGGATCCAGTAGCCTCTTACCTCCTCGGGCATTGCACAACAAGGATGCACTTACCTACGTGCAGGCAATACACACGTACACATAAAATAAAAATAAAATATTTTTTTTTAAAAAGAATGTGAGCCAGGTGTGATGGTGCACACCTTTGATCCCAGCATCAGGAGGCAGAGGCAGGCACATCTTTGTGAGTTCGAGGCCAGCCTGGTCTACATAGTTCCAGGACAGCTGGGGCTACAGGGAGACCCTGTGTGAAAAAGACAAAAAAAGAAAAGAATTATAAAGTATACAGAATAAATGTAAAAAACAGGCTGACCTCAAACTCACAATCTTGCTTCAGTCTTTCAGGTGCTGGGATTACAGGCCTGAGCCACCACATTTGATTGAGAATCCCTTAATTTTGACCAAGTACATCCAATTGGGGCGGGGGGGCGGTGCCTGTGTGTGCAGATGACTTCGGTGGTAGACATTGATCTAGCACTGAGCTTCACCCCCATCTGCTCCTAGTGCTGCCTCTGGTTTGGGTGTCACTTCATGAAACCTTGCCAAATTCGGTGTTGGGAGGATCTTCTCTTTTTTTCTTTAACGAGTTACAGCTTTAACATTCACGTTTTACTCTTTGATCCATTTTGACTTAAGCTCTATATTTTATAAGGGTCTGGCTGTTTATTTTGGAGAGGGGGAGGTTCTGTATCCCAGGCTGGCCTGAAAAGGAAGCAGGAGAGGAAAGAGGGAGTGAAGTTCAGCTTATATTGCTGTTGCTTCTTGGCCCTTGATGAGGGAGGGAGGGAGGGAAGATTAGTTTGGCTCAGAGTTTTGGAAGTTGCAGTCTATCATCTTTGGTGCTGTTGGCGAGGTAGACCATCAGCATGCCAGAGTATGTTGCCAAGAACTGGACCCGGTGACTTCTCTTCTCCTGCAAAGTAGCATATCCCAAAGTGGTGCTATCAGCCGAGCACTAAGTTTTCACTACATGAGCCTTCTTTCAGCTGCGAGGAGATCCGGTCTCCAACCTCACTGGCCCCAACTCTTAGGACACCCTTTCTGGCCACATGGCCTACCTGTTGTGGAATCTGTCCCACATGGCCTTGCACCCACCACACTGACCAAGGCCTCCTCTGCTGACCCGGTTACCGCCTGGTCCTAGCTGCTGTCCTCTGTTCTGCTTTCTGACCTGTGAGCTGATGGACCCTGGCCTCACTGAACAGCTTTACTCCTGCAGGGGACCAGAAGAACAGTAAATAGTCTGGGCTGAGCATGTACTGTCACTGTCAGGAATATGACCTCTGAAGCAGTGTTCACATGCTGTCTGGCCCTGCTCCTTTCATGTCTTAGTTTTGTCATCTGTGAAAGTGGGCATAGTCTTGCTGCCTGCTCAGGAACTTTTTTGAAAATGAATGGCTTCATGTGAAGTGCCTAGAGCAGACCAGTGTATTCCGGCAAAAAGAAAAAAAACTTATTTTTAAATTATTATTTATTTATTTATTTATTTATTTGGTCTTTTTGAGACAGGGTCTCCCTGTAGCCCCAGCTGTCCTGGAACTCACTATGTAGACCAGGCTGGCCTTGAACTCACAGAGCTCCTCCTGCCTCTGCCTCTCAAGTGCTGGGACTACAGGCGTGCGCCACCACGCCCAGCTTTTATTTATTATTTTTATTTTACATGTATGCGTGTATTGCCTTCTTGTACATAAGTGCACCCATGTCATGCAATGCTCCGAAGGTCAGAAGAGGCTGTGGGATCCACTGGAACTGGAGTTACGGATAGTTGTTAGCTGCCATGTGGGTGCTGGGATTTGAACCCAGGTCTTCTGCAAGAACAGTCAGTGTTCTAATAGTTTAGTTTACTGTTGTTGTGTGTGTGATGCTGGGAATTGAACACAGGGCCTCACATATGGTAGGCAAGCACTACCACGGAGGTATATTTCCTAAACATTTTTCCCCCTGTTGAGACAGGCTGCCTCTGCCTCCTGAACTGTAATTAAAAGTGTTCAGCGGCACTTTAAAAAAAAAAAAAAAAAAGCTGGGCGGGGTAGCGCATGCCCTACAGTCCCAACCATTGGGAGGCAGAGGCAGAGGCAGGCGGGTCTGTGAATTTAAGGCCAGCCTGGTCTACATAGTGGGTTCCAGGACAGCTGGGGCTACAGGGAGACCCTGCTTCAAAAAGACAAAAAAAAAAGTTACTTTGAGGATGGGCACATATGCCAACATACACACACATGTGCACGGGGTGTCTGAAAACAACTTGTAACAATCAGGTCTCCTACCATGTAAGTTCTGGGAGTTGTACTTGGCATCACCTGATACCACTGAGCCATCTTGCCAACCCTGCCCTTCCAGATTTATTTTATTTTCAATTATGTGAATGTGTATATCTTTTGGGGAGATACTCCTTTTAATTTACGTATGTGTCATGGGTGGGGTGGATATGTACATGAATGTAGATACCCTCAAAGGCCAGAAGAGGTTGGACCCCTGTAGCAGGAGTTAGAGGTGGTTGTTCTCCTCTCTACATGGGTGCTGGGAGTGCAGGTCTTCTTTACACACTTAATCACTGAGCCCTCTCTCTGTAGCCCAGATTTCCTTAAACTCCAGGCAGTTTTCAAGTGCTGGGATTGGAGGTGTGAGCAAGTCTGTATCAGACTGGAAGCTTAGCTGTTCCTGTTGGTGGTCTCAGACTTCCTAAGGTCTTATTAGGGATGGTGATGAAACAGAATCCTCAACACTGTGTAGGTAGCCATGGCTTGGCAGTACTGGGGACAGAAACACACCGCCAGAGCCATAAGCATGTTAGGCAAGTGCTTGGTCACTTGTATCTTTACTACCTTTCTCTTCTAGGACCACCTTTCACCCATCAGAGAACACCACAGAAGATGGTGTATTATGGGAAGACTGCTTGTAAAAATGACTGTGAGAATTACATTGAAATAGTAAAATATGTGTTCAAATCATACAAGAGAGAGTCCCCACTTATCATCAACACAATGGGCTGGGTGGTAGGTAAGTCCATGTTGATCTTGCAGTACAAGTACCAATGTGAGTGGTGCATATTGCACACTTACAGGTACCCTATGACCTTTCATGTCTGTGTCTCTGCCTGTCTGTAATGTTTAAATAATATATATCCTCTCGGCTTGTCTTTTTTGAAGCAGTTTCTAGCCCTGACCTGCAAATTTTTATGTAACTGAGATTGACCTTGAATTTCAAATCCTCTGCCAGCACCTTACAAGCGCTAAGATCGTTGCCATCACTACCCATTTTGTGTGGTACTGGCGATCAGACCCAGGCTTCCTGCATGCTAGGGAAGCACTCTGCTGAGTGTGCTACATCCAGACATCTAGTGTGGTTTTGTAGGGTGGTTTGTTTGAGACAAGGGATCACTACGTAGCTCAAGTGTCTTCATACCTGCCGTGTAGCCTCAAGGCCCCTTTGAACTTGCCCTCTCCCTGCCTTAGCCTCCTGAGTGTTAGGACTGGGCACGTGACATCATTGCCGCATCTTCACTGGTGTTGATCATGTTTTCCATTTTGACATTAGCTGATCTTCTGATTGTGATTTACATTTCCTAATGATGCATGGTGTATGTTCTTTCGTGTACTTTTTGACTATTTGTATGTCTTTGGGAACAGTGTTTCCCACCCCACCCCATCATTCATGCTATGGAAGTGGTCTGCTTTTGGGGGAGGATCTTCTTGAGATCACAGAGGTCAACCTGCCTCTGGCTCCTGAGTACTGGGTTTAAAGGCCAGCACCACCACACTCATCAAGTGCTTATTTTAATTTTTAAAATTTGCCATGTCAGTGCACGACACGGTGCATTTACATACATGCAGACATAACACTCATACACATAAAATAAAAATAAATAGGGCCCAGTGTGGTGGCGCATGCCTTTAATCCCAGCACTTGGGAGGCAGAGGCAGGTGGATCTCTGTGAGTTCAAGGCCAGCCTGGTCTACATAATGAGTTCCAGGACAGCTGGGGCTACAGGGAGACCCTGTCTCAAAAAAGACCAAAAATAAATAAATAAAAAAATTTTTAAAAAAACCAACCAACTTTGCCATGCCAGGGATGGTGGTGCATGCCTGTGATTCCAGCACTTTGGAGACAGAGGAAGGTGGGTCTCTTGGGTTTGAGGCCAACCTGGTCTACATACGGAGTTCCTATCCCAAAAAGACCCCCAAAAAAGATGTTATTTTTGTTTATGTGTGAGTGCATCACCTGCATTATATGTAAGTGCATCCATGTTATGCAATGCCTGCAGAAGTCAGAAGAGGGTGTCAGATCCCCTGGAACTGGAGTTACGGATGGTTGTGAGCCACCAGGGTTCTTGACTGCTAAGCCATCTCTCCAGTGCTCTGCTTTTTTTTTTAAATATTTTTAAACCAAATCAGTGTGGGTTCTTGGCTCTTGAGTTTCTATGTGTTCTAGATAATTAGGAACCTGGTGTTTTATTGGTTTTTTTTCTCTTCTGATTAATCATTTCTTTGTCTTTGGATAAGTGTGCTAGTTTTTCAGTGAGACATATCTTTTGGCTTGGTTTGATTTGGTCAGGTTAGTTGCTGGATTTGTTTGTTTCGGTCTTTTTGAGACCGGGTCTCCCTGTAGCCCCAGCTGGCCTGCCTCTGCTGGGATTAAAGGCATGAGCCACCATGCCTGGCTGATTTTGAACTCAAACTGACTAGCTGAGGATGGTCTTGAGCTCCTGATCGTCCTCCCTCCATCTGCCAAGTGCTGGATGATGGGTAGGCAGCCCCTGCCTGGCACTGGCACTCTTGTCGTTCTTCACTCACAGATGACGGGCTCCTGCTTCTCATTGACCTGATCCGGCTGCTGTTGCCCAGCCATGTCATTCAGTTGAGCTCTACCCAGTGCAAATCCATGCCCAGCCTTACCCCAGAGTACGTTGATGCCATGGATGGCTTGTACACAAAAAGCAAGATCAAAAAGAGATACCGAGGTTTTGAAATTCCAGAGTTTGGAGACAATTTGGATTTAGATGAAGACAAAGACTCCAGTGCACTTCACATCTTTGCTGGACATAAACTGATGTGTGTTGATTCAGAGTTTTCAAGTAGCAAAAATTCAAGAAATAGGTAAGTAAACTGTTACCTGACTAAAAAAATAACCTTCCTTCAATGGAACAAGGCACCCTGTGCTCACTTCTTTACAAAGAGTGCATCCTCCTTGGGCTGGAGAGAAGGCTCAGTGGTTAAGAGTGCTGACTGCTCTTGCAGAAGACCCAGGTTCAATTCTCAGCACCCATATAGTAGCTAACAACTGTCCGTAACTCCAGTTCTAGGGGATCTAATGTCTCCTTCTGACGTCGGAAGGCATTGCACAGCATGGGTGCACTTACACACATGCAAGCAATACACTCTTCATA
>NW_008358859.1:1090086-1116932 GCF_000622305.1 Nannospalax galili | reverse complement strand
CAGCTGGCCTGGAACTCACTATGTAGACCAGGCTGGCCTGGAACTCAAAGATCTGCCTACCTCCTGAGTGCTAGGGTTAAATGAGTGCACTACCACTGCCTGCCATAAATAAAATATTTTAATAAAGAGTATGTCCTTGGCTGGATGTTGTGATCTACATCTTTAATCCCAGCACTTGGGAGGCAGAGACAGGCAGATCTCTTGTGAGTTGAAGACTAGCTTGGTTTGCATAGTGAGTTCCAGGACAGCTGGGGCTATAAGGGAGACCCTGTCTCAAAAAAAAGAATGTCCTCAGACTTGTCTTGGTGGTGCCTGTGTGTCATCCCAGCCCTTAGGAGTCAGGGATGATGAGTTCAAGGTCAGCTAACCACATAGTGAGGCCCTGTAAACAAAAAAAAAATAAACCCTCAGATTTTCCAGGTCTGTCCATCACAGCGATACATTTAAAGGAGAATGAATAGCTAGTGGGAGCATGGAGACTTGGCATCAGATGCCGGTTGCCAGAACTCAGTCCTAAGGAGTCTTTAGGCCTAGCTTTGGAGGGCTGCGTCAAGGCAGTATATATATGTTAACGTGGAGACTTGATTTTTTTGTAGTACTACATATTGAGTCAGGGTCTTGCACTTGCTCGAGTGGTCTACCACCGAACCATACCTCCAGACCTAAGGCTTGGGAATACCTTTTTTTGGGGGGTGGGGGGTTGAGACAGGTTCACCCTGTAGCCCAGCTGGCCTGAAACTCACTATGTAGACCAGCCTGGCCCAGCCTCTGCTCCCGAGTGCTGGGATTAAAAGCGTGCTTGGGAATATCTTAAGAGCGAAGTGTAGCATGCTCTGTCAGTGTCACCTGTGGGATGCTCCCTTCGCCCCTGAGTGTGGTCTGTAGGAGGTCTCAACTGCTCTGCTTTCCTTTTCAGGGAATCATACAACAGAATTTTTCGTGAGCTGACTGTGTTAAGTTACCTTAGCCAACTGATGCCTCCACTGCCAAAGCCACTTAGTCCTTTGCACAGTCTGATACCTTATCAGGTAATCGGAACTGGTGGGAGACATTGTTTACTGATTATATACTTGCCACTTCCTGTGTCCTACTTAATTCTCACAACAACTTCTGCTGTAGGTTCCACTATTATCCTGTTCTTCAGATGGCAAAACCAAGCAAGAGAAGCGCTAGGTGACCCTGAAGGAGCTGTAGAGCTAGTCCTGGGCAGGGGAGATCAGCGTTTGCTGTAGATGTAGTTTCACTTGTTACAAATCATCTTTTTTTTGATTGATTTTTTAAAAATTTTATGCATATGAGTGTACTGCCCTAGTGTGTGTGTAAGTGCACCCATGTCATACAATGCCCATGGAGGTCAGAAGAGAGTATTAGATCCCCTGGAACTGGAGTTACAGGTGGTGGTTAGCCGCGGTGTAGGTGCTGGGAACTGAACCCAGGTCCTCTGCAAGAATAACCAGTGCTCTTAACTGCTGAGATGCTCCAGCCCCATAAACCGTCTTTTAATCTGGTGGCCATGCCCACACGTACACTTCCTGTGACTTGGTTTGTCAAAATCTGTAGCACGAGAGTCGTATCACATGGCACAGAGTAGTGGTAGGGTTCAGGGGTAGGTTCAGCTAAAAGCCAGAGCCATTGATAAGCAAGCCCTGCTTGTGGTGACATGGATACATGCATGTGTCAGAAGTTGCTCTGTGCTTGCATCTGTGGAAACATGAGGAAGCAGTGCAGTGGCATGGTGGTCAAAGCCTAATTCTAAATTAAAAAACCTAAATTCTCTTGTTTTGAGGGTTAAAGTGGTTCGCAATCCCAGACTGGCCTGAAAGTAGATACTTAGCAGACCTTGAACTCTTGATCATCCTCTCCCACCCCAAGTGCTGATTATAGGCATGTACAACCACACCCAGTTTTACATGGTAGTAGGGAGTCCAACCATGCTAGGTTGGCAAGCTTATCAACTGAGCCATCAAACCTTAGTTTTTGTTTCTAAAGCCCAGATTTTGACTAAATGTGGGTGTTGGCACATGCCTATAATCTAGCTCAGGGGAGGTGGAGCAGGAGGCTCCTTGGGGTTTGCTGGCCAGACAGACTGGCTGAATTGGCTAGCCTCAGGTTCAGTGAGAGACTTTATCTCAAAAAACAAGGTGTAGAGTGATTGAGGAAGACATCCCCCACTGGGGCTTGAGAGACAGCTCAGTGGATAGGGGCTGCTCCTGCAGAGGACCCAGTTTGGTTCCTAGAACCCACATGACAGCTCACAACCTTCTTAACTTCTGTGCCAGGGGATCTGACACCCTAGTCTGGCCTCCATGGGCATTGCACACACTGATGTGCTTGTGTATATGCAGGCAAAACACACAGAAATTAGTATAAATTAAAAAAAAAAAAAGCCTCATTGATGTCTGACCTCCCAAGATACATAGATTAACACATGTATACACACATAAGAATTACAAAGTATTTGAAGTCTGTAGTATCCCAACACTTAGCTCTTAGACGACTGAAGCAGGTGGATTTTGAGTTCAAGGTCATGCTGGACTATCCAGTAAGTTCTTGCCTAATATAAAGGGTTTCAGGGGCTAGAGAGATAGCTTGATGGTTAAGAGTGCATCCTGTGCTTCCAGAGTCCAGTTCTTATACCTACATAAAAAGGTCTTTCAAAATAAAAATTGAGGGAAATGCACATTTATGATTTATTCTACAGGTCCCTTTCAATGCAGTTGCACTCCGGGTTACTCACTCTGATGTTGCTCCCACCCATATATTGTATGCTGTGAATGCCAGCTGGGTTGGTCTTTGCAAGATCGTGGATGATATGAAAGGATACAAGAGGGGTCCCATCCTGTTGGCCCAGACCCCAATCTGTGACTGTGTGGGCTTTGGTGAGTGAAAATAAACGATGTCTCTTACCCTGCCGGAGTGGATCCTCTTCTTTATCTGGTCTTGATCTTGTGTTTATAGGTTGGACGGATCAGGAAGAATACTGACCACCTGCCTTCCCTGCCAGCTTACCTGAGTCTAAGATTTCTATGGCCTCTCTCTTCTCTTTACCTTTTCTTTTTTGTTGGAGATGGGGTCTCATTATGTAGCTCTAGCTGGCTTGGTGCTCACTCTTTAGACCAGGATGGCCTCCAACTTGGAGAGATGTGCCTGCTTCTGTCTCCCAAGTGCTGAGTTTAAAGGTATCACCACCATGCCTGGCTCTTGGCCCTCTTCTTACTAGACACCTTTTCCTAAGGCCATCTTAATCCACTGCTGGGGCTCTGACTCCATCTTTAGGTAGACTATTCCCATAATCCCCCTCCAGCACAACCACATCTGCCCACCAAATCCATCCACCACTCAGCATATCTACATGGGGTCAGAGGCAGGCAGATCTCTGTGAGTTCAAGGCCACCCTGGTCTACATAATGAGTTCCAGGCCAGCTGGGGCTACAGGGAGACCCTGTCTCAAAAAGACCAACAAGAAAATCAGTGTTGAATTTTGGAAGAGTCTTAGAACTAAGTGACCCCCCCAACTAGCAAAATCTAAACAGAGATGTGTACTTTTCAGATTTGTGCAGCACCATCTCAAAAGCATTTGCATAGAAATTGCATCATCCCGGGGCTGGAGACATGGCTCAGCGTTTAAGAACACTGAGCATTGTTCTTGCAGAAGACCGGGGTTTGAATCCCGGCACCAATATGGCAACTAACAACTGTCCCTAACTCCAGTTCCAGGAGATCTGACAGCCTCTTCTTTTTTCCACAGGCATTGCACAATATAGGTGTACTTAACTACATGCAGGCATAGCACTCATACACATAAAATAAAAATAATAAAATATTTTTTACAAAAAGAAATTGCAGGGTGTGGTGGCGCACATCTTTAATCCCAGCACTTGGAAGGCAGAGGCAGGGGGGTCTCTGTGCATTCAAGGCCAGCCCGGGCTACATAGGGAGGTTCCGGGCAGTTGGGGCTTCAGGGGGAGCCGCTCTCAAAAAAAACAAAAAAAAAAAAAAAAAAAGAAATTTCATTATTTGGTACCAACCATAGAGAAGGAATGTGTAGCAAGGGAAGAGTGTGTCTTCTCTGTGCTTCTAGGCACTAGATTTTTTGCACTAATTCCAGTAATCCAAGGCCTTTCCATTAGCCTGTTTTGGTTCCTCACAGCTGGGCAGGGGAAGGTCCAGAGTGTTTGAATTGTACTTTGTATTCTGAAAACAAAACAAGACTAGACATTTAAATTATTTTTTTTAAGTTTTTAAAAAATTATTTTTATGTGTATGAGTGTATCAAACCTATGTCCTCTGCAAGAGCAGCCAGTGCTTATAACAACTGATCCATCTCTCTAGCCCTGAAATTTAAACTCTTAATGTCAGTATCTTGGTTTGTAATGGTATGTATGTTTGGTGTCTCCAGAAAGGGTGATCATACTTTCTATTTTAAAGGAATCTGTAGAGGCATTGACATGGATAAGCAGCTTTACTACATCCTTACCCCTGTGCCTCCAGAAGAGTTGAAAGCTGTAAACTGCCTGCTGATCGGTACTGTTTCCATTCCACAGTGTATTTTTAAGAACCAGGTGAGTCCACAGAGGGGCAGCCCTGTAGGGGAGCCTGGGCAGATCACACATGGTCAGGAGCCCCAGGATAGAGCCATTATTAATAGAGGAGAGGTGGTGAGAATAGAGTTAACTTGCATAGTACTGGCCCCCCTGTGGACAGCCCTCAGAGGAACCTCTGGGAAGACTATGCCAATTACTGGTGTCCAGGATAGAGAGATGGCTCAGTGGTTAAGAGCCCTGACTGCTCTTGCAGAGGACCCAGGTTCGATTTCCAGCACCCACATAGTGGCTGTGAACCGTCCTTAACAGCAAGTTCCAGGGGAATCTGAAGCCCTCTTCTGACCTCCTCGGCATTGCATGACACGGGTGCCCTCACATACATGCAGGCAATGCACGCATACACATAAAATAAATAAAAAATAAAGGCCAGGTGTGGTGGCGCATGCCTGCAGTCCCAGCACTCGGGAGGCAGAGGCAGGCAGATCTCTCTGAGTTCAAGGCCAGCCTGGTCTATGTAGTAAGTTCCAGGACAGCCGGGGTTACAGGGAGACCCTACCTCAAAAAGACAAAAAAATAAGTTACTGGTGTCCTGTCTGACCCTAAAGCCAGTGTGGAGGGTGAGCGGCCAGAGTGGATCCAGGGGGCGTTGAGGGGTGTTTCGTTTTGTCTTTTTAAAACAGGGTCTCCCTATAGCTCCAGCTGGCCTGGAATGTGCTATGTAGACCAGCTGGCCTCCAACTCAAAGAGATCTGCCTGCCTCTCCCTCCCAAGTGCTGGGATTAAAGGTGTGCAAGACCACGGCCGGGTGTTTATTTTGAGACAGGGTCTCCTTGTAGGCCTAGCTGGCCTAGAACTCACAGAGATCCACTTGGCTCTGCCTCTCAAGTGCTGGGATCAGAGGTGCACACCATCTCTCACTGTGTTTGATGCGTTTTTGGAAACAGCTGGACAAAGATAAGATGTGGGCATCTTGTGGCTGGCTGGTTGCCCCAAGAGGACCCTTGAGGAATGCATTAAGTGCCCTGTGCTCCAGAGACCAGCTTCCCAGCATGCTGGCTTAAGAGTGAGTGTCCTCAGTCCTCGAGACTGAGTGTGCAGGTTCCATGCCGTTTGTGTGTTTCCATTTCAGGATGGGCTCGAAGGGACAATTCCATACGTCACCACAGATTACAATTTTAATCTTCCTGGAGCATCGGAGAAAATTGGAGTAAGAGAAACTGAGGAAGCGCATGAAAAGCCCTGCTTCAGATACAGGTCGTATCGGAAAGGAAAATAAAGTTCAGTGCAGAGACTTATATGGAAACCTTGTCTCCCAGGCCTGGTATCCAGAGGTTGGGGTTTCATGTGCAGTGTATAAAAGACAGTTATAAGTTTGTTTTTTGACAGGGTCTCGAGTGTTATTTAGCTCAGTTTCCCAGTTCCTTAACTGTTACAATAAAGATTCTTGTGCAGTGCATGTCTCTGGACGAGTGGAAGTAGCGCTCTGACTTACCTTTTTTTGTTTGGTTTTTGGTTGTTTTGTTTTGTGTTTGGTCTTTTTGAGACAGGGTTTCCCTGTACCCCAGCTGTCCTGGAACTCACTATGTAGACCAGGCTGGCCTTGAACTCAGAGAGATCTGCCTGCCTCTGCCTCCCGAGTGCTGGGACTGCAGGCATGCGCCACCACACCTGGCCTTTATTTTTTATTTATTTTATGTGTATTGCCTGCATGTAGGTCAGTGTACCCATGTCATGCAGTGCCCGCGGAGGACAGAAGAGGCTGTCGGATCCCCTGAAACTGGAGTTACGGACAGTTGTTAGCTGCCATGTGGGTGATGGGATTTGAATGCTTAAGTGTTTTGGAGCTGGAAAAACGTAAGTTTTATAAAACTTAAAGCGCATCTCCTGCCTTTCTTATTTTGCTTTTTTTTTTTTGGCCTTTTTGAGACAGCGTCTCCATGTAGCCCTAACTGGCCTGGAACTCATAGAGATCTGCCTGCCTCTGCCTCAGGAGTGCTGGGAATAAAGGCATGCGCCACCAGGCCCGTGAATTACCTTTTCTTAAAGTTTGCTTTTAGCTTTTAAATGTGTCCCTACCAGTAAAGATGCGTCTTTACCAGTAGAGGGAGCAATAGGCATTAGGTGGCTGTGAGGCAAGAGTCCACAGAGAACCCTTGTTCACCTTTCCTGGAGGGATTGTGGAGACTTGGCTCTGGTCAGACCTGCAACAGCAGCGCCACCCACCTTAGATGTCCATCTGTGTGATGGTCAGTGTCACACCTGAAACAAAGCTCCACTCGCCTTAGATGTCCATCCATTTAATAGCATAAGACCTGAAACAACAGTGCTACCCACCTTAGGTGTCCATACATGTGATGGTCAGCATCAGGCATTTGGGGCAAAGATGAGAATGCATCATCGGTTTGGTTTGGTTTGGGGTTTTTTTTGGTGTTCTTGAGACGGTCTTCCCGTAGTCCCAGCTGTTTTTTAATTTGGGTTCTCTTTTGAGACAAGGTCTTGCTGTGTAACCCAGGCTGGCTTCAAACTCATGCATGGTCCTCCCGCTTCCATTTCCTATGTGCTATGACCATAGGCATATGCCACCATGCCTGTCCTGTGTTGTGTTGTTTCCATTTAGACAGTCTGTTCTGGTCCAGAATGGACAGTAAGGAGCTCTTTGGAGTTGTAGGAGTGTGTGGTTTTCAGAGGAGCACACTGATTTCGTGTGTTGTTGGTCCTTGAGACCAGGGTCTCCTGTAGCCCCAGCTGGCCTGGAACTCACTGTGTGGACCAGGCTGGCCTTGAACTTGCAGAGATCCTAAAGGTGTGCTGTTGGGAGCACCTACAGTGTGCACCACCATGCCCAGCAGAACACACTGGTTTTAAGAACACTAGAACTGTATAACAGAAATCCCAAATCATCAGTTTTTGTGTTTCTTTAAAATCAGTTATTTTAAAAAGTTTTACTGAATTTTTGTAAATTTCATACATTTTGATCATATTTAGACCCCCCCCTCCCGTCCGTCCCGTCTGTGCCCCTCTTAATGCCCCCCACCTGATTCCATGTACCCTGTCATATGTATTATGGCCTGTGGAATTAAATGTGTGTCCTCAAATGCGCTCTGGTGTGGATCCATTCAGCTTGGTCAACCCATCTGGCATCAGCAAAAGCAACTCTCCATCTTGGCAACTGTCAGTTGCCAGTAGTTCTCCAACTTGAGCTAATGGGGGTCTTGTGAATGCTGTCACCATTGGTGTAAGTTCATATGAGTAACCTCCCAGCTCTGGAAAACTTTGCTTATGGTCATGTACCACCTCAGTCTCCTAGACCCTTTCTGCCCCCTTCCACAATGTTCTCTGAGCCTTAAGAGGTTCCCTGGAAGTGTCTGATTCAGGGATAAGCCCCTGCAGCCTCCTGTTTTCTGCACTTTGGCCAGTTGTGGTTTTGTGCGTTAATCACCAACTGTTTGCTTCTGACAAGAGATGCCCCTCTTCCACTGTTCCCTGAGCCATAGGTGTACAGGATGCACAGCAGGTGTGCCACTTAGGGCTTGGCACCTCACAGGCACTTGATCTTGCATTTGATCAGTTGTGGAACTTCATAATCTGTTGCAAAAAGAAGCTGCTTAATGAGTGGTGAGGTGTACACTGTCACGACTGCCAGAACTTTCCAGCAGAGAGGCCTGGCCTGGTCCTGGAATGGGAGGGTTCTGACTCGCTAGGCAGGGTGAAAATTCTAAAATCAGTTTTTTGTATTTTTTTAATTTTATGTGTATGAGTGTATCGCCTACATGTATATGAGCGCACCTGTGTTGTGCAGTGCCGGAGGTCAGAAGAGGGCTTCGAATTTCCCTGGAACTGGAGTTAAGGATAGTTCGTAGCTACCATATGGGTGCTGGGAATCGAACCTGGGTCCTTTGCAAGAGCAATCAGTGCTCTTAACTGCTTCAGCCCAAGCAACAAATATCCTTAGCTGCTGAGACATCTCCCTAGTCCCCTCACTCCTTTATTTAATAGGATCTTATCCCAGGCTGTCCTCAAGCTTGTGGCAATCTTCTGCTTCAGCCTCATCAAGTGCTGGGATTACAGATTGGGTAAGGAGTTAGGTTGTTTATAAAAGGTCCTAACTAGTCTCCAGCATTCAGAGAATTGTGGGTGGCTTTTGGTGTGTAGCCTGTCTGGGCACCAAGACTGTCCCTCACACAAATGCCGAGATGGTGCGGAGGTCAGATGTCTGGGTGCACAGCTCCTTACTCGACAGGCTCACTTTGCCGTGCTCTGGTTGCTGGGTCATGTCCTTGATCACCACTGGTAAACCACACCCTCACAAGCACTCATTTAGTGCTTAAAACGTGTTCTATTCACATGTGGAAGTGGTCACTGTTGAGTCCTGCATATCGAACGTTTTTCCATAGCCAGCCCCTCATTTGCATATGAACACAGTTACTAAAGCTTTCAAGAATAATTTGTGTAATTCAGTGTGCAAATAACTTCCATGCTTAAGAACAACCATAGCAAAGGACGCAGCAGTGAAAGCAGCTGTGTTGAGGGAAGGTTAATGAACTGAGTCAGGAGGAAACGCCAGCCGATGCTGTGCTGTTTCCATCGCTTGCTTGCAGATAGAATCCACGTTGACCTCCCCATCTGGACCTGTCTGGATTGCCAGACAGTGCTGTATCTCTTGCACCACCTGTGAGGCGAGTATTTAGGAGAAAGGGGGTTTTATTTTTATTTTATGTGTATGCGTGTTACACCTTCATGTATGCTGTGTCTGCAGTGCCTGCGGAAGCCAGAAGAGGGTGTTGGGTCCCTGGAATTGGAGTTACGTTAGCCACCCTGTGGGTGCTGGGAGTCAAACCCCATCTTCAAGAGCAGTCAGTGCTCTTAACCACTGAGCCATTGCTCCAGCCCCCTGAAAAGGGGCTATATTATACACCCAGAAGAGTTCAGAGTTTTGTTTTGAGACAAGGTCTCACTATGTGGCTGTGACTGACCAGGAACTCACTTTGTAGACCAAGCTGGCCTGAAAGCCCTAGAGATCCACCTGCCTTGAGTGCTGAGATTAAAGGTATATGCCACCACACCCAGCCAGAGTTGAGAGTTTTTAAAATGCAGATGGGCTGGAGAGATGGCTCAGCAGTTAAGAGCACTGACTGCTCCCGCAGAGGACCCGGTTCGATTCCCAGAACCCACATGGCAGCTAACAACTGTCCATAACTCCAGTTCCAGGGGATCTGACAGCCTCTTCTGACCTCCACGGGCATTGCACGACACAAGTGCGCTTACCTACATGCAGGCAATACATGGATACACATAAAATGAAAATAATAAGATTTTTTGAAAAACAACCCAAAAACCCAAACCAGGGATCTGTGCCCCTAACAGCCTTAGTGAGTGCCCAGCCCCATGGTCTTCTGTCTCCTACCTTGCTCCTGGCAGAGAACCAGAATTAGCTGACTAGCCCAGCCTCAACAGTGGCTAAAATAAGGAAGGGGGCCGTCTGTGTTGAGGGAGAAGCCCCGCGTGACCTGCAGGGCCTCTCCAGAAAGACCTAAGTTAAATATTCCCGAGAATGCCAGGAAAGAGCAGCTGGAAGCCAGGCAGGGACGCAAGCATGGGGCTGAGGGTCTAAACTGCACATGCCAGAGCTGAGTAAGCAGAGCCTTGGGGAGCAGCAAATAGAGCTGAGCTGGGCAGATCTGGGGGTAATCTGGGAAACTCGGGGTTGCCATGGTAACCTAGCCCTGCTGTCGCTGAGACATCCAGCAGACACTGGCTAGAGTTTTTCTAAGGCTTTGGAATTTGCTTGGTTTCTGGGGTACGATCAGCCTCTGCCTGCAAGGAAGGATACCCAACTCCCAGGCCTTCCTCCTCCTCAAGAACTCCAGTGTGGTTTCTGCTGCTGGCTGTGAGGATCCCAGAGAAGAAGGGTCTCCCTGGCATTACTTTCCAGGGAAGGAGGGAAGCAGAGCAGAACCTTCAGTGCAGACAGCAGTGGGATCAGCCGCTCCTTGGAGTGGAATGGAAAATTCTGGGCTGAAAACCACCAAGGAGATGCAGTGCAGCCTCTGGAGCCTACAATAAAGTGTACTGTGCCCATGGTACCAGTTTTGCAGGAAAGCGTACCGAGAGCTCAGGTTTCTGTATAGACAGATTCAGCTGGAGAAGTTAAGACTGGGGCTAAAGACAGGAGAGGGCCTTCCAAGTTCAGACTGCAGCTAGGCCTAAGGGGTCAGACCTGTGGTTCAGAGAGGCCGCTGGCTGGAGGGCCTGGCAGGGTGCTGCTGTTCTGGCAGAACACAAGTTTACAGCTTGCAGCAAGCTCAGCCTTCCTTCAGGAACTCATGAGTCTTTGTCTAGGAAGAGTTTGGAAGGTGCACGATAAGAAGAGGAAGACTTGTGGGTCCTGAGAGGACCACCAAGATCCCAGGCTCGCCAAGGTGGCAGTCATTGGTGACTTAATGAATTAGGAGCTTGGAAGTCAAAGGCCTCTTGAGGCTTTAGCCTGGAATAAGAAGGGTGCCTGGGGCTGGGCGTGGTGGCGCCGCCTTTAATCCCAGCACTCGGGAGGCAGAGGCAGGCAGACCTCTTGAGTTCAAGGCCAGTCAGGTCTACATATATAGTGGGTTCTGGGCCAGCCAGAGCTACAAAAAAAAAAAAAAAAAAAAAAAAAAAAAAAAAAAAAAAAACATGGCATGGGCTGGCAAGATGGATTCCAGCAGTGGGTAAAGGCAGGTCTGGAAACCTGAGTTTAATCTCTAGAACCCACATAGAGGAGAGAACCAACCCCACAGAGTTGTCTAATGACCTCCCTACACATGTGCACACACACCAGTAAATAATTTTGTTAAAGATGTCATCTCACTGTGTGCATTAAAGTTGGTCTCTGATGTTGACACAGTTTGGAGCAGGTTCCCAAACCTGCCTTTTTAAAAAACTATATGTATGACTTTGACCTGCAGGTGTATGTGTGCATGCAATGCCCACAGTTCAGAAGTTTGTTGATCCCCTGGAACTGGAGTTACGGACAGTTGTTAGCTACCATGTGGGTGCTGGGTACTAAACCTGGGTCCTCTGCAAGAACAGCCAGTGTGCTTAACCGCTGGGCCATCTCTCCATCCCCCAACTCTGCCTTCATAACTCACTCAGGAAGGGCCACCAGACTCCTATGCCCTCGATTGTTTTTGTTTTGATTTTGCTTTGCTGGTGTTGATTGAACCTGGGACCTCACATGTGATAGGCAGGTGTACCTCTGAGCTACACCCCATCCTATCCAGTCACTGATTTGTTTCCTTCGCCTGATGACATTTACACTTTCACTTAGAGTTTTATTTGTTACTATGCCTGTGAAGGCAGGAGCACACCTTGCCACAGAGGCCAGCAGACAATTCTGGGGAGTCTGTTCTCTTTCCATTGTGGATTCCTGGGGTCAAACTCGGGTTGTCCAGTTTGCATGGTAAATGCTTTTACCTGCTGAGCCATCTCACTGGCCCACATCTTTACTCTGAGACTGGTTTCCACAGGGGATGCCTGGGTCACTCTTGTGAACAGTGTCACTGTGAATGCCATATGCCTGTATCTCCATGCACCTGCAAGAGTACAGAAAACATTCCTAGAAGAGTGTGACCGTTTGCACTTTGATAGATACTTCAGAGTGTGTCCTGATTGCCATCTATGTTCTGGCCCTTCTACGCTCTCTAGGTCTGGTCACTGTAAGCTTGTTGCTGGCATATGGAGGTGGGCAGGTGCACCCTTACAGGCATCTCTTCGTCCACTCCCATTACTGATGCACAGTGGCTCTTGGCAGAGGGGTATGGGCAGCTGCCATAGGATCTGACATCCTTCTAGAACTTTGAGAGTGGAGGAGGCAGAGGGTGCACCATGCACAACTCTCTCTTAGTCTTTCCATGCCCAAAGACCTTTTATATAGAAAGGTTATTTGTTTGTTTGTTGAAACAAAACCTTACTATGTAACCCTGCCTGGCCTGGAACTAACTCACCATTGTAGCTCAGGCTGGCCTCAAAACTCCCAGTAATCCTGCAAGTTCAGCTATACAGGAAGCTTTCAGCAACCTAGATTACATGCAAAAGACCTGTGTATAGTCCCAGCTAGCCTCATTAACTGTGTGACCTTAGGCAGATCACTCTTGCTTTCTGAGCTGCAATTTCATGATCTGTAAGTAGAGATAATAATAGTGTCTGTCCTCCAGGGTTATTGTGGAGTCAGGTGTGGTAAGGTTTTAAGTCTGCATCTGATAATTTTAATATCTCAAGGTGTTTTTTGTTGGTCTTTTTTTTTTTCTTAAGAGGATTTCATATAACCCAGGCTGACCTTGAACTCACTCTCCCGCCACCACTTCCCAAGCGCTGGCATGACGGTAAGAGCCACCCTGCCATCAGTTGCTCCTGCCTGTTCAGTTGGTTTTTAGCAATGCAGTCTTATTTGCCTGTGTACCAAGCTTGTTTGTTTTCTTTTTTGTTTTGTTGTTGTTTGAGACAGGGTCTCCCAGGGGCCCCAGCTGGCCTGGAACTCCCTTTGTAGACCAGGCTGGACTTGAACTCACAGAGATCCACCTGCCTCTGCCTCGGAGTGCTGGGATTAAAGGTGTGCACCACCACGGCTGGCATATTTTTTTCTTTTGGTCTTTTTGAGACAGGGTCTCCCTGTAGCCCCAGCTGTCCTGGAACTCACTATGTACACCAGACTGGCCTCAAACTCACAAAGATCTGCCTGCCTCTGCCTCCCAGTGCTGGGATTAAAGGCATGCACCACCACGCCCGGTAGTATTTTTTAAATTATTTACATGAGGAGGTAAGATGGCTCTGTAGGTAAGGACAGTTACCACCAAGCCTGACAACTTGAGTTCAACCTCAGACCCACATGGTGAAAGGACTCTCAAACGTCTTCTGAGTGCTGGAGGAATGGCTCAGGCTTAGACTTTAAGCACTATTTACTTACTTAGTACTGGGGATGGAATCCAGGGCCTTTCATAGTAAACAAGTGCTCATTCTACCACTGAGCTACATCCTCAGCCCTCTGCCTGTTTTATTGATTTTATTTTTTTAATTTTTGTTTTATGTGTATGTGTGTATTGCCTGCATGTATGTGAGTACACCCATGTCATGCAATGCTGCGGAGGTCAGAAGAGGGCTTCGGATTCCCCTGGAACTCTGGAGTTAAGAACGGTTTGTAGCTGCCATGTGGGTGCTGGGAATCGAACCCGGGTCCTCTGCAAGAGCAGTCAGTGCTCTTAATTGCTGAGCCGACTCTCCAGCCCCTGATTTTATTTTTTAAAATATTTTTTGCCGGATGTGATGGCGCACGCTTTTAATCCCAGCACTTGGGAGGCAGAGGCAGGCGGACCTCTGTGAGTTCAAGGCCAGCCTGGTCTCCATTAGGGAATCCAGGCCAGCTGGGGCCACAGGCAGACCTTGTCTCAAAAAGACCAAAAAAAAAAAAAATTTATTATTTTTATTTTCTCTGTATAAGTGCACTCATATCATGCAATTCCCAAGGAAGTCAGAAGAGGGCATCAGATCCCCCAGAACTGGAGTTATGGACGGTTGTTACCTTCCAGGCGGGTGCTGAGAACTGAACCTGGGACCCCTCTGCAAGAGCAGCCAGTGCTCTAACCGCTGAGCCGTCTCTCCAGCCCCCCTCTCTGGTTTTACTTCCCCTTGCTGCCTGGCTTTGGCACACACTGTTCTTGTTCTCTCGCTACAGTAACCAACTCCAGGTCCTGTGTGCCAGTCTCACAATCCAGGGAGACCTGAATAGGTGCTGCCTACCTTAGTCACATACAAGGACCGGCCCTCTCTCAGGTCCATTGCCTCTGCCACTTCCTCAGCCTGATGTCTGCATGGCCAGCAAGGTCCTTCACATCACCCTAGGCTCTGCTCCCAGTCTCCTCCAGAGCAGCAAATCTAAAATAATGTACATGTGCACACACTGTCCCTGTATAAAGGAACAGGGCCCAGGCAGGGCTTCCTGCATGGGAGATACCCCTGGACAGACAACCCCTACAGGGCCAAGACAGGCTAAACCCAGCAGCTGCCCTGGCCCGGAAGCTGCCTCTACAGGCTGGGCCTGTGTCCTGGCCTTGGGCAATGAGAGGCTATGGCCTCTGTGGTCAGCAGAAGACAAGGCTTGGGTCAGAAACAGCCTGGGTCTCTTCAGGGCATATCCAGGAGACCATAATGATACTTGGCAACCAACAAGACCAACGTTCCAACAATGGCCTAGAATTTTTGAAATCCCAGCTGTCCTGGAAGTCTGACCTCTCTTTGTGGTCACAGCCTGACCTAGAAGCCTTTGTTCGCTGGACAGACTCAGCGTCCAGAAGGCTCAGCCCTTCAGTCTCCCCAGGTTTGAAAGTCTGTGTGGCCAGCAGCCGGCAGCAGGACTAGAATGTGGCTCTTCACTGTGACTGTTTCGTTGATGCCCTAGGCAGCCCGGAAATCTCAGCCTCTCCCTGCCCAAGCTGGGAAGTCCTGGACACTCAGAACAGAGGGCAGCTGCTGGCTCTTAGCTCCTTCAAAAGGGGAACTTGACCCTGTCAGATCTGAGCCCAGGCCAATGTTCCCCCGTGGAACTCAGCCGTGTCATTTCTACACACACACACACAGGTGAGGCAGAATCCACTGGACTAACCCTTGGGGAGTTGGAAATCAGTCTAGGGCTAGGGACAGTTGATTGTGAGTTGATTCAAGTTCAAGCCAGGGAGTATGTCCCTGGTACCTGCTCTGGGCCAGGCTGAGCCTGGGCTCTGTATCTGGAGAAGAAAAAGCCAGGAGCTGTCTATCCAGAAAACATGCGTGACCATTACCTGAAGTGGGCAGGGCCAACTCCCTACTGAGAGGACCCATGAATTCCTCTTGGACTGAGGGTCAGTTCCTAGAGTCTGAGCGGCCACACGGGAATGTGACCATGCCCCCAGCTAGTGAGGAGCAGGTCTTTAGTTAGAGAAGTTACTGAGACAAGAGTCTTGCTATGTAGCCCCAGCTGGCCTTGAATTCACAGAGGTCCACCTGCCTCCGCCTCCTGAGTGCTGGGAGGTGTGTATCACCACACCCAGTCAACAAGTTTGTTCTGTCCATGCTGTGGTTGTTGGCTGTTGTCTCTGGATCCCCCATCATACTACATAGACCCTAGGTGTGAAGGTCGATCTGAATTAGCTCAGTCTTCAGAGCTGCTCTGTGACTATCCCACGTAAGATGAGGAAACTAAGGTCCAGACACAGACTTTAAGCGACTTGCTCAAGGTGACAGCCAGCATGAGTTTGAACCCAGATAGCCTGGCTGGATCTGGAAGAGGAGGCAGGGGGTGAAGCTAGGATCCCTAGCAGGGTAAAGCTGTGATGGCTTGAGCCTAGGTCAAGCCAGGGCAGGGACTGAAGGCTCAGACATTCTGGAAGCAAAGCTGAGAATGACGTGGGCAGCTGGTATGCGGCCAACCTGCTCGAGGCTGCACTTGTCCCCAGGCTGTGGTGGGTGAATGTGTGGGTGAGGATGGTCAGGCCAGCTGTGGGACAATGACTGGCCCTCCCACTCCTGTGGGAGGCCCTGGGAACCTCCTGGTTCTGAAGGGCCTGTTGTCTTACTGCTCTATCCCCATCCTGAGGGAAGGCTCCACTTTGAGGCCCATGGGTAAGTGGGCTCTAAGGTCAGGGAGGTTTCTTAAAACCTAATGTGTTTCCAGAGTGTGAGGTAGAAATGCATTCCAGGAAGGGAGAGCCCGCCTGAACCCTGTGACCTGTGGGCTCAGCACTGAGCAGGGATGGGCAGGGAGGGTTAACTGAGCCTGGGATGAATCCCTACAAGCATACAGAACTTGAGTACTTGGCCACAGAGAGAAAATCAAGCTGCAGTCTGTCCACCACCATCACATGATCCCACTTCCTAGCTAGCTTAGGCAGGTCTTTGCAATCCCTCCGAGCCTCAGTTTTCCTTCCATAAAATGGATCAACAGTGATACAATTGCATGACGCTTAGGTGAAGTGAAGGAAATACCAAGGCTCTCCATGTGGGGCCTGGCCCACAGGGGACTCAGCAAATATTAGCAACATGCCAGGCAGGGAGCCAGGAAAGAGAACATACAGGGTCCCTGGCCAAGCAGGAAACAATCGGGATTGTGTAGGAGGACATGGAAGAACACAGCTCAGACGACCGCCCTGGGGGAGGGGCAGCTGGCACCGGGCTTCCTGACAGCAGGACCCTTACTCCTTCCTCTTCCCAGACCATGCGGGACTGGGGCAGACTGGCCATGCAGACTATGGTTGGGCACCCTGCAGTGCCCACTCCCAAGGTCGGGAGCAGCCCTCTACCCATGTCTGCTGGCCTCATCTTGGCTCTGCAAACCCAGTTATGGTCCCACTGGCCCTGAACTGCATCTCACCCACCACAGTCCCGGGACTGGAGTAAGCACTATGTGGGCAGCACAGGAGTGGGGCCCCTCTCTGAATCCCCCTGCTGAATCCCCCCTCTGAATCTCACTGCTCTGATCTGGACTTTTCAGAGCCATCCCCATTTTACAGAGGAGGAAACTGAGGCTTGAGGAGCTGGTGACCATCCTCTGTCACTTGTTCCCTTCTGATCCATCCACCTTCAACAGTGCCAAGGACTGGAACGGGGCCTGTCAGACGCTGAGAGGCAGGATGTTATGATGAAGGGTTGAAGCTGGGGCTGGGGCCTGGCTAAGGCTGTAGGGATGGGCTGGCTAGAGACCAGGCAGTTATGGCCAGCTTTCCACCGGCATCTTCCAAACCAGGGAGCCCACAAATGGGCTGAGGCATCAGGCCCACGCGTCTGGCTTTCAGAATTAATATTGAGAGGAGGGGTCTGTGCTGCCCACACTGGGCTCTGCTCTTCACCCCATCTGTAGGTGCCAACATGAGGCTGCCCAAGGGTTGGCCTTTAGCCTACCCAGCCCCTGCCAGGGGTCCCCAGCGAGCATTGGTTCCATAGCACCCTTGGCACATGCAGGGTTGGGTGATCCTTCTGTTCTCCTAGAGCTGAAGTCAGGCTGAGAGTTGTGGGGGTCTAGCCAAAGGGACATCAACAAGAGAGCCAGAGGGCTGGGGAGTGGCTGGGACCCACCTTGCCAGGTTATATAACAGGGCCCTGGTGGGACTTAATTTCTAACAGGCTCTGTGGCCGTACATGAGAGGGGATGCTATCTATGCATGTGAGCTGGGCGCCTGGCACACAGCTGGCTCTGCCCAACTGCTCTGGGGTACAGATGGGCCTCAGAAACTGAAAGCCAGAGAAAGAGGCATGATCACTTGCCCCTGGGTGTCTCGAGGAACCACAAAGAGTCATAGTGGGCCTTGCCTGGGGAGGGATGAAGCCCCGTGGGGACCCCATTCCCAAATCACCATCACCTTAGGGTCTTTTACTAAGATTGGGGCCTGCTGCCCATTTCCACAGTTCTATGCTGGTCTCAACCCATTTTTAATTTTAAAATTCATTTGTAAGCAACTTTAAAAATTTTTTTAATTAATTTTTTTTATTTTATTTTATGTGTATGTGTGTATTGCCTGCATGTAGGTAAGTGCACCTGTATTGTGCAATACCCTCAGAAGTCAGAAGAAGCTGTCATATCCCCTGGGACTGGAGTTACGAACAGTTGTTAGCTGCCATGTAGGTGCTGGGATACGAACCAGGGTCTTCTGCAAGAACAACCAGTGTTCTTAACTGCTGAGCCATCTCTCCAGCCCCAACAACTTTTAAATTTTTTAAATTTATTTTTATTATTTATTATTTTTATTTTTTGTGTACAAGTGTATTGCCTACATGTATGTGAGTGCACCCGTGTCGTGCAATGCTGCAGAAGTCAGAAGAGGGTGTCGGATTCCCGTAGGTGCTGGGAATTGAACCGGGTCCTCTGCAAGAGCAGTCAGTGCTCTTAACCACTGAGCCATCTCTCCAGCCTGATTTAATTTATTTTTATTTCATGTGTATGAGTGTATTGCCTACATGTATGTAAGTGCATACTTGTTATGCAGTACTAGCAGAGGACAAGATGATGTTGGATCCCCTGGAACTGGAGTTACAGATGATTGTTAGCTGCCATGTGGGTGCTGGGATTTGAGCCCAGGTCTCCAGCAAGAGCAGCCAGTGCTCCTAATGCTTAGCTATCTCTTAACTGCTGAACCAGCCCAGATACAAGTAATTTTTAAAGATATATTTATTTTTAATTATGTGTATGCCTGTGTATGGTATATGCAAGTGTTGGTGCCAGTGGAGCCTAGTAGGTGTTAGATTTCTTAGAGCTGGAGTTACAGGCAGTTGTGAGCCACTCGATGTGGGTGCTGGGAATAGAACTCAGGTGCTCTGGAAGAGCAGCAAGAGCTCTTAATTACTGAGCTATCTCTCTAAGTCTATCTCAACCCATTTCTTAGGTATGGAATCAGAAACTTCAACAAGCACCCTATCCACGGTCCACCAGCCAGGGCAGCAGCAGGGGCAGGACTCAGCCAAGTCCTACCCAGGGAGAGCTGCCATCGGCAAGCGCAGGGACCCAGTACTGTGGGACAGGGGTCATCTGAAATTACTGAAAGGAGAAAGTAGTCAAGGAGGGCCAAGGAGTGTCTCCACCCCCACCCCACCGCAACCCCCACTGATTGCATTCAGCAAGGTAGCCTAAAGCCAAGGTCTGTGACAGCTGCTGTTTCTGTTGGGGGCGTCAGCCAGTTCTGGCCACCTGCTCTTCTTCCTCTTTTGCCCCCTTACTCAGCAAGACTTCACAAGGGGCCCCTGTCCAGGCCGCCCAAGGCACTTCCGCTTGCAAGGAAACAGCTGTGGTTGGCAGAGAACTAGAGCTCTCCCCAGTCCAAGGCCATTACTAGGCCTTGGTGTCTGCAACTCCCTGTACTCCTGTCTTGTACTCCTGTCCGTTTGTCCTGTCCCTGGCTTCTGGGCCAGCAGCTCACTGGAACGGAGAAGGATCCACAGGTAGGGACAAGGGGACATCCCCGGGTCTCCCTGTCTGAGGCCAAGGCTCCCAGCCCCAGGGTGCTCAAGTGGAGAACCAGCTGGTTTCCAGGCCCCTCAGGCCTTGTGAAGGCTTCCAGTTCAGGGCCTTGCTCTGATTTCCATCTCTACCCTCTGGTGACCAAGAAAGGCTCTTGGTAGTAGCTGAGGTTGGATGATGAGAGCCACTCCTAGAATGGGACAGGTAGTGGGGTGCAGCTGGGGTTTGCAAGGGCTCCCTCTCTTCTTAGCATGGCCCTTAGGTAAGTTACGCACCAGAACCCTCAGCCTCTTTCAATCTCTGTTCTGTAAGTAAGGTGAGAATTAACAGGCGATATATGTGGATAGTGTTCAGCATGGTGCCCAGCCCTCCTGGGGTGGCTGTCATTCCCCTGTGCCCACAGCAGAAGTGACCCAGGCAAACCCTTGTTCCAGCCCGTATCAAAAGGATGAAGACCCTGAGAAAAGGCCCAGGCGTCCACCTGCCTCTGACTGTAGCTGTTTTGAGGTGAGGATGGCTAAGGCTGTGCATTGAGCATTGGGGGGGGTGGTTCTCTAGACTTGGGGAGCTGCTTCTGATCCACTCCTGCTCTCCCACATGGAGACAACGTGAGGCCAGGTTTGTAGGATGGGTGTGGCATAGGCAGGGATGTACAAGCACATTGGGCATGAGAAAGGTGAGGGGATAAGGTTGAATGTGTAGGGAGTCAGAGCCCTCAGGGTCCAGAGACATAGGTCCACCTCCTATCTGTAAGGAAGGCCTTGTACCCCAAGAGTTCTGGAGGCTGCAAAATCTCAGGGTGCATACGTCAAGTGGGGTTCTGTGTTTAGTCTGTAGCCAAGGAGGGGTAGGAAGAAATCTACCTCGCCTGGTGGGACTGCTCTGAAATCAGAACCAGGTGTGGCTCCCACCAGGCCCAGATGACTTGTGGGCTGGGTAATGGCTCCAGGCCGACCCCTAGCTTTGCAGCCCTGACTTCTGCTGGAGTAGGTGCTGGTGGGTGCTGGATAGTCTTAGTCCCCAAGGCTCAGGCTTACATTTCTGTGCTGAACTCAAGCTGGGACTCCCCCCCGCGTGCTGTAGCCTCAGGCCCAAGCCACGTGGATGCCTGTGATCAAGGCTCAGGGGCCCTGTGCTAGTGTAGCCCTGTGCTGCTAGAGGTGGGGGCAGGTGTATGGTTCAAATTACTCCAGCTGCCTCTCAGCTGGGGGTGTGCAGCCTGCCTGGATGGCCATCACTACCACCCCCTGGCCCCCCACAGCCTGAAGTGACCCTTCTACTACCCCTAGGAAAGCAGCCAGCCCCCCTTTGCCAGGTCTGTGACTCTTTGATGTAGGCATCTGGTCTGGTGGGGGCTGGTTCTGCTGTACCCAGGCCAGCTCCAGAAAAAGCAGCCAGCCCCCCTTTGCCAGGTCTGTGACTCTTTGATGTAGGCATCTATCTGGTCTGGTGGGGGCTGGTTCTGCTGTACCCAGTCCAGCTCCAGAGACCTGGCAGGCTGGGGAGACACCAGCAGGGTCAGAGAGGGCCTAGCCAGGAGCCGCCATGTGGGTGCTGGGAATTGAACCCAGGTCCTTTGTGAGAGCAGCCAGTGCTCTTAACTGCTGAGCCATCTCTCCAGCCCCTATTTTGGTCTTTTTGAGACAGGGTCTCCCTGTAGCCCCAGCTGGCCTGGATTTGCTATGTAGACCAGGCTGGCCTCGAACTCACAGAGATCCACCTGCCTCTGCCTCTCAGGTGCTGGGGCTAAAGGCGTGTGTCACTATGCCCAGCTTTAATTTTTTTTTTTTTTCGGTCTTTTTGAGGCCTGCCTCTGCCTCCCAAGTGCTGAGATTAAAGGAGTGCGCCACCACGCCCGGCAGCCCCTGTACTTTTTGAGACAGGACTTCACAAGTTGTCCAGGCTGGCCATGAACTTTTGGTCCTCCTCAGTTTCCCCAGTAGCTAGGATTATAGGTCTGCCCCTCCAGGCCCGCCTCAAGTCTGGGTTTTTGATGGCTGCCCTGCTTGTCCCATTACCTGGGCCTCTTCCCGAGGCGGTTGTCCAGGTTCTTAAGTTGGAATTAGACCGTCCTGGGTTCAAATCCAAGTCCTACTCCTTACAGTTGAGACTCAGTTTCTTCTTTTATGTTGTGGGGACAATACCAACCTTTGTGGGGAAAGCTACTCGTGGATGGGCAGGGACAGAGGTCACGGGCACAGAAGGGCTGCCAGGGTCCCAGTTGGATTTTTTTTGACTGTTTTGTTTTAGTTTGTTTTGATTTTGGCTTTTTTTTTTTTTTTTAAGGTCTTCAGATTTTTTAAGATTTCTTTATTTGGAGGCTGGAGAGATGGCTCAGTGGTTAAGAGCACCTGCTGCTCTTTTAGAAGAGCTGGGCTCAGTTCCCAGCACTCACATGACTGCTTACAACTGTCTGTAACTCCAATTCCAGGGGATTGAAACTCCCTCTTCTGCCATCCATGGGCATTGCATTACAGGGAGGAAAAACACTCAGATACATAAAATAAAAGTTTTTTTTTAAAAGCCTGGCATGGTGGTGCATGCCTTTAAAACTCAGCACTCAGAGGCAGAGGCTCAAGGATCTCTGTGAGCTCAAGGCCAGTCTGGTCTACATAGTGAGTCCCAGGCTAGTCAAAGCCAAATAGTGAGACTATGTCTCAAAAAACAAAAACATTCCAGGCATTCCAGATCAGCAGGGGCTCCAGGAAGACCCTATCTTAAAAACAAACAAACAAAAAAAAGAAACCATCCAAAAACAAAACGGCAAAAATGATTTCTTTATTTATGATTTTAGTGTATGAGTGTTTTGTTTGCACATAAGTGTTCCACATGCATGCAGTGCCCACAGAGGCCAGAAGAGGGAGGTGGAGTCCCCAGAACAGTAGGCAGTAGGTTGTGGGCTGCCATGTGGGTGCTGGGAACCAAACTCTGAGTCCTCTACAAGAGCAGGAAAGGAAAGAAGCTTTTTTTTTTTGGTCTTTTTGAGACGGTCTCTCTGCAGCCCCCACTGGGCCTGGAACTCACTATGTAAACCAGGCAGGCCTTGAACTCCCAGAGATCCGACTGCCTCTGCCTCCCGAGTGCTGGGACTATAGGCGTGTGCAAGCACGCTGGGCTCGAAAGAAGCGTTCTCAACCGCTGAGTCATCTCACCAACCCAGCTTAACATTTTTTTATTTGTGTACAGAGGCTAGCATGATCTCTTTCACTAGATAGATGTTCTTGAATAATCCATTCAAGAAGGGTTACTTAGTCCAACTTAATGAAGCCCATGTCCTTCAAAGTACTGACAAATTCCACCAGCACATGTTCAGCCTGTATTGGGGGATTAGACAGACCCTGGTGGTTTGAACAAGAGTAAAAACCCTGGCAGAGGGTGACTCCGGTAGAGCTGTTGGTGACCCGCTTTGCCTTCAGACCTCCAAGGCTAGCTTGGGTTTTGTTGGTTTGGTTTGGTTGTTTGGTTTTTTAGATGGGGTCTCACTACTTAGTCCTGGCTGGCCTGGACCTCACTACATAGACCAGGCTGACCCCAAACTCAGAGATCTGCCTGCTTCTACCTCTCCTGAGTGGGATTAAAGGTGTGGGTCAGAACGTCCAGCTGTGTGTTGTTGTTGTTGTCCTTTAAAGACAAGGTATTGCCATATAGCCTCAGCTGGCCTGGTACTATGGATTTTCCTGCCTCAGCCTCCCGAATGCTAGGATCACTGGCTTGCATCACCTTGCCTAGCTTTTCTTCATTGTTGTCTGAGACAAGGTCTGGCCTGGAACTTCCTATTTTCCTACCTATGTCGCTTCTTCTAACAGTCCTTGTTACCCCTACCCTTGCTAGAGATGGAACCCAGGCTTCACATGTGCTGGGCAACATCCCAGCCCAGGGTTCATCTCTTGGGTAGATCCGAATCCCAGCTCTCTAACTTTCCCTCAGCCCCACCCCTCTGGTTCTCGCCCGGTGTCTACCCTGCAGGGGACAGTGCAGTTCCCCAATGACATTACAGAACTTTGCCCAGGTTCTGCTACCTGGGGTATGTCCCCTGCTGTGGGTAAGAGTCTGGGGAGAGAGGTGGGGTTAGTGGACAGCCTAGTGAAGGGTTGGGGGGAGAGAGCCTCAGAGTCCAGAGAGCCGGGGTGGGGGGGCACGAGGGGGAATCCGCCTCACAAGTAGTCTGAAGGCTTGTGCTCTTGGACCCCCTGGGGGCCACCTTAGCTTAATAGAGCTGGGAGACACACCTGAGTTTCCTGGGGAGTGGCTGGAATGTACTCCAGGGGTACCCGCTGGCATCCCCACAGGTGCCTCCATCCCTCAACTGAGAACCTGTGAACTAGCTGGGGCTGGCCAGGGTCAGAGGTCAGGATGGGGACCTGGAATTGCTCCTGGGGCAGCACATTTTTCTCCTCTGAAAACTTATCTTAGTAAAGAGACCAGGAAACAATCGCAGTCTTTTCCCAGCTTCTGCATCCCCAGACGGCCGGCCCATCTCCTTGGTGGGGGCTCCGAGGGGGCCGGGAAGGCGAAATTTGTAAAATGTCTGTAGGAGGGGAAGAAAGGAGCTTTGTGTGGGGCAGGGGCCCTGGCCATTGGTCAGCTGTAAGGCCCCTGGCCGCTCCCAGAACCTCCCTCCCCTCCCTGGGGAGGGCCCTGTTCTCCAGGCCTGGAGGCCTGCCCCAGTGGTCTCTGTGGGCACCCTCTGCTCCCTGGCACTGTGTGTGCAGGCCTCAGGGACTGAGGTCCCTGGGGCCACCCAGCCTCAGAGGGTGCAAGCCAGGCAGAGGGTAACCCAGGTCTCAACATGTTTCTCTACTGGAGGAAGCGGGGCGCCTATGAGTTGGAGGCCCTGCCTGATGACCTGGGCCAGCTGGAGCTGGGGACTGTGGAACGTTTCTCCTGGAGCTCCACCCTGGACATCATCGAGGACCTGGGGGGTAGGTGTGGCCACTTCCCCCAAGGACTTTCAGAAAGCATGGGCACCTGGTCTGCCTGGCCACCTCCCTCTGGCCAGAGCCTGCAGCCCTCTGGCTGTGCAGAAAGTACTAAGGATCACTTACTTGTGACGACGGGTCTGGGGGCCCCAGCCTCTCTGGGGAGCCACTACAGGAGGGGCAGGCCCAAGCATGAGGACCAGAGGGTGACAAACACCTCGAGGTGCTCTCTTTCCTTCAGGTGGCCAGCTGGGCATGTCCCTACTGCACTGAGCTTGGAGGCCCAGCTGGAGGCTGGTGACAGCAAATAGTCACCTCTCCTCTTCAGGCCAGGGCTCTGCCTCTGCCTGACCCTTTCTTCAAAGATCAGGCACAGGACTCTCTTGGGATTGTGGTTGCCTGCCTTAGTCTTTCTGGAATGTGCCTGTTCCAGTGTAGGGATATGGGTCATTTCTCATGTGATCCCCTATTTTACAGATTTGCAAACAGGACCATGGTGAGATTGGGACCCCTTGGCTCTGCAGCCTGTGGCATGAATGTCCCTGATGTTACCATGAGGGGCTGAGAGCCCCTGGGGCCACTTGGTGTAACACCTCAGGTGGGGTAGATAGGGCCCCACTTGGGCAGGCTGTGATTGCCACCACCACCGATGGTGTTATAGTCCAGCTGATCTGATCCCCACTGGGCTGGTGCCGTGGGCCTGACCTATGCAATGCTCTGCTGTAGTGACGGAGGCCAATCCTGGTCCACAGAAGCCAAGGCAAGCTCTGCTCACCAGCCCACAGCATGGCCGCATCCCAGCCTTGGCTTACTTGTTGTGAGCCTCATGCTCTGTGCTCTGGCCTCTAGGACCCAAGCTAAGGGAGTAGGAGCCACTTCCAGGGACAGAACTTTCCCAGCCTGGCTTGAGTCCTGTGACCAGGGGGGCTGGAGAGTAAAGGTTAGGGCTGAAGTCTGCCATGGGAAGTGGGGGAATGGGAAGTGCTAGTCCCTGAAGGGAGAACGGATGCTTTGGGGCTTCGAAAGACAGGTGTCCTTGGGTTAGACAAGTCCACAGCTGTGGTGCACCTGGGAGGCAGGTAGCTGCTGCAAGGGGAGAGAAGCTTTGACCACTTAGGTGCCAGAGCTCTGGGCTCCATCAGAGGTGTGCACAGGAGCCTGTGAGGAGGAGCAGGAGCAGGTGTCTTGAACATGGATCTGTGAAGAGCATGGTCAAGTAGTGGAGAAGAAAAGAGACTGCGGAAGAGGGAGGCAGTTGTGGCAGGGGCCTGGTCAAGGGTAGAATGGCCCTCTTCCCTCAGCCAGAGAGCCATCCGCAGTCAGAGGGTGGAACCAGGCAAGCTTCGGGAGGCTGTCTGCACTGCTTCTCCTGCTTGCCTAAGGGCCCAACAGCGTCAAAGACTCAACTATAAGCCAGAGGGGTCTCAGCAGGAGCCCATGTCCCACTCTCAGATCCCTAGACAGACTGAGCTCCCTAGACACTGAGGTGACAGTTGCAGCCTGCAGAGCCTTACCCTCCCTGCAAGGCTCTCTTGTTTGTCCTTTTGCCTCTGGGGTTCCAGAATTTACCAGCCGCCTCCAACTCTGGGGACCCTCAATCACACAGCCTGCCACCCCCAGCTGACAATCAGTGGGTGCTCTTTAAGCCCTGGTCCTCAATTCTTATACCCACCTTGCGAGACAGGGCCAGTCTTATATATCCTTTTATTAGGGTAAGTCTTGGTGAGGTCATTTATTTGTGGCGGTATTCAGTCTGGCCCAGGGCTGAAGCCCTCCCACCTACTTGTACCCAGGCCCAGCTCTCCCCAGGGCTGGCAGAGGCCCTAATGAGGCACTTAGAAGCTGGGTAACAGCACGTGAGTCGATCCCAGGAGATGAGGCGGCTGGGTGGGTGAGCCAGGGCACACAGCTGTCTGTGTGGGCTCAGTCCTCTGCCGCCAGCCGGCCCCTGGCCTGGACCCATGCACAGTGGGTGATGGGCTCCAGCACCAGCCCAGCCTCGGGGGGGGCGGGGGCTACATGAAATGTGACTTTCTAGAATCAGAGTCTCAAACCCTTTCTGCAGCCTGTTTCTCTCTCGGTTCCTTCAAGGAGCCTCAGGAGGAAGCCCACAGTGGGCAGAAGGACAGACAGATGGTCAGGTACCCACTTTAGAGGAAGTGGATGAAACGACCACAAGCTTGTGTGCCAGGAGGTGTGGACAGTTTCTCTGGCCCTAGAGGGGAATTCTGGGTGTGCCTTCCCAACTCTTTTGATAGAGCCTCAGAGGCTTGTGTGTGGGAAGGACTACCGTTAGGCTCCCCAGCACTGGGCATAATGCCAGCAATGGCCTGTCCCATTCCTTCATGGAATCCACACTTAACTACCCCACCCCAGATGAGCATGGCACTTTGGGAAGGAGTTCAGACCTTTTTTCTTTTAAAATATTTTATT
>NW_008358859.1:1074050-1089998 GCF_000622305.1 Nannospalax galili | reverse complement strand
TAGACCAGGCTGGCCTTGAACTCACAGAAATCCACCTTCCTCTGCCTCCTGCTGGGATTAAAGGCGTGTGCCACCACGCACGGCTATTATTTTTATTTTATGTGTATGTGTGTGTGTATTGCCTGCACCGTGCCTGCAATGCCTGCAGAGGAGAAGAGACTGTTGGATCCCTGAGGACTGGAGTTATGGACAGTTGTTAGTTGCCATGTGGGTGCTGGGATTCGAACCCACATTCAGTGTTCTTATCTACTGGGCCATCTCTCTAGACCCTTCTTTTTTCTATTTATTTATGTATTTATTTATTTGTTATTTATTTATTTATTTTGAGACAGGGTCTCTCTGTAGCCCTAGCTAACCTGAATTTGCTATGGAGACCAGGCTGGCCTGGAACTCAAAGATGCACCTGCCTCTGCCTCCTGAGTGCTGGGATTAAAGGTGTGCACCACCACGCCTGGCTCTTTTTTTCTTTTTAAAGACAGTGTCAAGTGCAGCCCAGGTTGGCCTCAAACTCCTTATGTAGCTTAGAATAACCTTGAACACCTGGTCTTCCTCCACTTCAGAGCACTGAGATTATAGGCACGCATAGTCACACTGCTTTTGTGGAACTAGGTATTGAACTCAGGACTTGGTACATGCTAGGTGAGCACTCTACCAACTGAGCTACATCCCCAGCCTAGACTGTATTTCTTTCTCAGGCTTTGTGAGATGCTCTAACTAGGGTCTACTCTAGGGAGTGGCAGACATCCTGGGACCCAAGTCCTTTGCTCAGGATGCAGGCCTCTGGCTTTTGGCTAGTTTTGAAATAAATGTTGCCTGCTCCATCCATCTCAGTGGGGAGTAGGTGGGTGTCACATCCCAGTAAGGCCTGGGTCAGCTGCCCAAGCACGGACTGGCTCCCAGGAAGGCTGAACTAATGTGGGATGGTGCATTCAAGGTCACAGCTGCTTCCTGGGAGGGACAGCTTTTGGTGGCCAGGCCTAAGGCTGAGAGGTAGTAAGGCTCATCTGAGTGGGAGCTCCCTAGTGAGGGGCTCAGCCAGAGAATGTGAGAACAGGTGCATCTGTGCTAGCCTGAAGCCCACAGAGAAAGGAGCCACATATTTAATGATGGAAGGAGCATTTATGTTTGTCCCACACACAACTGTGCCAGGCACTATGGTGGCACTGTAGCCTGATGGTTAGGGACACAGGCCTAGAGCCTTATAGACCTGTTCTCTGGTCCTAACCTCATCTATTACTGTCTGTGTGACCTTAGGGAAGTTTGTTCAACCAGAGTGACTCAGTTTCCTCATCAATGAATGGAAGCAAAGTTTATACTCCCTCTCTCAATTGTTTAAAAGCAATTCTGTCTAAGCAATCTTTCGTTATTTCATTAATTTGTGTGTGTGTGTGTGTGTGTGTGTGTGTGTTACACCAGGCTAGCCTTGATTTCACAGAGATCCACCTGCCTCTGCCTCCTGAGTACTGGGATGAAAAGTGTGCACCACCACATCTGGTACCTTCTTTTTTAAAGATTTCTTTCTCTTCATTTACGTCTGAGTGTTTTACCTGCATATATGAAAGTGTACCACATACATGCAATGCCATGGAACTAGAGTTACAGGTGGTTGTGAGCTGCTATGTGGGGTCTGGGAACTTAATCTCAGTTCTCTTCAAGAGCAGCAAATGCTCTTAACCTCTCTATTTCCTCCATCTTATTTTTGGAGACAGGGTCTCTCGGTGAACCTCGAAATCACCAATTGGGTTAGGTCTGCAAGCACCAGAATTCACCTGCATCCACCTTCCTGGTGCTGGGATTACACAAGTGTGCTAGCTTTTTAAAAAAATATATTTAAGCCGGGCATGGTGGCGCACGCACTCGGGAGACAGAGGCAGGCAGATCTCTGTGAGTTCAAGGCCAGCCTGGTCTACATAGTGAGTTCCAGGACAGCTGGGGCTACAGGGAGACCCTGCCTCAAAAAAAGACCAAAAAAAACAAAAAAATCTGTAACTCCAGAGGTGGCAGAAAGAGGATGCTGGATCCCCTGGAACTGGAGTTACAAACAGTTGTTAGCTGCCATGTGGGTACTAAGAATTGAATCCAGGTCCTCTGCAAGAGCAGCCAATGCTCTTAACCCTTAATCTGAGCCCCCATTAGTTATCTCTCCAGCCCCCAAAAGGCATTGTTTTAGCCAGTGTGGTGTCACTCAGTTTTAATCCCAGCACTCAGGAGGCAGAGGCAGGCAGATCTCTGTGAGCTCAAGACCAACCTGTTCTACATAGCAAGTTCTAGGTTAGCCAGGGCTACATTGAGGGGGCATTGTGTAGGGCATGTGCAGCTCTGGGCTGGGCAGAGGAAGTGACTGGAAGGCTGAAAGGGAAAGGGAAGGGTTTGAGGACAGGCTCATGGGGGCTTGGATGGGCTTCCAGGCATGGGTAGCCATGAAAAAGTCCCTGTAAGCCATAACTAAGCTGCCAATAAGATCAAGAAATACTTGGGTTGCCAAGATGGCTCAGCAGGTAAGAGTGCTTGCCTCCAAGTCTGATAACCTGAGTTTGATCCCAACACTGCATAAACTGGACATGGGGGTGAATACCTATAATCCTACCAGCCCGGAGGTAGAGGCAGGAGGATCAGAAGTTCAAGGTCTGTGAGGTGGCTCAGCAGGTAAAGGTGTTTGCCACCAAGGCTGATGACTTGAGTTCATCTTTGGGAGCCAGATGATGGCAGGAGAAAACCCATTCCCAAAAGCTGCCTTCTTCTGGGCATGGTGGTGCACACCTCTTTAATCCCAGTACTTGGGAGGCAGAGGTAGGTGGATCTCTGTGAGCTCAAGGCCAGCCTGGTCCACATAGCAAGTTTCAGGCTAGCTGGGACTTCAGGGAGACCCTGTCTCAAAAACAAAACAAAACAAATAAAAGTTGTCCTCTGACTTCCACATGAATGTCATGTCATAGCACTCATGAGTGCATGTATACACACACACATACACACATACAAATAAATAAATAAAATAAGGAAATTCAGGGCTAGAGAAATGACTCCGTAGTTAAGAGCACTGGCTGCTCTTGCAGAAGACCTGGGTCTGAATCCCAGCACCCACATGGAGGCTGACAACCATCCATAACTCCAGTTCCAGGGGATCTGACGCCCTCATCTGACCTTCATGGGCATTTCATGACACGGGTGCACTTACATACAACTCAGACATAACACACATAAAATTAAAAAAAAAAGAAAAAAAGAAATCCAAGGTCATCTTGGCTACATAATGAATCTGAGGTCAGCCTGGAGACCCAATCTCAAAAAAAAAAAAAAAAAAAATCACAGAAATATTTAACCTTCTCTCCCACCCATCCCCACAGTAAGTCTTAGAGATCTGGGTTGGGTTTCACACACACACAGCACAGCCCAGTGTGGACTTGCCACCCTTGAGGGTTCCATGTGGATGCCACATGGGGTTGTCTGGTGAAGTGAGACCCTCTAGAAAGCAGAGTTCTCAACAGGTGCTCAGCAAGTGAGTGTTCTAGAAGCCATCTGGAGACAGAGGCAGAAAATGATAGGTCAGTTCAAAGGCGGGCCGGGGACTCCCGCTGTCCTGGGAATCAAACAAGAGATCCACCTGGAATTCAGCTACGTTTCAACAGGGGAACTTCTAGAAGGAAGGAGTGTACCTGGGCAGCCAATGATGGCCAGTGCTGGAGAGGGTGTTCTGGGAAAGTAAAAAAAGGAACCAGGAAGGGCAGCAGTAGTGGAGGGAGGGGGCTGGGCTAAGTGAGAGGGAGCAGTGAGGGCTGTGGCTGGTGTCATAGTGTGAGCCGGTCTAAGGCAGACACAACTTGAGAACTGGAGCCTTCTGGAATATGGGTCTGGAGCTGCCAGGCTCCTCTGGTTTGTCAAGAGGAGCCAACAATCTGGATTTTAATGTAAAATCTACTGACTTTTCAAAGCTGGCAACCAATTGAGATTCTTTTGAAATACAGTGCTCAGCCAAACAAAACATGTCTGCTGGCCTGCCGGCTTCTGCCTAGTTCTGGTAGGGATCGTGCCGTGCTGTGCCGTGACTAAGGCAGGGGGTGGGGTGATGACTGGCGAGTGGGCTTGTCTGCCCGACTGAGGGGCCCGGCTTTCTTGAGGACAGCAGGAGCCAGAGGAGCAGGAGGCCAGCTGGGCCTTTTCAGACCCAGGGAGACAACACAGTGGGGGTAGAGGAAGGGCAAGTTCAGAGTTCCAGGTCTGCCTGGGGCCTGGCTAAGGTAGGGGAGCAGACAGGGAAGAAAGGGAAGGGGCCTCTGCATGAAGCCAAGGGCAGGCGCAGGAGGCAGGCCCAAGCAACTTTCTCCCCTCTCTCTCTGCCCTGGGGTCCTTTCATTAATTGGCCTCTTTGAAAGGTCTCCCAACAATTTTGAGGCTTCCTGTCCACTCAGATTCTCCATGCCCTCTGGGCTCAATACCAGTTGTCTGCCTTCATTCAAATTCTCTGATTGGCTGAGCTAGGCTAGGTGGCCACCTGTGGCCCAGTCAGCCATGTCTAGATATGACAGCTTTTAGAAGGATAAAGCCCCCCTCACCAGGCCCAACTTTTCTGTTTGGGTTGCAGGGGCAGCAGATTGCCCAGAAGGGAGGTCATGGTTGCCCAGTGTGTTGGGGAGATTACCGTCCCTTAGCCTGACCCCTCTCACCAGGCCGCACTTTAGGCCCTGAGAGTTGCTAGGGTCCTTCTCCCATGAGACCTCATGCCTCCAGCATGAACCCAGGGGTCAGAAGCCAGAGTTTGGACAGGCAGATCCCAGTGCCGAGAAACACTGGGGGAAGAGCGCTCTAGAGGCACATCCTCAGTTCAGTGTCCCGTTCCGTCCCCCCCTCCCTCCCGCCCCCTGCCCGGCCGGGCCATCCTGCCTCCTGGTGGCTCTGGCCTGGAACAGGTGTGACAGAAACTATAGAGATACCAAGGCAAAAAAAGAAAAGCTGGGCATGGTGGCACACGCCTTTAGTCCTAGCACTCGGGAGGCAGAGGCAGGCATATCTCCATGAGTTCAAGGCTAGCCTGGTCTACATAGCAAGTACCAGGCCAGCTGTGGCTACAGGGAGACCCTGTCTCAAAAAGTCCAGAAGAAAAGATTCCCAGTGGTGGAGGAACAACTCAGAGCCCATAGAATAAGGAGCAAAATAAAAGGGGTGTGGTGACAGATACCTGTAATCCCAGCATTTAGGAGGTCGGTGCAGGAGGATCAGAAGTTCAAGGTCATCCTCAGCTATATCTTGAGTTCAAAGCTAGCCTGGCTTACATGAGAACTTGGGAAGAAAGCAAGGATACAAGAAAGCAAGAAGGAGAGAGAGAGAGAGAGAGAGAGAGAGAGAGAAAGAGAAAGGGGAGGGAGAAAAAGCCAGAACTCAGATGTCTTGGGGCCAAAGGGTGTTAGAACCTTACTTCCAAGCTTTGAGAACTCAGGGTCCTGGAACCTTCTTGGAGCAAGAGAGAGAGAGAGAGAGAGAGAGAGAGAGAGAGAGAGAGAGAAAGGGGAGGGAGAAAAAGCCAGAACTCAGATGTCTTGGGGCCAAAGGGTGTTAGAACCTTACTTCCAAGCTTTGAGAACTCAGGGTCCTGGAACCTTCTTGGAGCAAGCAAGACAGACTCGTGTGGGTGGGGTGCATGGGAAGCTCCCCAAAACTGCTGTAGCTGTGGTGGACAAAAATCCTGACGCCCATCCACCCTTGAGTCAGCTACCTTCTGGAAGGCAGGACATGTGGGGCCAGCAGGACTAGAGACCCAGGCAGCCTAGTCATGGTCTTCTAAGGGTCAACTCCCTGTGTGACAGGACAGGCAGCCTGCCCGTTCCTCAGCTGAAGAGGTAGAGACCATGAGAAGGGGGGCAGCACTACAGGGCTGGACTAGAGAGTGTGAGCCCTGTGAGGTTCCCTGGGAAAGTGTGATCTCAGCTCCATAGGAGGGAACAGTTGCCCAATGAGCAGGCTAAGGGACACCAGCAGCTGCTTTCCTGTCAGCCCCAAAGCCTCAGGACAGGGAGCAAGTTCTTGGTGCAGGCACTTCTACATCACAGCCCCTTTCCCTGAAGACCTCTCCTCACTGTAGCTGCTCCCCAAAGGCCCCTCCTGCCTGCCAGACCTACATGAGCTCCCAAGGCTAATCAGGGTCATCACTGGGTCACTTATACCCAGCCCAGGGCTTGGCCCAAGGGAACACGGGATCCTTGGGTGTATGTTTGCTGTATGGGTCCAACAAAGGACCCAAGACCCTTCACAGTTCCACTCTGCCAAGAGTCCTGGGGGACAGAGGCTGGATTCTGGTTATGCATGAGTTCCAGGGTTCATGTAAGGTATCCACACAGGCACCCTATTCCAGCTGAGAGGCTTCCAGGGAAGGGGCCAGGGACCCTACTTTCTGACTTTGACATGCCCTCCCGCCCCACCAAGCTGGCCCTTCTATACCCAAGACTTGCCATTCTGGAGCCTCCAGGCACCAGTGGACAGAGGGGGCCTGTCTAGAGTCCATCTCAGGAGCACTGAATCCCTTAGGGGAGTCTGGGTCACCTCTCCAAGGCTCTGTTTTCGTTTGTTTGAGACAGGGTCTAACTATGTAGCACTGGCTGTCGTGGACTTGGGTATGTAGCCAAGGCTGGCCTTGAATTCAGAGACCAGTCTGCCTGTTTCCTGAGTGTTAGGATTAAAGGCAGGGTAGTCCATGCCTAGCTTTGTTTTTGTTTTTGAAATTATTATTATTATTTGTGTGTGTGCGTGTGTGTGTGTGTGTGTGTGTCTGCTCCCAAACACCCAGACATGCCATAATATGCATGTAGAGGCCAGAGGACAGTTGGGTCTCTCCTTCCATCGTGGGTTCTGAGGGGATACAACTCGGGTTGTCAGTCTTGAGCAGCAAGTGCCTTTATGTAGTGAGGCATCTCGCTGGCCCTGTGCAAAGGGCTTTATGAAGATAAAAACTCGGACAACGTACTGATAATTCCTTTTCCAGAAAAGATTAGGAAGAAGTTTCCGAAGCACAGAAGTCAGGGCAGGTGGGGACTGCTGTGTTGGGGGTGGGGGACAGACAACTGGAAGACAGGACTGTGGTGCTGTGCTGCCTGGCTTAGATGCTGGAACTCTTGTGAAAGTTAAGTTTTGCGTGTTGAGCTGTGCACTCATGACAGGTACACTTGATCCGGTATCCTCAGATAAAGTTTTAAAAAATGCAAACCAAGAGATCAGAACAATAAAAACCCACAGCAGCAGCCATTCCAGGCGGCTTGGTCCGCCCACCTCCACGACGTCGGTAAACTCTGTAACCCTGGGTGGCAACCATTCCGAACGGGTGACGGCTCGGTGCTGGGCAGGAGGGGGTGCGTGCGTGTCTCCGACCTGCACGGCTGGGTGCAGGGGGCTCCTTCCCCCTTGGAAGGCACTTCCGGCCTGCAGCAGCAGCGGGCGGTGCGGCCAGCGGTGCATCCCCCAGTGCAGCCCGCGGTGCAAGAGGTCCCGGGACGCGTGCATCCCGCTCGCGTGGCCCTCCTCGGGGACGGGGGGGGGGAGCCGCGGTGGGAGGTCCCCCACCTGGGACACACCCAGTCTTTCGGCGAGCCGCCGTCCCGGCCCGCAGGCTCCCCGCCCCCTGCAGGCGCTCCTCCCGCCGCCCACCTGCCCCGCCCCGCCTCGCGCGCCCGTCGGCCGCGGTGCTCGCTTCCCCGGCTCCGGTCCCCGCCCGCTAGCGCGGCTCCATGGGTGAGTGCCGGCCGCAGGCGCCGGCTCCCGAGCATGCAGGCCGGGAGTCTCGGAGGGCTCTGCGCCGGGTGGGGGCCGGGCTGCTACCCCCCCCACCCCATCAGGCGGGCCTGCTGCCCCCAAGTCGGGGGGCGGGGACGCGGGCTCTGCATCCCGGGCTGGCTGCAGCCCCCCCCCCCCCCCCCGGTCTCCTCCGGGAAGAAAAAGAGTTTGAAGGGGTCAGAGATGGGCAGCAGGGAGACTGAGGTCACCCCGGGCTTTGGGGGGCGGGGGGCATATCTGTCCCCAGAGGGTGTGATTTGAAGAGCAGAGTTAAAGTTAGGCAGGGCATCTTGGACCCCTGGAGGCCCCCTCCCCCACACCAGCGGCCTTGCCTGGGATCCCTGAGAAGTCTGGAGCCCTAGATCACTGACCTGGCCTCCCCCCACCTCCCACGAGTGGGACAGAGGGGAGTGAGTCGCTCATTTCCAAAGACTTTGCTCCCCCCTGGAATCTGGACAATTTCCCTGGGGAACTGCACAGAAAAGGGCTCTGCAAACAGATTCCCCTGCAGATAAGTTGGCATTTAAAAGAGAAAAGGACACTGACTTCCTTTGAAGGGAGGATTGAGGGAGACCGCCCCACCCTGTCCCCTGGTCAGGAGGCCACAGGAACCCAGGGGAGTGGGTTCCCCCTCCCCCCTTACTGATGCCCTCTGCTTCTCCACAGAAGACCAGAGCCCAGGGGAGGAGAACGGACTGCGCTGCCAGAACCCGGCCTGCATGGACAAGGCCCGGGCTACCAAGGTAGGGAAAACTGGACAGCTGGGGACAGAGGGAATAGGCTTTCACCACCCTGGGTATCTTTGGAGCCCTGGCAAGGGTGCAGCCAGGTGGGCAGTGATGTGCTGGGGATTCAGGGAGGCTGGTTTAGGAGCTAGAGAGGCTAAAAAGCTCAGGACTGCAGACTAGGGAGACTTATGTCAAAACAAGGAACAGCCCCACTTGGGTATTTGTTGCTACCCTGAGGTGATAAGAGCCTCAGCTCCATGTCCTGGATGAGGAAGCTGAGGCTTGCTTCCAGTGCCCAGCTGGCACCTGGCCATTCTTCAGACCTGGGCAAAGTTCTGGGACAGCAGATGACAAAGGGAAGAGAACGAGGTGACCCTGGGCAAGTCACCTGGTTTTAGACTTTGAGGACACAGGAGTCAGTCAGCACAGCATAAATCCAAGAGAAGGGAGCCAAGAAGAGGACCGCTGGGAGTTTGTGCCTGTGGCTGATTGGGCTCTGGGCCACATGCTGTGTTTTACCAACTGCAGTGGCAGCTCTGCGGGGAGGGTACCATCACCCCACTTTCCAGATGAAGATACCAAAGTTCAGAGAGGCCGTGTGACTTGGCTGAGGCCTGCAGCTCATGAGAGAGGCCCCCTCACCCCTACCATACATTTTAGTGACAGTAACCACATCAGCACATATCTCCCTTCTGAGATGGGCCCTATCCTCATTTACACTTAGAGGTGGGGAAACTGAGGCTCAGAGAGACAGAGTGGAAGATATCCACACATGGCTAGGAAGCGGGAGAGTGGGATTTGAACCTAAGATCCAGGTCTGTGAAGCCAGAGCCCATGTTCCTGACTGCCATGGAGCTTGACCATGCCAGCTGCAAGGGAGCTAAAATGCCACCCCCCATTCATCTGGCACAGGAGGCCCACTGTCAGAAGGAACATGGACTGTTCTGGGGGTGGTGAGAGGAGGGGGCGGCCTCCAGTTGCCGTGGTCACCAGGCAAGGGGGGTGGCTGTGATGTCAGATACAATCTGCTGGCACGGGTGGTGCCTGGCATTGGGTTCTGGTGTTGGCTGGCTGCCTCTCCCCCAGATTGCCAGCAAGCTGGCCTCAGCCCCCCCCAACATATCTGACAGGGATCTGAAGCATCTGTGTGACCTGAAGGGGTGACAAGGGGGTGAGACACACTGTTCTACCCCTCCCTGAAGCCCACCTGCCAGGACAGGCCCCCAAGCTGCTGCAGACAGGGCAAAGGTGGAAGGACATAAGAGAACTTGGCCTCAGAATGGCTGGCCGTCTCCAGCCTTCAGACCTGGCTCTGGTCCTGCCCTGGTCTGCCAGGGACTCAGCCTCCCTAACATCTATCTAAGCCATGGGATCACCTAGCCTCCAAAAGGGGAGTCTGGACCCATCACTGCAAGGATCCCTTGGGAGAAGTGACACTGACTATTTACAGGGATGGAGATGCTGGAGAGATGGAAGGCAGGAGGGTAGGTAGGACAGGACGTCCTGGAGGAAGAAGGCTCTTGGTGGCATGGGAGGAAGGCAGGAGTGGTCCAGGGAAGAGGAGCTGCCACAGGCAGGAATCAGAGGCAGAGACAGAGAGGAGAGGGACAGTTGGGCGTGGTGAGAAAGAGTGGTAAAGATTATCATTGTTGCTGCTTTGACTGATGGTCATGGTGACGTGCTAGGCGTTGTAGGGAAACTGAGGCTCAGAAAGGTGAAGGAACCTGTCTTATCACAGAGCACACCTGGCTAAGCTTGTCCTAGGGTGAGACTTGTTCTAATCACATGCTCTGTTCTTAACATCCTGGGAGTGACTAATAGGAAGGGCCATCTGCAAACAGCCTCAGTTCTGTTGAGGCTCTTGAATGCTGGGAACTTGGAGATGAATATATCTCATTTCTACCGTCTGTCCCTGGAATTCACTGGGATGGGATAAGCTGGAGGAAGTGGTCGTGGTCCTGAGAATGTGAGGTGTGGAGTTAGTGAAAAGAACAAAGTGAGCAGAGGAGGGGTATTGGGGGCTGTAAAGTAGGGGTGAGCTGGTGGGGGACACACTAGAGGAAAGGACAGGCTGGACCAGGAGCACCCTGCATGTCCATGTGAGGGGTTGGACCATATGCCATGGAGACCCCATGAGAGAAGTAGTGTCCCTTCATCCCTGTCTAGGGATATATGGAATAATTCACACCTTCAGGCTCCAGGCTCGAACCCAGTGCTTTGCAATGAGGTGGCCCTGGGCAAGTCTCTACAGCTTTCTGAACCTCAGTTTCATCTGGAAAGACTTCCAGAGCCACATTGAGGATTAAAAGTTGCCTGCTAGCCGGGTGTGGTGGCGCACGCCTGTAGTCCCAGCACTTGGGAGGCAGAGACAGGTGGATCTCTGTGAGTTCAAGGCCAGTCTGGTCTACATAGTGAGTTCCAGGACAGCGCACCCTTACTACTGAGCCATCTCACTGGCCCAAGTTACCAAATTTTGTTCATATAAAATATCTGAAACTTTAGTAATTAAAAGAACTCCATAGGACATATGACAAAAAAAAAAAAAAAAAAAAAAAAAGAAAAAAGAAAAAAGAAAAAAGTTGCCTGCCTTGCTCAGTGGCCAGTGTGTTGTAGATGTTTAGGCAACGCTAGCTGTGACCATGAAATTCCAGTGAGTGTATGTGTGTAATCAAGCCGCTCCCAGTCTGTGTGAGTGCCCTCTCTATCTCCCTAAAAGTGAGACTTCACGGGGCTCCTTCCCAGACCTGACCCAACAAATATGTGTTGTCCACTTGTCCATTCCTGGGGTAGGGCAGTGACCAGGGGCATGTCATGGGTGTCCCCTGCCCTCCTGCAAAGTAGCCCTAGGACAGTGTCTGGACTCCCAGCTGTTTTCTGGGCCCCCTGTGCTGGGCATTCTGGTCAAAGTCTGCTTAGCACCTCAGGTCACAAGGGGATGGGGTAGAGGACTGATACTGGACCACGGATGACACTAGTCTCCCATATGGGTGGGGACAAGAAACTTGGAAACATTGATCCTGCAGATGATAACACTTGAGTAATCCTCAGGCCAAGGCAGCAGGCCTCAACAACCATGTTTATCCAGAATACTGTGCTGGCCCAGTGCTGCCTCACGGCAAGAGCCTGCTCTAGTCCTGTGCCCACTGTATGTGGTAGGGGCAGCCCCATCTCCATGGACTGGCTGAGAACACTCAGCAGTGAGAGGTAAATGGCTTGTGAAGACAAGACCTGAGCCCTGACTTCCTGATCTCAGAGCCCCCATCCCCAGAAGCTATCAGGAAGAAAGAGAGGTGACTTTTTTGCTTGGCTTTCAAGGCCTGGACAGACAGGCAAGTTTTGATTCTGTATGGAGCGGGTTTCTAACATCTGGAGCATTTCGTCCCATGAACAGTAGTGAGCCCTCCATCCTTGGGTGTATCGAGGCAGACAGAGAAGGGCTTGTAGAAGGGATCACAGTGTAGGTGGAGATTGGATGTGGTGATATCAGAGTTCCTTCATGTTGGAGGTGATGTCTGGGGTGGTATCCAGATAAAGACCAGTGGACTTAGGACCAAAAGAGGGCATCATCTGAGGTCTCTGAGCAGGTTGTCATGCATAAGGTGATAGGAGTGGCCTGTTTTCCTGGGCAATGATTTCGAGTAAGAGGCAGGAGACCAGAGTGTCCTTGGGAATGGTCAGGTTTTGGGGGGTGGGCAAAGGTGATTGGTCCCTTTGGAGGCTGATGAACTATCAACAAGTGGTGGTTTCGCCCACAACTGAAGAAGGAAAGGACCAGAGAAGTAATAATGTGTATGGACTTCCTGGGCTGTGGCTAAGTAATTTTAGGGGGACTATGTGAAGACCCTGCCCAGCAAGTAGGGTCAGAGGAGAGGAGCTGCCCTGGGGCTGCCCAGCCCTAAGGAGTCAGTGCTGGGAGGCAGAGGCAGCTCCTGCTAGGTGGCCAAGCCATCTGAGGTCCTGAGTGTGGGACTGGCCAAGGGAAGGGGGCAGCTTCAAAGTATAGGAAGATGCTGGGAAACAACCCCAGCTCTGCCCCTCTGGGGTTGTGGAGGAGTAAAGGAACATGGGGTGGGGTTGTCTGGCCCTCAGTGGCTCCCCACTCCCAGTTCTGAGTGCAGTTATGGTCCTCTAGGAGAGGGGAGCTAGGAATCACCAAAGGATGACAGGTATGGGCCAGTTTAAAAGGGGTCTCACCGGGCATGGTGGTACCCACCTGTAATTCTGGTGTTCGAGAGGTTGAGGCAGGAGGATTGAGTTTGAGGCTAGCCTTGGATACATAGCAAGGTCCTCTCTCAAACAAGAGGTTTCTAGGATACCCTATTCAGAAGAGTGAGTCCGATTTGAGGCAGTTCCTCCACAGGCTCAGCCTGCAGGTCTGTTAGCCCTGTCCCCTGGTTGGTCCTGTCTCCAGCCAAGACAGTTTCCTGGTCTTCAAGACCAGGTGAATGAACAGGGACTTTGAACTTGCTGGGGATTGGTGAAATGCTGGCCCCTTAGAGGACAGGGTGCCCACTACTTACTCCCCAGAGCCAGGATTCTAGCTTATACCCCCACCCACCCCCACAAGCCTCTGTCTGGCCTTCTGCTACCCCTGAGTCACAGGCAGGGTTCTCCTGGGACCCCTCACTCCCAGACCCATGGGTCGGAGGTCGTGGCACCCACAAGACCCACCATAATCCCCTATGCCAGGGACAGTGCTCATATCTCCTGTCCCCTCACTCTGTGCACCCGTGGGATTTGGCAGACCTAGCTCAAGCCCTGGGGAAGACTCATGTCCCTCTGTCAGTATCACTAGGAAATGAGGGTTGCCTGGTAATGGGCACCAGGATTCCCGAATTAAAGGTCAGGATTCTAAGCTGGGGCGGGGTCCCACAAGGTCATAGTTCCATCTTGAGGGTTCCCATGACCCTGCCCCATTCACTTAGTGATGAAACAGCCTCAAATGTTACCCTTGCCCCAGGGATTCTGGGGCTTGGACTGGAGATGTGGCTGTGAGGAGTCTGTGGCCATGGTGTGGGGGCTTTTGGTCAGTGAGGGATGGGGATTGAGGGAGGGATCCCAAGAGGGACCTTAGGCTTGTGCAGTGGTTGGGAGGCGGTCCCCAGCCTACCCCATTTGGGAATTGGTCTCAAGTGGAAAGTCCTCTGGTGGCCAGGAGGGGGTGCAACAAGCTGAGCCTCAGGCTGCCTGGGAAAGGGGAGGATGGAATGAATCTGGACAGCCCTTGACCAGCCTTGGTGGAAGACAGAGATGGACGCCAAGGGGTCTCTTGGACCCTTCAAATGCCTCAGTAGCCTTCCTGGGATCTGGGTTGGGGTGTCCTTGAGTATTTTCTGTTTGGGGCCCCATAGCAGGGTTCAAGTGCACAGTAGGATCCCACAACCATCATCCTCAGGTAGTACGTTCTAGGGATGGCACTGTCTTTGCACAGGAGAGGAGATTGCTGAGGACGGCCAGGGCTAGGTGGGCCCCAGAACCTCTTCAGGATTCCTTCCCAAGGGGCCTTTTGGGTGACACTGGGAAAGTGGGTGCCTGGGGTCCAGGTGCAGCCATGGTACAATGTGGATGTAGAGCCTCAGGGTCTGGTGTGTTTGAGCCCTGTGCCTGGACTGTGTGGGAGGCGAGATTCACAGACTGCAGGCCCTCCAGCTCTGCATCCTAGCTGGGGCCCTGGAAATGAAGGGGCCCTGCAGAGAGGCTTCTGCTCCTGTGCCATCTGCCTTAGGTCAGGCTCTGCCTCCCAAAGGGCCTGGGGACCCACAGGACAAAGGGTGAGGCCCTGGCCAAGGGAAGGGAGGAGTCCTGTGGGCGCTGAGAACCGCCTGGCAGAGCTGCCTCACCCTGGCTGGCCTGCCCACACATGCAGGCTCCACCTGGATTTCTGAGATGGCAGGTGGAGCCTTGGGCCATCCAGCGTCTCAGGGGATCCTAGCCCTGGTGCCTTTCAGACAGGAAGCCCAGCTGCTAGTCCCAGGCCAGGTTGCTGTGGGCTGAGCACAGAGCAGGCTCTGGATCTTGCCCCAAATCTGTGGCCGTTCCTGGACCCAGAGCTCCTTCTGTCACCTCAGACCAGTCTGGGGTCCCACCTCAGTGTGGACCAGGGATGTCCAGAGTATCCTGAGCTATTCTGGACCTGGGGAGAGGGTGCTGAGGGGAGAAAGGTCTGATTAGGGGGTGCCTCTGAGACTCCATTATTCATCAGCCTCAGCATCTAGTTTCTGAGTATCAGTTTCAACAAGTCAGCCCTGACTTACAGCCTGAAGCCAGGCTGGGCAGGGGAGGGACCCCTTCCCTGGGGAGTCAGGAGCCAGGACCTCAGGCCTGTTTCAGCTCTTTGCTGTAGAATTAGGTGGGAACCCAGGAGGGGAGGCTTCTCCCATATCCTGGGGCTTCTTCCCTCTCTCCACTCTGATCCTGCACTCTGGCCCTGGGGCAGCAGGGGCCCCTGGTCCCCTAAGGAGCGCCTCCACCCTGGTTGGAGTTAACCCTGACTAAGTTAACCAGAGCCCTGTTACTCAGGAGACCAGTTTAGGTGATGGGACTTAGTTACCCCATACCAGTGGGATTTCCTCTAAGTTGCCTTTATCAGCTCTCTCCACAAGAGGGTGGTCTTCAAGACCCTGTTGTCCACACCACCATTTAGTCTGTGCCTGTGACCCAGCCCCACCCTGTGGCTGAGGCTCAGGGGCAATGTTTCCAGGCACAGGCATCCATTTTCCCCTGTGTATGCTGGTGATCTTGGGGCAAGTCCCACATCCTCTTTAGGCCTTAGGTTCTTCCTGTTAAGTTGGGACCAATCACTGTCTCCTTCTTAGCGTCTCTGAGAGAGTGAGTGTGATTTGCTGCTCTAAACTCCTGGGACAGGCTTTGGGACGCTCAGTGAAAAGTTGTAGCTGTCCGCCTGTGGGGCCGGGGCAAGGGGCCGGGGCAAGACCACTAGAATTTGAATGGAAACTCACCTGTCTGAGGCCAGCAGGCCCAAAGTCACACACAGATCCTAGGAAGAGGGAGCAGGCCTTCTGGGCCAGCAGTGGGGAAGGTTCTGTGGACACTTAGCTGTAGACAGGATATCCTGACCGAGACCTTCCATGCTCCAAGTTCTTCCATGGCTGATGACCCTTCCTCATGTGCCTTCATTTGTTCATGTATTACATTCATCTGCATGGAGCACGTGGCTGTGAGCCAGGACTGTCCTGAAGGCTGAGGACACAGGGTGAGCCAGACACCATGGCCTTGGCCTCTGGCGGGAAGAGAGCAAGGAAGCAGAATGTCAGGTGGTAATAAAAGCTGAGAAGGAATTAATTCGACATCAGGGGCTCAGAGAGGGAGGCTGAGGGGTTATTTTGAGGACCCCTTGTGGAGGTGGGAGCTGGGGCCCAGTGCCAACCATTTGAAGACTGAACACATACTGTTCCAGACAGAGCATGTGGGGTAAGGGTGCCTAGCTTGGGGGTGGGGTTGTAGG
>NW_008358859.1:1028705-1073833 GCF_000622305.1 Nannospalax galili | reverse complement strand
TAACTCCAGTTCCAGGGGAATCCAACACCCTCTTCTGATCTCTGTGGGCTTACATACATGCAGACTGTACATAAGATAAAAACAGTAAGTAAAACATTTTAAAAAAGAGCTACTTGTGTTAACTCCAGTTCCAGGGGAATCCAACACCCTCTTCTGATCTCTGTGGGCTTTGTATGACACAGGTGCACTTACATACATGCAGACTGTACATAAGACAAAAACAGTAAGTAAAACATTTTAAAAAAGAGCTACTTGTTGATTGAAGAAATGGCTCAGCGGTTAAGAGCACTGGCTGCTCTTGCAGAGGACCCAGGTTCGATTCCCAGCACCCACATGGTGGCTAACCACCATCCATAACTCCAGTTCCAACAATACCCTCTTCTGACTGTGAGCACTGCATGACACAGATGCACTTACACACATGCAGACAATATACTCATATATAAAATAATAAAACCAGGCGTGGTGGCGCACGCCTTTAATCCCAGCACTTAGGAGGTAGAGGCAGGTGGATCTCTGTGAGTTCAAGGCCAGCCTGGGCTACATAGTGAATTCCAGGCCAGCTGGGGCTACAGGGAGACCCTGTCTCAAAAAGACCAAAATAATAATAATTAACAAAATATTTTAAAAAAAGAGCTGCTTGTGGTGTGGACACTGGGAAACCTGGCCTTTGAGGTTGGAGGTGACCCTTGAAGTCTCCCAGTCCCTGCCAAACTGCTGCCCTCAAAACCATCTCAGAGCGCCCCCTCTTTCTGCATGATGTGAGATAGAGGAGGGGCTTGTCTAGTGGGTGAGTGGGTTGATGACAGTATGTGCCCTAACAGGGTACTGAGGAATATCTCCAAGGGTCATCCCACACCCAGGGTCAGAAGTCTGGGTTTAGGCTAGGCATGGTGGCTTGTACCTGTAATCCCAATACTGGGTTGTTGAGGTGGGAGGATTGCCTCAAGTTCAAGGCCAGCCTGGACTTTTTACGAGTGAGACTCTATCTCCAAAGTTGGTAGAGTGCTTACCTAGCACTCAGCCACCAAGACCATATAAACCAGACATGGTGGTAATCCCAGCATCCCTGGGGTGGATACAGGGGGGACCAGAAGTTCAAGGTTCTTCTCAGTCACATAATGGGTTCCAGGCCAGCTTGGAATACATGAGATCCTATCACTAAACAAAACAGAACAGTCTGGGTTTAGCTGTGCTTTGCACTTTGAATGTCTCTTTATGTTAAGTGATGGATGGAGGTAATAGTACCTGCCACCCTTGCTGGGGATGGAGTGTAAAAGCCCCTGGACACCCTAAGAGGGCTGTGCTGAGTGCCCTCTTGCGGTGGGGACCCAGAGAAGCAACAGCAGTGACCTTGGGCAAAACTGGGTTTTCCTGCCTCTCCCAACTCCTGGGGGACAGCTGGGGACTGCCCAGCTCCTCCACCCTTTCCGACCAGCCGCCTTCCGCTTCTCTCCCAGGTCTTCAGCTACAGTGGGGTCTCTACCTCTCCACTGGACAGGAATCCCCAGGCCCAGGCTCTGAGACGGGGGTCCCTCGGGCCTTGCCTGGGGCTGGGATGACCCTCAGCTCAGGATGCAGCAACGAGGGTTGTCCCGGGGCTGGAGGGCAAGCAGGGTCCAAGGACCCCGAGGGAGTGGGCCAGCCGTGCCCATGTGCATTGGGAGCCCCTGGGGTGGAGAAGGGCCAGGCCGAGGGGGGGTCTCCAGGTCGCATGTGCACCAGGCCGAGCGACCGGGAGGGGCTGGGGTTCTGCGTGGTGGCCCCGGCCCAGCCCCCGGGGTCCCGCGCTCTGCAGTGCCCGGGGGCGGGCGCGTCTGCACAATGGCAGGAAGCGGGGCTCCACGCTTTGTCCGGAGCGCGGCGGTCTGCGCCGTTTCCTCCGGCCGCCTTGGGGACAGGACCCGGCGTCTCCGGGCGCCGAGCTGAAGCCGGGCCCGGCCCCGGGATGCCCTCCCCGGACTCCGAGTACCCCTGCGGGAGTCGTGCCCGCAGCAGCGAGAGCCAGGTAGGGGGGTCTAGGTGGGCCGAGGCCCCTCCGGTGGGGTGCTCAAGACTTGGTCCTGCAGTGGGCATGGGGCCAGGGTGGCTGAGCCTGCTGTTGAGGTTGCACACTGCCGGGTCTGGGGCTGGGCTTCAGGGGTGTCCCCACTTTGGGGTTAGGGGGTGGGCTGAGGTGGCCCCCAACCCCTGGGTCTTTTGTGTCTGCTCCCTCCAGACACACCTGTGGAGCCCTGGCCATCCCCCCCTTTCCTTTCCCTGCCCCACGCCCTCCTCTGTTGCCGTCAGCTCCTTCTTTGGGGGCAGACCTTGTGTGAGGGGGAGAACCTGGGGTCTGGTGTCCCATGACCATGGCTGTGGCCCTCAAATGTCTGTATGTATGTGGCACCGTCTTTGGTGCTGCCTGTGACCTGCCTGGTTCCCTGGGTGGGCACTCCCCTCCCTGGGTTCCAGGGCTAGGGATTTTTTACCCACCTGCTGCTCACCACTCCCACCGGGAAGGGTGCCACTACCCACAGAGGTGAGCTTGATGAACAGTCAGGAAGGCCAGGGAAGGGCACATGGGTTTGTGAAGAGGGGTCCTAGAGTCTGGCTTTGGAAAGGAGTTGCCCTGCTTTAGTGCTGGGGAGACCTGTGATTTGGTGAGAGAGACTAGAAAGGGAAAGGTAGGGCTAGAGAAATGGCTCAGCAGTTAAGAGTGCTGGCTGTTCCTGCAGAGGACCCTGGTTCAGTTCCCAGCACCCACATGGTGACTACGAACCATCCTTACCTCCAGTTCCAGGAGAATCCGAAGCCCTCTTCTGACCTCCGAGACATTACACGGGTGCACTCATGTACATGTAGGCGATTCACTTATACACGTAAAATAAAAATAATAAAATACAGTTGTTTAGAATGAAGAAAGGGAAAGGCTGTACATAAGGGGCTTCTGCTCCCCCAACCTTGCCTCTCAGCTCAGCTGTGTTCTCTCTGGGAATTCCAGAACTTCATCCTCACCCAGACCTGCTTAGTTAATCTGGGAACCCTGGTTCAGTTCCAGGAACTTGTAGTAGAAGGTCCTAGAAACCCTTCTCAGGACCCTACAACCAAGCATGGTCTCTACATGTCATACTGATCAGAACCTGGGTAATGGGTCTGTAGTCCCATCCACTGACTCCACAAAGCTGTCCTGGTCAGGAAGGGGCTGGAGCCTGTGCCAGGCTGGCAGACTAGGGGCTTCGGAAAAGAGACTGAAGTGGATGAGATGCCATCCCAAGATCACTGTCTAAAGGAGGCACTTGGAACTGGGTCCCCCCAGAATCAGCAAAGCCAGGCTATTCTTTGCACATCCTGGGATGCAGGGTTAGGGTAGAGGCAGATTCATAGCTGTAAGTAGGTTGCAAAATTTTCATACCTTCATTAGCAGTAGATTAAGTACAGACAGGAACCAGAAACAATTTCAAGCCCTGACCACCCACCGTCACAAATCCGGGTCATAATGTCGGTTGCTGCCTGCCCAGGACCCAGCTCCACAAGTCATTTCCCTTCAAACAAGTGAACAATCTGCCAACTGCTGTGTATGTGTCCTGTTCCATTTTCTGTCTGGAAGGGCAGATAGACATGGACTGTAAAACAGCCAAGTGTCAAGATTGGCTTCCTGGGGCTGGAGAGGTGGCTCAGTGGTTAAGAGCGCTGGTTGCTCTTGCAGAGGGCCTGGGTTTGGTTCGCAGCACCCACATGGTGGCTCACAACCATCTGTAACGCCAGTTCCAGGGGATCTGATACCTTCTTCTGACCTCTGCAGGCACTAGACATGTACATGGTATACATGCGTACATGAAGGAAAACACTCATACTAATAAACTGAAAATAAATTTAAAAATTAAAATCTCAGCACCCTGGAGGCAGAGACAGGTGGATTTCTGTGAGTTTGAGGCCAGCCTGGTTTACATAGTGAGTTCCAGGTGGGCTGGGACTAGGGAGACTGTCCAGAGAAAAAATGGGGACAGTCAGAAACCCTACCTTTTAGGATGAGAGGAAATGACACATACAAGGCCCACAATGCAGCAGCACTCCACTCCCACCCCCAGCATAGGAGGACCCTATCAGCAGAGCCCAGACCTCACTCACCCTGTCTCTTCCTCCTGGCCTTTGCCTGCTGTAGTCACTCTGTTGTCCAAGCTGTCCTCCTCCTGTCTGTCAACTTGGACATGTCTGATCAAGTTCCTTCAGCCAAATACTCTCTGGTGCCTCTCCACTTACCTAATTAATAAATTAAGTATTGGGCTAGCATGATGGCTCAGTAGGTAAAGGCATTTGCCATGAAGGCTTATAACCTGAGTTCAGTCTTTAAAGGCCACATGGTTGGAGGAGAGCACTGACTCCCTCAGGTGGTCTTCTGGCCTCTACATGTGTGCAAACACATGTACACACACACATACACACACACACACAAATTTAAAAAACTAAACAAGTATTTACCAAGCAGTCTGGATGGATGGAAATAGGGCTGGGGAGACAGACTAAGGTTTGTGTCTTTTGCGGGCTGACTAGGTGTGGTTAGCAGCAGAGTGAACTATTTAGGAGAGGAAGGGAGCAAGGTCATAAGACTAGGAACAGAAGGTGAAGAGGGAAACTGTGGAGTAAAGATCTGCTGGAGAAGAGTGTGCTAGGGGATCAGCATTGCAGGCTGGAGGCTATCGGGTGCCAAGTCTTGGTGGTAGGGTCTTCTAGCTTTTTTTTAAAAATTATTTTTATTTTATGTGTATGCGTGTATTGCCTGCATGTAGGTAAGTGCACCAGTGTCATGCAGTGCCCGCAGAGGTCAGACGAGGTTGTTGGATCCCCTGGGACGGGAGTTACAGACAGTTGTTAGCTGCCGTGTGGGTACTGGGAACTGAACCTGGGTCTTCTGCAAGAACAACCAGTAACCGCTGAGCCATCTCTCCAGGCCCAGGGTCTTCTAGCTTTTTAAAAAAAAATACTGCAGAGGCCAGAATAGGGCATCAGATCCCTTGGAACTGGAGTTACAGATGGTTGTTAGCTGCCATGTGGGTGCCAGGAACCGAACCCAGGTCCTCTGGAAGAGCAGTCAGTGCTCTTAACCACTGAGCCATCTCTCTAGCCCCACCCCTCTTATTTTTTTTTTGAAACAGGGTGTCCTTGTAGCCTCAGCTAACCTGAAAAGCGCTATGAGTAGACCAGATTGGCCTTGAATGCACAGAGATCGCCTGCCTCTGCTTCCAGAGTGCTGGGACTAAAGGCGTGTGCCTGACTTTTTGGTTTTATGCTGAGATAGAGCCACTGGAAGTTCTGGGTGGATATAGTGCATCCTTCTTGAACAGGGCTCCCCTTTGTCTGCCCATGGCCAGCTGTCCAGAAAGGGGGGGGCAGTTAGGAGGCTGGTGATGTTATCTAGCTGGGACATGACAGGTCAGTGGTGCTAATGGAGGAGGATTTCCAGAGTGACCTCGATGTTTTATGCTTAATGAAACCAATGAACATAACTGTTTTGGGGGGCTTTTTTGTACTAGGGATAGAATCTAGGGTCTAGACAAGTGCTTGGTCCCTGAACTATATACAACTCTCTTTTCACTTTAAGAAATTTTAAAAAAATTTATTTTTGAAGCTGGGCATGGTGGCGCACGCCTTTAATCCCAGCACTCAGGAGGCAGAGGCAGGGAGGTCTCTGTGAGTTCAAGGCCAGCCTGGTCTACATAGTGAGTTCCAGGCCAGCTGGGGCTACAGGGAGACTCTGTCTCAAAAAGACCAAAAAAAAATTTATTTTTGTTCTATATATATGTGTGGAAGTCAGAAGGAGGGGTATCAGATCCCCTAGAAGTGGGAGTTATGGACAGTTGTTAGATGCCATGTGGGTGCCAGGAACTAAACCTGGGTCCTCTGCAAGAGCATCTTAGCCTTTGAGCCATCTCTCCAGCACCTCTCCCATGGCTCTTTTTAAAAAATTACAATTATGTCGAGTATGGTGGTGCATGCCTTTAATCCCAGCCTTCAGGAGGCAGAGGCAGGCGGATCTCTAAGTTCAAGGCCAGCCTGGTCTACATAGTGAGTTCCAGGACAGCTGGGGCTACAGGGAGACCCTGTCTCAAAAAGACCAGGAAAAAAAAAAAAGTGGATTTTTAGTCTTGAAGATGGCTCTGGGGTCTGGACACTGAACTTTGGGAAATGACGTTTTAAGTCCTGCGACTAAACAAGCCCCTTGGGAGTGGATAGACGAACTAAGAAGCTGGCCTGGAGGCCAGGGTAACAGCAAGCAGTCAGAGAGACTGAGAAGGACCAGGAGACAGAAGCTGCTTCAGAGGCTGCCTATGTCCAGTGCCCAGCCACGGGGAATGGACCAGTGGGCTGACTGTGGGATACATTGATAACCAGAGAGGACTGAGTTTGATGACCTGAGCCTGGTACAGTAGTGATGGGGCAAAAGTTGGAAGGGGAGAGTGTGAACAAAGTGAATTAGACAGTCTCCATTCCCAGGCTGGGCTGTGGCTCAGTTGGTGGAGTGCTTGCCTAGCATGTATGAAGCCCTAGGTTCAGTTCCCAGCACTGCATGAAACTGGTATGGTGGTGCAGCTTGTAATCCCAGCACTCGGGCGGTTAACACAGGAGAAGCAGAGGTTGAAGGTTATCCTTGACTACCTAGCGAGTTGGAGGACAGCTTGGGTTAAATTTTTAAAGATTTATTTTTGTGTTTAATTATGTGTACGCTTGTGGTGGGCATGGAGGCCAGATGCATGGAATCCTCTGGAGCTGGAGTTAGAGGTAGTTGTAACTACGTGGGTGTTAAGAGTTGTAACACGTGGGTGTTAAGAGTCAAGCTTGAAGACCCTGTCTTAAATTTCCCCTTTCATTGTGGTTGCACAGGCCTTTAATTCCAGCCTTCAGGAGGCACAGGCAGGTAGGTGGGCCTCTGTGAGTTCAAGGCCAGTCAAGATTACATAATAAGGCCCTGTCTCAAAAAACCAAAAGAGGCCGGTCATGGTGGCACACCATTAAAGAGGCCTTTAATCTCAGCCTGGTCTACATAGTGAGTTCCAGGCCAGCTGGGCCACAGGGAGACCAAAAACCCAACAACAACAACAAAAATAAAAAACAAAACACACCTCAGGGGCCTGGAGAGATGGCTCAGTGACTAAGAGCACCAGCTACTCTTGCAGAGGGCACAGGTTCAGTTCTCAGCACCTACACGGCAGCTAACAACCTTCCATATCTCCAGTTCCAGGGGAAATCCAATACCCTCTTCTGACCTTTACAGGCATTGCACGCACGACATGGATGCACTTACATACATGCAGGCATAACACTCATGTACATAAAATAAAAGTAATGAATAAAATATATTTTCAAAAAAACACCACAACCGCCCCCCCCAATCATCTGCTCCCTGCCCAGAATAACAATAAAGAAAATCCCAGCTCCCATTCCTGGCCGTGGCGGGAATGTTTGAATTCGGCAGAAACCATCAGTGTCTGTGGAAGCCCTTGAGGTGCCTGGGGACGAAGACAAATTGAGTGTTAGCTACAGACTCCTCATGAACTTCAAGGAGGGGCTGGAGGAATGGCTCAGCACTTAAGAGCACTTGCTGCCCCTGCATACACCTGGCACAAAATCCCAGCTCCCATTCCTGGCCGTGGCGGGAATGTTTGAATTCGGCAGAAACCATCAGTGTCTGTGGAAGCCCTTGAGGTGCCTGGGGACGAAGACAAATTGAGTGTTAGCTACAGACTCCTCATGAACTTCAAGGAGGGGCTGGAGGAATGGCTCAGCACTTAAGAGCACTTGCTGCCCCTGCATACACCTGGCACGTGTGCTTTACACACACACACACACACACACACACACACACACACACACACACTCAACAGTGTAGCTACAGAGAAAAAGTCTTCCGGAGGAGTTCCCCAAGTGATCTGCTGTATCTGTGCAGTTATGTTGTGTCCTGTCCAAATGCTCAGAAATTTCCGAAATGTCAGTGTTATGAAAGCCAAAAAAAGGGATATGAGCAATCAAATGCCTGTGTGAGCCACAGATGGATATCGAGTTCAGGGTGGGACAGTCTGTAAAGATTATGACGTAGGCAGCTGGGAAAATGAGAGGTTAGAATACAATAGGGTTTTGTAAGAAAATGTCCTTGCCAGGCATGTTATTAGCACAAGTCCCAGATGCTTGGGAGGCTGAGGCTGGAGGATGATTTTGTTCACAGCCTAGGCAACAATAAAGATCCCATCTCAAATTTTTATTTTATTGTTTTTATTTTATGTATATGAGTGTATTGCCTGAATGTAGGTAAGTGTACCCATGTTGTGCAGTGCCCGAGGAGGTCAGAAGAGGCTGTTGGATCCCCTGGAACTGGAGTTACAGACAGTTGTTAGCTGCCATGTGGGTGCTGGGATTAGAACCTGGGTCTTCTGAAAGAACAACCAGTGTCCTTAACCACTGAGCCATCTCTCCAGTCCCAAGATCCCATCTCAAAAAAAAAAAAGACCACCAGATGGCTCAGCAGGTAAAAGCACTTGCCACAGAAGACTAACTTGTTTGTCTTCCTGAAGAAGACAGCTGATTCCTGAAAGTTGTCCTCTGACGTAAACACACAGCATGTACGCATGCACGCACACACAAACAAAGTTGGGCCTGGTGGTACAGACTTGTAATCCCAGCTATTCCAGGGGCTGAGGCTAGAGAGATGGCTCAACAGTTAAGAGTGCTTGCTGATCTGGAGAGGATCTGGGTTTGGTTTCCAGGATCCATACTGGCTAGAAACCACCTATGACTCCAGGTCCAGGGGATCCAACACTCTCTTCTGGCCTCCATGGGCACCTGAGCCACGTGGTGCACACAAACTCCTGCAGGCACACTCACACACACATGAATAAAAATAAGTTTTGTTTTTTTTTTTAAGTAGAGATGAGTGCTGGTGATGTAGGTTAATGGTAGAGTGCTTATGAACAGGTATGAGGCGCTAGGTTCACTCTGCGGAATGCCCAAAGCCTTTGTTAACTTATGCTGCGTGGGATTTCTGCTCCAGAGGAGGACAGGATGAGAAAAAAGAGGCTACAGATGTGATACGGCTTTACTTGCAGGATTGAGAAGGTGGAAGGATGTCAGTATGTTATAATTCCCTGTAGGTTTGAAGTATTTAAAAATGAAAATCAGAGCCAGGCGTGTGGCACATGCCTTTAGTCCCAGCACTCGGGAGGCAGAGGCAGGCGGATCTCTGTGAGTTGAAGGCCAGCCTGGTCTACATAATGAGTTCCAGGACAGCTGGGGCTACAGGGAGACCCTGTCTCAAAAAGACCAAAAAAAAAAAAAAAAAAAAAGAAAATCAGGGGTAATCCAGGCTTGGTGGCTCATGCCTATAATCCCAGCACTAGGGAGGCAGAGGACTGCATCGAGTTTGAGGCCAGCCTGGGCTATAGAATGAGGTCCTGTCTAGCATACACACCCCCCCAAAAAACTGGGAAAATTTCTTAAAATCTCAGCCACTCAGAAGGTCAAGGCAGGCAATGTAGAGAGCCAGAGGACAGGACTGGATGGAGGTGGTGAGGTCATAGGACCTACTGTGTAGTTTTGCTGGAAAGGGATGGAGAGGCAGGGCAGGTGCTAAACAGCAGAGTGAGCCTAGATGGAGGGGGAGCGTGACCTGTGCTGATGGTGGGGAAACATGACCCTGCAGGAAATGGGAGAGTCTGGTGGTGTCCTGCCCCCAGCCCGAGGGGCATATCTGGGAAGAAGGACTGAGTGCAGATTGGATCTGAACCAGTCATAGGAAATCCCCCCTCCCAGTCCTGGGTATGTGGCTGGACATGGAGGTGGCAGCCTATGGGTCTCCTGCTGACTTCTGCTTTTCTGGCAGCAAAGTAGCTGTGGGGAGTGCTGTAGGACTAAGGCTTTGATCGTGAGGAACAGCCCTCCAGGAAGGGGGAGCAGACAGTGATTCAATAAATCCAGGCAGTGCATGGGGGCAGTGATGACCACACCACCTTCATGCGATTCTTTTGTAGCTCTATGCTGCCTTTAGCAGTCCAGGTGGGGTCTACTGTTCCAGGCTGAAGTAGGCTATAGACCAAGGGCAAAGGGTCCATACAGCAGGCCTAGAAAGCTTGCCATAGTTCAGGGTATTTCTGAGCTGGCCTCAAGGGCAGGGGTTGTTTCTCTCTATCCCTAGGAGCAGACAGCGGGTGCTTGGGGAAGGCTGTCCAGATGTTAAGAGAAGCACAAGACACCTGGTGGGAAAAGATGGCGGGTGACCAGGCAAGGGCCCACCTGCACATGCAGTGGTCTGGCTGACAGGTATGTCCGTCTGCGTGACCCCACTTCCCCACCCTTTACCCACAGGTGTGCCATCATGCTGATTGCCAGCAGCTGTACTTCCAGGGACCCCTCAACCTGTGTGAGGCCTGTGACGGCAAGTTCCACAGCGCCATGCATTACGATGGACATGTTCGCTTCGACCTGCCCCCGCAAGGTGAGTCCTAAGGTCCCATCCCAGCCCCTAGGGCTCTCTGGGCAACTTGGAACCCCCTATCTTGGTGGCAGCAGTGTTTTGGTGACTAGTGGAACCTTGTTAGGGCCATGAGAATAAAATAATGAAATCCACATGGGTGGTAGTTCCTTTTATTTTATAAGGTTTCTATTTTATTATTTTGTTTTAATTTAATTTTATTTTATTTTAAAGTGAGACAAACAATCCCAGGTCTGGGCCCTGGCTCCAGGACAATGCTGTACCTTTCTTGTTAGTTCTCACCTCCTACAGCTGCCCTGCCCCTGGTCGGGCCAGCAAAGGAAGCCCCTTTTTTCTGATTTGCCTGTCCTTGGGGCCAGCAGCTGCTGGGCAAACCCTCCGTGCCAAGCTGCCAGCCTAGCAGAGCAGGTGGGGTGGGGGCAGTGTTTGGAAGGAACTTGCAGGAGGAAATGAGAAACCATGTTGAACAGGGGCTGGCTTTGGAAAGGACCCAGACTACCACCTTTTGTCACCTTTCCCAGATGGTGAGAGAGAATTAAGGGGCTCTCCCTTCTGCTAGGGCCCCTGGGACTTCAGGTGTGGTCACAGCAGAGGGGGAGGGGAGGCCTGGAAGGAAGAGCCATGGACTTTGGTCCCTGCCTGAAACAGGCCTGTAGAGCAGCCTCCTTAGCCTTAGAATGGTAACTAGGGCTGCAGGGAGGATTGTGTTTGGGGTGGAGCATCATCGAGTGTCATCCCAAAGCCTTGGGTTCCTTTGGGTGTGGGGGCATCAATAATAAGGACAGATCCATCTCCTGGCAGAACTGAAGCGCTCCAGCCACTTGGTGGGGTAGGGTGGGGTGGCAGGGGACCCCAGATTCTGGACCTCTGGAAGAGGCTATTTTTAAGGCCTAAGGATGGGCCAGAGAGGGAGCAGACACAACTCTTACCCTCTTTCTCCAAAGGCTCTGTCCTGGCCCGGAATGTTTCTACCCGGTCCTGCCCCCCACGCACCAGCCCTGCTGCAGACCTAGAGGAGGAAGAGGAAAGCTGTGTGGATGGCAAAGGGTAGGTGTGGTCCATAGGCAGAGCTGCCACATGGTTGAGAGACCCAAGGACAACATACTCAGTGCCCTGCTCAGACCCCTTCACACCCCTGCCTTGCCCTGATTTCTGGAGGAAACTGCCCCAGCTTGGGCCAACCTGAAGGGTGGCTTACACCCTGACTAGGTTCCATTGTGTGCCTCGGTTGGTCACTATAGGGTGCACAATTCCTCATGGGCAGACATACTGCATCCACGTTATTACTGGGGGATGAGGAGGAGTAGGGAACCCACTCACACCCCACCCTGGTGAGGAGTCACCAGCCCCTCCAGAATCTTGCTTCATTGTTTCCCTACAGGGACCGGAAGAGCACAGGCCTAAAACTCTCCAAGAAGAAAGCAAGGAGAAGACACACAGATGTAAGGAGCCCCAGGGGCTGGCAGACGCGCTCCCCAGAGGACCCCTTCCTCTCCCAGCCCCTGTCCTTTCTCTGAAGCTTGGCTCCTTGTTCTGAACTCCAGACCAGGCACAGGGTCTAGAATGAGCATGCCTTTCCCTTGCCTCCCTGCCCTGCAGCCCAGTCCTGCCCACCTGGCTCAGGTGTATGGAGGAGCAGGAACTTCTCAGACAGGAGGGGTACTGGGAGTCCCTGGAGAGACCCCCTAGCCTTCACCTCCCTTTTGGGATTTTCATCTGGACCATAGAGTGTGGCAGGCAGGGAAAAAGGGTTGGCAGGGGAGAAGCTAACAGACTCTCATCCTCTCAGGACCCAAGCAAGGAGTGCTTCACCTTGAAATTTGACCTGAATGTGGACATTGAAACTGAAATTGTGCCAGCTATGAAGAAGAAGTCACTGGGGTAGGGCTTGGTGAGGGAAGAAGTGGGCAAGGGGCAGATGTAGACGCCTGGCCAAGGCTCCCAGTCTGTATCTCTGCCTCTGTGTGTGTGTGTGTGTGTGTGTGTGTGTGTGTGTGTGTGTGTGTTTGTGTGCGCGTGTGTGCACATGTGTATCTCCTGGTCTGGGCAGGCTGGTGTGGATGTGCACACTTGTGCACTCTAGACCTGAATGCATGGATTGGCTCATGTACATCTGAACTTGGGAGGACCTCTATGTAAACCCTGGGGGCAGGTGTCTAGGTACATGTGTATGATCCTGTGTGTACTTTTCTTTTTTAAAAAATATCTTTAGAGGGGCTGAAGAGATAGCTCAGCGGTTAAGAACACTGGTTATTCTTGCAGAAGACCCGGGTTTGAATCCCAGCACCCACATGGCAGCTAACAACTGTAACTCCAGTTCCAGGGGATCCAACAGCCTCTTCTGTCCTCCGAGGGCATTGCATGGCACAGGTGCACTTACCTACATGCAGGCAATACACGAATACACATAAAATAAAAATAATAAAATATTAAAAAAAATTTTAGATTGATTTTTATTTTATGTGTATGAGTGTTATGCCTGCGTGTAAGTGCACCCATGTCATGCAGTGCCCACAGAGGACAGAAGAGGGAGTCTGATTCCCTGGAATTGGAGTTATAGACAGTTGTTAGCCATCATGTAGTTGCTGGAATTTGAACCTGGATCCTCTAGCAAGAGCAGCCAGTGCTCTTACCCACTGAGCCATCTCTCCAGCCCTGTACTTTTTTTCATTTGGGAGGTGGGTGGAGCTGTGTCTGTGGATGGGGTGGAGAGTTATGTGATTGTCCCCCTAAAACATAAACTAAACTTCTTTCTTTCCTGGGTCCAGGGAGGTGCTGCTGCCTGTGTTTGACAGGAAGGGTATCACACTGAGTAAAGTGGATATCTACTTGGACCAATCCAACACACCCCTGTCCCTTACCTTCGAGGCATACAGGTTTGGAGGACACTACCTTCGGGTTAAAGGTGAGCAAAACAGCAGACTCCACAGGCCAGATGGCTGGGCAGGGAGGGTTGGGGCCTCCTGGAGATGGGAGCACTACCTGGGCTCAGGTTCTCATTGGCTATGCCCCTGAGCAGACTTATTACCATACAGGTGTCTCTCTTGGGTGCTGGTGGCGGGTGTTGGCAGGGCGGGGCTCCCAGGGAGGGCAGCCAGACCTAGACTTGAATCTAGGGGAGAGAAGACTGGGGCTCCCGTGTCCCCCAGACGTGGACACCAAGGATCTCTTGCACCTTCACACGCTGCCCCAGCCAAGCCAGGGGACGAGGGAAAAGTGGAGCAGGGAGTGAAGGACTCCAGGTCCCTCAGTCTGCCAATCCTGAGGCCCACTGGGACTGGGCCACCTGTGTCAGAGCGTGTGGACCCCCAGAGCCGACGTGAGAGTCTGGACATCTTGGTAAGCAGGAAGGCTGTCAGGCTTGGGGGTAGGGTAGGGGTGCCTCCTGAAGGAGTCAGCCTGGATTCTTTATTACCTCTGTATGGGTTCGTTTCCCGTTCTGCAGAGGGGCTGGATGAGAATAGAGGCCTCTCTCTGGATATAACTGTGGCCTAATATAGTGAGTTTTGTCTCTGAGAGTGTTCTAGTGCCCAGGGAGTCGGAGTGCTTGTAGTGAAGGCGAGGGGGGAGCACATTGGTGTTGGGAAGTGAGAATGTGTCACTGACTGAGGATACGGGTGTGTCATGGGACCCTTTTGAAGCTGTGCTTGGAGATGCCTCTGAGGGTGTGTATAACTGAGTTTCTCCCTCTCTGTTTCATGCTTGTGGCTGGGAGACCTGGGGACAGTACTCCAGGTGAAGCTGTGTCTGGACCTGCCAGTCCTTAGGGCACATCTGGGTCTCAGGAGAGGTCCCCTGGGTTAGGGGTATAGAGACCCTCTTAATTCCTTGGCTGGCTTGAGGTTCTGGAAACCCTTGTGGTATGGGGCCATGGGGCTGGTGGGGTTGTTCTTGACCATCCCTTCCTGGATAGGCCCCTGGTCGCCGGCGCAAGAACATGTCTGAGTTCCTGGGGGAGGCAAGCATCCCGGGGCAGGAGCCCCCCATGCCTTCCAGCTGCTCTCTGCCTGTTGGCAGCAGTGGGGGCACCGGTGGTGGGAACAGCGAGAGCTGGAAGAACCGGGCGGCCAGTCGTTTTAGTGGCTTCTTCAGCTCCGGCCCCAGCACCAGTGCCTTTGGCCGGGTATGTGACCCCATGGAGTCAGGGCAGGGCAGTCAGCTGGCCCGGACCCTGACCCTGACTCTGGGCCTCTTTCCAGGAGGTGGACAAAATGGAGCAGTTGGAGAGCAAGCTGCATGCCTACAACCTCTTCGGGCTACCCCGGCTGCCCCGGAGGCTGCGCTTTGACCACGATTCCTGGGAGGGGGAAGAGGAGGATGAGGATGAGGATGAAGGCAATATGAGTCTGAGGCTGGAGGACAGTTGGCGGGAGCTCATTGATGGACATGAGGTGGGTGCAGCTAGGGAAAATGACTTAGTGGTAGAGGAAGGCCCAGAACTTGAGTGTCTTGGCTGTGACATGGTGGTTAGGGTGACCTCCCCTCTCAAGATCTCTGTGTTCTATCGATGCAAAAACATAACTCTCACCTCAATAGGGATAAGAGAGTTTATCCTGGAGTTGATTTTGAGTGACCCATGGCTCCAGGACACAGATTTAAGTCACCCTAATTTCATTGTTCCAACAGTTTGACGAAATCTCTATAGTCACAGAACAAAGAAAGTCATAAATCAAGACACTTTTTTTTGGTCTTTTTGAGACAGGGTCTCCCTGTAGCCCCAGCTGTCCTGGTCCTCACTATGTAGACCAGGCTGACCTTGAACTCACAGAGATCCACCTGCCTCTGCCTCCCGAGTGTTGGCATTAAAGGCATGCGCCACCACACCCGGCACTGACACTTTTTTTTTAATATTTTATTTTTATTTTATGTGTATGAGTGTTACGCCTGTATGTAAGTGTACCTGTGTGGTGCAATGCCCGAGGAGGACAGAAGAGGCTGCTGGATTCCCTGGAACTGGAGTTATGGACAGTTGTTAGCTGCCATGTGGGTGCTGGGATTTGAACCCTGGTCTTCTGCAAGAACAGTCAGTGTTCTTAACCACTGAGCCATCTTTCCAGCCCCTCAAGACACTTTTCAAATAGGTTGATGGAGCCCTGCCTGGTGGCGCACACCTGTAGTCCCAGCATTTGGGAGACAGAGGCAGGTGGATCTCTGTGAGTTCAAGGCCAGCCTGGTCTACATAGTGAGTTCCAGGACAGCTGGGGCTACAGGGAGACCCTGCTTCAAAAAGACATTAAAAGAAAAAAAAAAAAGTTCCCCCCAAAAAACCTGCACCTTCCAACTGAACCTCCTCAAGGCTGATCAACTGATTAGCTCTTCAATAATTGTAGTTTGGAAAGCTGTGGGTCTAATTAGAGCCTAATTACAATCTATCTTGTTATCTTTTGCCCCCTAAATTACCATTCTTGACCACCTCTGTGTGGGACCTAACATCCTGTGACTGACAGATAAAAACCTTTTGGGATGTATTAACTTAATAAAATCCTAGTTCCCACCAGTCAAAACACTGAGTGTCATCAGATGCATCTGAGCCCCATAGCTGGGATGTCTCCACTTTGCTGAAGTAGCCTACTTAATGTTTCCACCAATGTATTAGACATTTTTTTTTTGAGACAGGGTCTCCCTGTAGCCCCAGGGCTGGCCTAGAACTCACTATGTAGACCAGGCTAGCCTTGAACTTGAACTCACAGAACTCTGCCTACCTCTGCCTCCCAAGTACTGGGACTAAGGGCATGCGTCACCAGGCAGGGCTCCATCAACATATTTGAAAAGTGTCTTGAGGGGCTGGAGAGCTTCTGGGAACTTTCATTCACAATTTCCATCAAGAAAATTACATGTAGGGTTGCCTACCTGAGTCCTGCACTCTGGGACTCTGGCTTGCCTGCTCTGCCCTCCCTCTAGAAGCTGACACGGCGGCAGTGGCACCAGCAGGAGGCAGTGTGGGAACTCCTGCACACAGAGGTCTCCTATATCCGGAAACTGCGGGTGATCACCAATGTGAGTGTGGGACCCAGGTCTCTGAGGCCATCACACCGGCTTGCCACCAACTGGGTGGACCTTCAGCTAAGTTTGGGGCTTTGTCTGGCAAGGGTTGGAAACAGGAAAGTCAAACAAAGGTTGCATCTTGGCAGGACCAGGATTCCTATTTACAGGCACCTGGGAGGGGCCTTCAGGCAGGTACCAGAGGTTAAGCTCTATTTAACCCAGGTGACGCCTTATTTGTTCAACAGCTGTTTCTAAACCCCTGCTCTATGCCAGGTGCCCAGAAGCCCACACCTTAGGTGGGGCAGAGAGTGGGCACTAGAGATTTCAGCTGGGGAGAGGAGCAGCTGTCCTGGGTGTGGAAACAAAGGGACAGCTTTCTAGAGAGAGGCTAAACCAGGGCAGAGGTGGAGAGAATTCCACGTGTGGCTAAAAAGTCAGACTCAGTTTTTCCCCCGTGGAACCAGGCAGGATTATCCCTCCCTCCCCCAGTTGGGCCTTGAGGGTTTGATGCTCCCAGGGTCAAACCCTGGAGGTCAAAATACCCTCTTTCTGGAGAAGGGAAAAGGTTTGGCGAACCTAGGAGTCTGGATGGGGCTCCAGGGCCAGGACAGCCCCCCAGCTGCAGCATCCTCTCCCCCCAACAGCTGTTCCTGTGCTGTCTCCTCAACCTGCAAGAGTCTGGGCTCCTGTGTGAGGTGCGACCCGGCCTGGGGCTGCGGCGGGGGAGGTACTAGGAAAGGGTCGGGGGCCTAGCTCAGGGCGGGTGGGCCGGGGCCCGGAGGGGTGGGGCTAGCCCGGGGCAGTGGGTGGGTCCGGGCAGAGCCGACCTGCGTCTCTCTCCTCTCCAGGTGGAGGCTGAGCGTCTGTTCAGCAACATCCCCGAGATCGTGCGACTGCACCGGGAGCTGTGGGGCAGCGTGATGGTGCCGGTGCTGGAGAAGGCGCGGCGCACGCGGGCACTGCTGCAGCCTGGAGATTTCCTCAAAGGCTTCAAGATGGTACGGGCTGGGGGTGGGGGGGCGGCACTGAGACAGGGCTGTGGGTGCTGGACAGGCACCATGGCCAGATCCCACCTGCCCATCCCCTTTAGCTCCCACTAACCCTAGCCCCAGGTGACATCTCAGTGGCCAAAGGCGAGGAAGTACATTCATGTTGGTCACCTGAATTTGGACCCCCCCAACTTGGCCGTCTGTCCTTGCCACGTGGGTATGGGTGGTCACTCCCCCCAAGCATCAGTGTTTTCACCTGGAAATGGCTAAGGAGCTTGCTTCCCTGCTGGGGTGGCATTGGTTAAGCGCCTGGGCCTACTGGAAGGGAGAGGTAACATACTGTGGTTCTGCCCTGGGCCAGTTCGGCTCCCTTTTCAAGCCGTACATACGATACTGCATGGAGGAGGAGGGCTGCATGGAGTACATGCGGGGCCTGCTGCGTGACAACGACCTGTTCCGCGCCTATGTCACGGTGAGGGGGCCTGGAGCCTAGGGTGCTGGGCCTGGGGGCTCAGCTAGGTAGGTGGGACCTGGAAGGGACCACGCTGGACCTGAGCGTCCCCCCCACCCCCGCAGTGGGCCGAGAAACATCAGCAGTGCCAGAGGCTGAAGCTAAGTGACATGTTGGCCAAGCCCCACCAGCGGCTCACCAAATACCCGCTGCTGCTCAAGTCAGTGCTGAGGAAGACGGATGAGCCTCGTGCCAGGGAAGCTGTCATCACCATGGTAACCTGAACAGTGAGCAAAGCACCTTCCTAGGCTTTTTGTTGCTCAGTGCCTGGAACTAAAAGCCCTGTTGCCTGTCCCCAGATTAGCTCCGTGGAGCGCTTCATCCACCATGTGAACGCATGCATGCGGCGGCGACAGGAGAGGCAGAGGCTGGCAGCCGTGGTGAGCCGAATCGATGCCTACGAGGTGGTAGAAGGCAGCAACGATGAGGTGGACAAGGTGGGCATCTGCTCTGTGAGGAGGAACTTCTCCCCTTCTGGATATCCCCAGTGGGCAGGCCAGGGAATGCTGGAAAGCTCACTCAGGGTCTCCCAGCAGTGGCCCTGGCTGCCCCCAACATCTGCACCCTCATCTTCAGCTCTTGAAGGAATTTCTGCATCTGGACCTGACAGCACCCATCCCTGGTGCCTCCCCAGAGGAGACTCGACAGCTGCTGCTGGAAGGGAGCTTGAGGATGAAGGAGGGAAAGGACAGCAAGGTGACTCTAGGACTGCACCCAGAGCCCCTTTCTCACCCACTCTTGTAGGCACCGCCCTTCCTGAGGATCTCCTGTGCCCAAGTCTGGGGCTCATAACTGCATAGTTGGTTAAATAGTGACCTAAGAACATGGGACAAATGGCAGAGTGAGGTTGGTTGTCTGATTACAGTTTAAAAAGTACAGTAGGAGGGTCATAGCCCTTGAGGGTGACAGGGAGGGGTGCGGTCAGCAAGGGCCAGGAGCTTCCCAGACCCTTGCTACTGAGCTAGTAACACAGCACCTGGTTGCCCACCTGATAGGCAGAAACCTCAAATAGTTATTTTAAAATCACCTCCCCCCTTTCTTTGGTGGTTCTGAGACAGGGTGGTGTGCGCCTTTAATCCCAGCACTTGGGAGGGAGAGGCAGATCTCTGTAAGATTGATGCCAGCCTGGTCTACATAGTAGCAAGTTCCAGGTTAGCTGGTGCTACAGGGAGACCCTGTCTAAAAGAGGAAAGAAGAGAAGACAATAAAAGAAAATCATCTGTCTTTCATTTTAAGTTTACTCAGAGGCTCATGGTAGGGAAGGAAGGTGTTTAACAAAAACGGCTTCAGAGTGCCAGTGGAATGGCTTGCTGGTAAAGGCACTTGCCACCAAACCTGACCACCTGAGAGCCAGCCCCGTGTGCCTGCCCCCCGCCAACAAATAAAAAAAAGCTATAAACAACCCAGAATTCCTAATCAAAGGTTTGCAGCTATCTCAGGAACCCGCTGCTGACCCCCACATCTCCTGCTCCCCACCGCAGGTGGACGTGTACTGTTTCCTCTTCACTGATCTGCTCTTGGTGACCAAGGCTGTGAAGAAGGCTGAGAGAACCAAGGTCATCAGGCCGCCACTGCTAGTGGACAAGATTGTGTGCCGGGAGCTTCGAGACCCTGGTGAGGAGTTCTGCCTTCCTGCTCCTGGACAGGGCCTACACTGGCAGGGGCTCTAGTCTTGGCTGGCACTGACCTGGTCCTTCTCTGACCAGGCTCCTTCCTCCTCATCTACTTGAATGAGTTCCACAGTGCTGTGGGGGCCTACACGTTCCAGGCCAGCAGTCAGGCCTTGTGCCGAGGCTGGGTAGACACCATTTACAATGCCCAGGTGAGACCAGAGTGGTGTAGGGGTACAGGGTAAATGGAAAGCCTGTTGATCACAGCTCATTCTGTTCTTGTGCCCACCCAACGCTACCCGCAGAACCAGCTGCAGCAGCTGCGTGCCCAGGAGCACCCAGGCAGCCAGCAGCACCTACAGAGCCTGGAAGAGGAGGACAACGAACAGGAGGAGGAGGAGGAAGAGGAGGAGGAGGAGGAAGGCGAGGAGAGTAGCACCTCTGCTGCCAGCTCCCCCACCATTCTTCGAAAGAGCAGCAACAGCCTCAATTCCCAGCCCTGGTATGTTCGCTCAAGACTTTCCAACACAGTATGCTGGGTGTGGTAGGTCATGATTGTAATTCCAGTACCTGAGACCTGAGGCAGGAGGATTAACTGAGGTTTACACCATCTTGAATTACAAAGTGAGACCCTGTTGCAAGAGAAAAACAGAAGAAAACACACACACATACACACACACACAAAACCACCCAACAAACTGAGTGTGATGGTGCATAGTTGTAATCCCAATACTTGGGAGGCAGAGGCAGAAGGATTACCAAAAATTTGAAGCCAGCCTGGTCTACACAATGAACTCCAGGTTCCAACCCGCCAAACCCTGTCATATACACTCATACTATTCAGTAGGTCCCCACCAGTCAATTATTCCATCCCAGGACTCCTGGCTTAGGACACTGGGCCAGGAATTGTCTTCTAAACAGTATGTTAAAACCCACTGGGAGTGTTGGGGGGCAGCCCTGTCTCCTACTAGATTCCAAGCAGGGAAGACAGTTTTCAGAGTGAGTACTTACTCTGATCCATTGGCAGTGGCTGCTTGCAGCTCTGTGTAGAAGATACCCAGGTCAGGAAAGAGTGCCAGTGTCTCTTGGGGTCAAGGCTGGAAGCTCCTAGGGGATCCCAGCTGCTTCTAGGCCTTTTAGGTTCCCTCTGGCTAGCTGACTCTCCTCCTGGTCCCACAGTGCCTCTGATGGCTCCACCGAGACCCTGGCCATGGTTGTGGTGGAGCCTGGGGAGGCGCTGTCCTCTCCTGAGTGTGACCATGGTCCCTTCGGCTCCCAGTCAGACGAGACCTCTCTCAGCACCACGACTTCCTCCATCACACCCACCAGTGAGCTGCTGCCCCTGGGCCCCGTGGACGGCTGCTCATGTTCCATGGACTCTGCCTATGGCACCCTGTCCCCCACCTCTCTGCAAGACTTTGTGGCTCCAGCCCCTGTGGTGGGACCTGTGCCCCAGCCCCTAGAGTTATCGCAGACCCCATCACCCCCTCCCTCACCCCGCCTCCGCCGCCGCACCCCTGTCCAGCTGCTCCCTCGCCTGCCCCACCTGCTCAAGTCCAAATCTGAGGCCAGCCTCCTCCAGTTGCTATCAGGAACTGCCACTCGCGGAGTGCCCCCAGCTCCCAGCCGCAGCCTGTCAGAACTGTGTCTGGCCACAGCCCCTGCTGTTAGGACTCAGGGCTCTCCTCAGGAAGCTGGGCCTGGCTGGAATTGCCCAGGGCCACGTTGTCCTGGCTGTGGCCCTGAGACATCAGAACCCAAGAGCAGAGCCCGCTGCCTGCCTGGGGGATCTGTAGACTCTGCCAGAAGGAGGTGCAGAGAGCTGCCTTCTGGGGCTGCTCCCAGGGTGCAGCCTGAGCCTCCCCCTGGGAACTCTGCCCAGCACAGGAAGCTGACCCTGGCCCAGCTCTACCGGATCAGGACCACCCTGCTGCTAAACTCCACGCTCACTGCCTCGTGAGTGGCTTGACTCGGGGAGGGGCAAGTGACTCTCTGGAAGGCAAGCATTAGCATTTGGGGATGAGGTGGGAAGAGGAGACTTACACATTCCCCAGTGCCAGCTGGGGGTCAGAGGATCATAGTGGAGAGGAGGGTGTCCAGAACCACTTTGTGAATGGCATCGACCAAGAATGAACCTTCTTCCCACCCTTGCAGGGAGGTCTGAGCAGGAGGAGGCCCCCAAGGGGCCAGTGCTAAAGAACAGCAGAGCAGACAGCACGTCTGGGGGATATGGCACCTGCTTCTGCTGCTGCCTAGTGTCCATGTGCCGGAGTGCCAGGCAGGATGCCTACCTACCTACCACCTCAAGGCTGATTTGCACTTTGCCAGACTAGATGGAGTGGAGAGGGGCTCAGAAGAGCTCCAGACCCAGGCTACAAGGCCCTACCCCTTACCCTGGCAGCCCCTTGTCTCCTGCTTTTGAAATTCCTAGCCCTAATCCTCTGGGCTGGACTCCCAGGCTGCCCACCCACAGGGCTCAGATGGGATGAGCCCCCACCCCAGCCCAGGCTTGGGCTGTGCTCTTTGTCACGCTGCGTATTTATTAAGTTTGGTTCTTTTATAAAGACTTGTATATCCTCCCCTGGAAAGAGTCCTGTGCTTCTGAATCCTGCTACACTGACCTGGGCCCAGCTGTGTGTGTGTGTGTAGGGGGGGTGTTCTGTGCTCTGTGCCTCATCAGCTGCAGCGGGGCCCCTATGGAAGACACTGTGGGAAACAGCAATGTTGCGATGGGGCAGGGGTGTCAAGGCCAGTGCCCCAAGACTAAGCTTGTTTCCTGTCACAGCTAGGAGGCCAACATTAATTGAACTCTAATGAGATGCCTCTTGGCCCTCCCTGCCTTTGCTAGACTTCTGAGCTTATGTCAGGGCCGGTGACGATTTAGGACTTGTTTTCCCTAGGACTCACACCCAGCTACTCAGGGGGAAGTGGGTCTGTCACGTAGGTCCCCTCAAGTATGTGAGGCCCAGAAAAGAGTGCCTTGTCCTGGACCTACCTCTTAGCATTGGTTCCCAGAGTTGGACCTAAACCCAGGGATGGAGTGGGCCAAATCAAATGGCACACTGGTGGATGCCAGTGCCAAGTGAGCACGGTGGCAGTGGGGGAGTCCCCTCAGCTTCTTAGGAGAGGCGGGTCTCATTCTGGCCACCCCTTGAGGCGGGCTCTTCTGGAGGGGTTAGGCAGGCTCTAGGCTCTGCTGCAGCTGGCCCAAGGGGAAGCCCCGGGCTGCGTTAAACCCATTGAGGGCGCAGCACTTGCAGGGCCCTGGAGGCCCAGACTGCCATGAAACCATGGCCACAGGGCTGCGTGGTGGAGGTGGCTATGGTGAGTGGGGTCTTGGGAGGCCAGGGACAGCCTGGAGCCTGGCTTTCAGCCCAGATGCCCAGGCCTCACAGGGAAGCCCTCCTTCCCCGCCCCAAAACCTCTGTACTCTGACCTTGCTGGGAGCTGGGTTGCCCCCCCCACCCCCCGACCTAGTTAGGAGGCTAGGGCGGCGCCCTTCCGTTGAGAGGAAGCATCCTCCCCAGGGCCAGAGGGGTCTGGGGGCCACCACCTAACGGAAAGCACCGCAGGGGCCAGGGTGGCCCAATTTCCCCTTCCCGCCTGGGTGGAGGGGAAATGGATAAGGGGCTGGCAGGGGGCCCCTCTCTGTCGTTCCTAGGCTGGGTCTATGTACAGGGAGAAAGAAGCTGGTCCCACTCCCCCACCCATGGGCACCCTTTTCTGCCCAGGAGCCTGAGAAGTGGGCTACTTGGCTGGCAAATGCTAGGGCCTTTGAAATGGAGGAGGAGCCTGGGCAAGGAGAGGTCCCCTCGTGGGCTAGCCACACAGGGCTCAGCAGCACTTGTTTCTCAGGCCTTCCTCCTCTTGCTGTTGCTTCTGGGTGGCCAAGGTCAGGGCAGCACCCCTGGCCCCCGGTGTGACTGTGCCAGTAACTTCCAGAGGAGGTATGGCCCATTTTGCTGCAGGGGCTGCCCAATGGGTAAGTGGCTGGAAGGGCGAGAAGGTGAAGCAGGGAAATGGGGTCAGGTGGGGGTGGTGGGGGGAGAGAGACCTTTGGGGATGGGGTCTGGTGGGGATGCTTAGGGTGGCATGTAGAGGTGGGAGGGAAGTTGGGAGCCAGAGGTAGGAAGGGAGGGAGGAAAAGGTGGGGAACAGGTTGGGAGGTGCCAGTTGCCCCTCATCTGGGTTCTACAGGGCACTACATGAAGGCCTCCTGCACTCAGCCCTGTGGAGACTCCACCTGCCTTCCCTGCCCCCAGGGCAGCTTTCTGACCAGGGAAAACCACTTTAAGACTCACTGTACCCGATGCCAGACCTGTGATGAAGGCGGTGAGGAGATGCCCAGGACTCAGGACTCCTGAGGCTAAGGCCAGGGTCTTTCAGAAGGAAGTGGATGGCTTGGTCTCAGCCTTTGGGTGTGAGAGGACCCTGTGTCCACTCTCTCCCCTATCCTGTCTCAGTATGCTTTTAGCCTTTTCTTAGTGACCTTCCTGTCTCCATGTCTCCTCTGGTCAACTGTGATCTGCCCATTTCTCTACCTGTGGGGCTAACCTGTGCCTCCTTCTCTGGAGAACCTTCCCCTGCTTCTCTGTGGGGGTCAGTAGCCTTGACCACTTCTGTGCTCCCCATCTTCCTGCACCCCTGACAGCCTCCCAAGTGGCCCTGGAGAACTGCTCTGCAGTGGCAGACACGCGCTGTGGCTGCCAGCCAGGCTGGCTTGTTGACTGCTCCACCAAGCCCTGTAGGGAAAGTTCTTCTTTCTCCTGCCGCCAATGCTTAGACTGTGAGACTCCACCGATCCCCCGTGAGTAACCCATTCTGGACTGTCTGACCCCAAGCCCTTTTCTTCCAGCTCCCTCCCCTCCTGTCCTGACACAAGTCATCTCTTGGTCTACAGGGCCCTGCATGCCTGGCTTCTTTGAAAATGGCAATGGCTGTGTGTCCTGCCCCACGTAACTTAGGGTTGTCCTGGGTCCGAGGGAAGGGAAGGGGAGCTGGGAGCAGAGTGGGGGCTTCGGAGCTAGGTGCTGCTGGGGTGGGAAAAGAAGAGTGTGGGGAGCTAGGCCCAATAGTGGGGAGGGCACTTCAACAGTAAAGGGCTTTGCAGACAAAAGGGGCACATCTTCACTTTCTGCCAGATTTAACTTAGGACCCCTTCCATTCCCATATTAGAATGGATTTGTTTTTTTTTTCAGTCATACCCTAATTCTTATTTTGATAGAGCTTCAGATCTTGGGCTGAATTTGTTGGTAGTCCTTGGCAAGCTGAGAGATTTGCAGTTTTCCCTCTGAACATGGGGGTGCCAGTAGGTTCTTCTAGGGGCTGTGATAAGGGGAAAGGCACTTTATTAATTTATCCATCCAAGCCTTTGATTATCTGCCATTTCTAGACACTATTCTAGGTGCCAGGACTACACTAAAGAGGCAAAAATTTCTGTCTTTATGGAGTCTAGCCCAGAAGCTCAGTAAATAGTGACATTTCAGTGATAGAGAACATTCTTAGCCAGGCATGGTGGCACATGCCTTTAGTCCTAGCACTTGGGAGGCAGAGACAGGCAGATCTCTGTGAGATCCAGGCCAGCCCAATCTGGTCTACATAGTGAGTGCCAGGCCAGCTGGGGCCACAGGGAGACCCTGTTTCAGAGCGAAAGAGAGCGAGAGAGCGAGCGAGAGAGAACATTCTTGGACAGAATGGAGATGAGGAAGGTCCTGGGTAGTCCTCAGTCCCTCCCCCCTTTCCAGGAGCAGCAGCAGCAGCTGTCCAGAGGCCTGTTCTGCCATCTGTGGCTGGAGGCAAAGTAGGTGATGTGCTAGGAATTCTAGTGGGAGAATTGGGATGGACTAACATGGGGCTGGGGATGGGGGTGGCTGCCAACTGGTACCCACCCATTGCTCTTCCAGTGTTCTTGGTACAGGTGCTTCTGGCCAGCCTGATGGTCCCACTCCTGCTTGGGGCCACACTGATCTACACGTATCGCCAATGCCAGCCTTGCAAGCCTGTAGTTCCTGGTAAGTTCACACTGCATACATGCACTACCAGGAGTCCTGGGGTCAGAATGGGTAACCTAGAGCCCTGATGCAGAAGGGAAGACTGAGGGAAGGAGTGTGGGATGCAGAGGAACCCAAGAAGTGCTGGACCAGCACCCAAGCCCAGGGGCCTTGCCTGATTGCTGACCAGATGCTGTTTGTCTCTATCAGCAGATACAGCTGAAACAGAGGCCCTGAGCTCAACACAGGTAAACATCTTAGTACTGGGTAAGAAGACTGCCTTCTGGGGCTAGGAGCATTGCAACCCCTAGTGCTTAGCATGGTTGCTGCACAGGTTAGACCTAACAGACAAAGGTGCTGAGAACACAGTCACGGGTGAACAAGACCAGACACAATCAAGGGACTCTGTCTACTGAGATCCAGACACATACTCTGGGCCTAACATTCAAAGGGATGAGTGCCTTCAAGGGACTGGGGGACAAGAGATGGACAGCAGGGCAGACTTCCAGGCCAACACAGTAACTCTAATCCGCTGGGCCACAGAGAGCCAGTGGCGTCTCCAAGGGAAGGTGATATTGGGGCATGTCCATCTCTGGCCAGACACTGCAGCAAAGGGGCCTGTGGCTGACCTAGGTCCCCTGTTGGCTTCCAGACCACCCACCTCCCAGCCTCAGACAGCACCCACACTCTTCTGGCATCCCCTGGAAGTAGTAGGAAAGTTTGCTCCGTCCAGTTGGTAGGCAACAGTTGGACCCCTGGCCTCCTGGGGACCCAGGAGGTATCCTGCCAGCATGTGCCACAGTCCTGGGGCCAGGTGCCCAGCAGACCTCTGGGTAAGGGATGGCAGTGGCCTGACCCCATCTTCCTAAGTCCAAGGAGGGAAGTTGGGGTTTCACGACCTTTTCCCTGTCCTCACTGGGTGCTGTCTGTCCTGTGCAGTGGGGTCCATTAGACCTCCCTGGAAAGCACCCCCACCTCATGGCCTCAGCTTGTACCCCCGGTTGGCTCTCTCAGGCCCTCCTCTGGCACCCCCACTCTCGCCGGCGCCCCCTGCAGGCTCGCCAGGTGCTGTGCTCCAGCCGGGCCCACAGCTCTACGATGTGATGGATGCGGTTCCAGCACGGCGGTGGAAAGAGTTTGTGCGCACGCTGGGGCTGCGGGAGGCAGAAATTGAGGCTGTGGAGGTGGAGATATGCCGCTTCCGTGACCAGCAGTACGAGATGCTGAAGCGCTGGCGCCAGCAGCAGCCTGCTGGCCTGGGAGCCATCTACGCAGCCCTGGAGCGCATGGGGTTGGAAGGCTGCGCCGAGGACCTGCGCAGCCGCCTGCAGCGTGGGCCGTGATGCAGGGCCCACCGGCCACTTTAATGACCTTTGCAGGAGCCTTAAGTACCGTTACTTATGCGTGTAGACATTTTATGTCACTTACTAGCCCTCTGGCACGGCCCTGCGTAGCAGCGCCGCTGGCCTCACCCCTAGTCACGTGCGAGAACTACCAGGAGGGGCCTAGGGACTGACTGCTCAGCTGTTTCTCAGCCTGAGTTTGGCCTTGGTATTAAATCTCTTTAGAAAAAGCGGCTTCTTGGTGTTTCCATGGAGGCTTGGGGGTTTAGTTAAGTGGCCCTGGCTTCGTTTCCCAGGGCGCCGAAAGGGGTCACAAAGGCGACAGGAGCGCACAGTGGAGACGGGTGGTACCCTCGGCTCCCACACCTGCCCCTCCCAGGTCTGCCACTACCCAGTGCCCCTGCCCCCGGAAGGAGAAAGTCGCTAAGGCGGCGAGTGAGAGTGAGTTAAATAAGAGCCACAGGCGGCGGCGACAGGTTTAATGGGGTGGGGGATGGGGCGGGGAGCAGTTGCAGTAACTGGTGCACGGTCCCTGCCCTCCACTCACACCACTGGGGCAGTGCAAGGGTGAGGGCAGCAAAGGTCCACGCTGGGGACTGGGCAGACGTCATTGAGGGGGACAGGAGGGGGGAGTAGAGGGATAGGAGAGGGGGGTTGGGGGGGTCCTCGGGAACTGCAACTCCGCCCCGACGGGCAGGTTTCATCGTTTCTGGTAAACAAATGACTGAGAAGAAACCCTCGGCAGGGGATGAGAAATGCCGCCCAACCTGGGCCAGCGCAAATCTGGGTCGCGGAGGGAGGAAAACCCCTTCCCCGAGCTCGGGGCCTGCCTCCACCCAGGATGCGCCGGCGATGTGGGTTCCGGGCTGCGGGGGAGGGGGCTGCAGCCGGGCGCGCGCCCCGCAGGAAAAGTCACCACCCACGGGGCTGGGAAGAGCTCTGCACGCGTCCACAGTCAACGAACATGCAAATATATGTAAGTGAGCATGCAAATCAGCAGCATCTTTTTTGCATCAGTAGCTTGGGCACTTTTTCCAGGCGACTGCAGCGGCGGCGGCGGCGGCAGCGGCGGCGGCGCGCGCAATCCAGTGGCAGGGCTGGGGATGTGGGGGCCAGGGGCGGGCAGAGGGAGGGTTCAGGCACCGAAGGGAAGGGCGGCAAGGCTCCCAGCCCTTTCACACCAACCTGACAGGATGGAGCCGGGGCTGGGAGGCCACCCTCCACCTCTCAGGGCTTACGAGATTACGACGAGACGGAGAGGCCGAGGCGTGTTACTTAGGGATCTCCCCCTTCTTCAGGATGACCTGTCGCTGCCAGGGCGCCAGCTTGGCTTCGTCGTAGCCCATGGTCCGCAGCTTCTCCGACTGCTCTTTCGCCCTTTGAATCTCCTCCTGCTTTTGACGTTCCTCCTCTTTTCTGTACATGAGTAGCAGGCAAAAAACCAGTGATTCTAGTGTAGGTACCAGGACAGACCAGAAGCCAAGATGGCAGTGGGAGGGACTGGACTATTGAGGACAGGGGCTGGGCTGCCTGCCGAGGGCTTGCTTGGGGGCCCATATTGGAGTTATCCGGATATTCAGAGGAGATGGAAGACTGGAGGCTGAAGCTGGGGGGAGGAGTTACTGGAAATAGAGGTACTGAATCATTGCATCGTGCGGCCCCGTGTGACTAGGGGTGTTACAGAACTTCAGGCGCACACCTTTAATCCCAGCACTCAGGAGGCAGAAACAGGTGGATCTCTGTGAGTTCAAGGCCAGCCTGGTCTACATAGTGAGTTCTAAGTCAATTGGGGCTACGGGGAGACCCTCAAAAACGTTAAAAAAAAACCCAAAATAAAACAAAACAAAACCCTCAGGAAATCAATGACAGGAGGTCTGTCAATGGAGACAGGACTTGAGATGTTTAGGGAACTGTCAATCTGAATTGCCTGGGAAAGGGGGTGGGGAGAATCTCATTAATGGGGGAAAGGCTGGAGACCTAGGGACAAGTTGTTAGACCATAAGGCTAGGGTCTGGGGAATACCTAGGGGTGGAGTGCTTGCTGAGCATCCTCAAGGTTTGATTCCCCAGCACCAAAATCATAAAGTTAGGTCTGCTCCATGGACAGGATAACCACTAATCATATTTGTCTGTGGAGCAGTTGAAATGTCCAAATTGGGATGCAATATAGTTGTAAAATACACATGGCATTTTGAAAACAAAGGGTTTTTTTTTTTAAAGGCATGCAAAACATCTCAATAGTTTTTTGGAGACAGGGTCTTGATATATTCCAGGCTAGCCTCAAATTTGCAATGCAGACAAGGCTGACTGTGAACTTCTGACCCTCCTGAGTGCTAGGATTATCTTTGCCAGGTTTATGTAATACTGGGGACTGAAGGCTTTGTGCATGCTAGACAAGCACTCCACCAGCGGAACTACATTCCCTGCTCCCATTAATAACTCTTACACTGAAATGTTGAAATGATACTTTTTTTTTTGGTCTTTTTGAGACAGGGTCCCCCCAAAATTCTGTAAGACAGAAAGGGTAGGATCTTTCTATTTGTGTTTTAGTTTTGCGATAAGGTCTCCTGTGGCCCAGGCTGGCGTTGAGCTGGCTACGAAGCCAAGGAGGACCTTGAACTCCTGATCCTCCTGCTTATTATACCTACCAAGTGCTGGTGTGTGCTACCATATCTGGTGAAAGGTGGTGCTAATAGGAGGGGTGGTGTGGGTAATTTAGAAATGTTACTAGACATGGGGGGACAGGTGCTAAGTAATTAAGAGATGGGTCTGGTGTCATTATTGGGAGCTGAGGGGTAATGCTAATAAGGACTGAATTGATGGGATGTATTTATGATAGGTCAGATGAAGCGTGTGGGAAGGGGTGGCTGGGTGAGGGAAGGGGTGACCAGTTTGGGCCAGTCTGACACTTACCGTTTCTGCTCTCTGGAAGGAAAAAGAAACAGTGTTAGTGTTGGTGCCACAACTTCAGAGACAGTCAAGACACCCAGCCAGGCCTGTCTCTTCCAGCCCCAGCTCACCTCTCTTCTTCCAGCTTCTTACGTAGGATGTCTCTCCTCCAGGCAGGCAGGCTGGCCAGCCGGGCCTCCTCCGCTTCCTCCTAGAACACAACCACATAGTTTCTGAATCAGACTGGCCTGAAATCTGAGTCAGGGGCATGCATATCCAACTCTGGGGACACGGAGAATTTGGGGATGACAAAAGACAAATGTGGTTACATGAAAAGACCTTTTTGATGCCCTTCTAGGGGGCAAACAAACAATGGTGCCTGTTCACAGCCTGCTCAGAAGGGGGCCTTCTGCTCCCCAATGATCCAACCAGTTCCCTAGAGGCAGAGCCAGACAGGTCAGGGGAGGTAAAAGGAAACTCATAAAAAAGCAGCTGTGCCCCAGAGTTGTGAGCCTGATTTCCCATAAAGATGGTGGCAAATGGTCCCAGGCCTGTGTCCCAGAATTTCTGAGCAGATGTAGACTTGGGTACCACACACCTGGCCAGCTCAAGGAGCTGCCTCTGGCTCCCATGTGAAGGACCCTCTGACTCATGATTGCTCTTTTCCCAGTGGAAAGGGGAAAACACCCTAACTGTGGGGCTGTAATGACATTAGGGGCATTCAACACAGCCTACAAGAGAGCGTTTTATTCCTTGGATGTTACAGAGTAGAAAAGGGTCTGTACACATCACACGCCACACAGAACACTGCACAGGTGGCCAGGGAAATAGCTGTGAACTCCAGTGGAAAATCAGAGATGGAGAGACAGAGTCACGCTGCCCTAAAGAGGGCCCAGTGTCCATCACTCAGAATGCTTCTGTTGCCTGGCTTCTCAGAAGGGAACACCTGACTTGCCCTGTGCTAAGCCCCACCTATATCACAAATGCCTCTCATTCCCTGCCTTCAGGGGACCTCAAAAGTCCCAGGCAAGCAAGTTTTTGTTTTGGGTTTGTTTGTTTGTTTGGTTTTTGGAAAACCCAGCCTAGGTTCTTTCTGATTCTACCCACTAGAAGTCATTAGCCAGGTGTCCAGGCCTGGGTTAAAATGCCTAAGACTGAACTCTGAATTTGCTGTTAGATGTCAAACAACTCTGCCTCCTTCTCCTTCCAGAAGGAGAAACTCCGGTCAATATAGCGGCAGATGTCCTCGTTGCTAAACTCGCCCATCTCGGACACCAGCTCCAAGGGCTCCTCCGCAGGTGGTTCTGAATTAGGCAGGTCTGAGGCTGGGGGTGGTGCAGCAGGTGGGGGCTGTGGAGCAGGGCCTGGGGCCTCTGGCTGCCCCCGTGGCTGTGGCTGTGTGGGAGCCGGAGTGGCTTCTTCCACTGGACTCCTCTCCTTTTCTCTCTCGTCTTCCTCCTGTTTTTCCTCCTCTTCGCCCTCCTCTTGTTTTTCCTCCTTCTCTTCCTCCCCCTCCTGGGTCTCAGACCCCTGGCTGTCTCCGAAGAACTGGAGCTTGAGGTCCTCAAAGCCGTCGTCCCAGCAACGCCTACCAGTCTCCACCTCCTCCATCACTAAGCGGTGGAATTGGCGGATGACTTCCCATGGGTGGCTGCCCAGCCGGTCGAACATCTCGTAGCACAGCAGGTGTCGGAACTTGCGTTCCTCACGGCTCAGGCCCATCTCCAGCAGCTGAAAGTAACCTAACATGAAGAGGTCCAGCGTGAGACTCTCGTAGGTCCTCGAAGCGCCGCCATCCAGTGGAGGCAGGAAGTGCTCCGGCCAGTACAGGCCACGTGCCAGCCCCGAGCCAGGCGCCTGGCGCGCAGGCACCTGCCTTAACAGGCTCCGCCAGTGACCCAGCAATTTGCCCACCACCTGCCGCTGTTTGAGCAGGTGGAGGAGCCGTTCTTCCGGGCCACAGTCCGAGCCATCACCCGTTGGCTGCTGGGGAACGTCGTCTGCCTCTGGGAAGGGACCAGCGCCAGAGGCCACTACCCTGGGCAGCAGTCTGCGCAGGCGCGCCTGAGCGTGGCGCCCGGGTCCCTGGAAGGTCCACTTGCGCCAGTGCTCAAGGAAAAGGTAGACGATGCGCTCTTTGCGCATGTCGATGTAATCCTGGACGCCTGGCAGCTCAGTGGAGAGCAGCAGCCCGTGCACCGTCGGTTCAGGCTCCAGCACCTTCTGTCCGCGCTCCCGCTCCTGGGGTGGGTCCAGGGTGCTCAGGGGCTCTTCAGCAGCCCAGAGGCCGTTGGCCCCTGCGACACTCGGCTCCCTGGAAGCAATCGTCACGTAGTCCTCCTCCAGGATGGGTTCCCGGTCCGGGGTGCTGGCTGGCTGCGGGAGCTTGCGGCGCAGGCTATGGGTGGGTGCTGCGCCCTGAGCGCGCCGCTCGTACTCTGCGCGAAGGTGCCGCACCGAGACGCCACACTCGAGGATCTCCCGCGCCACGGCCTCGCGGCACCAGCTGAGCGAGTGCGAGCGGCCCAGGCAGAGTGGCCCGGGCCTGGAGGGTGCGTCGGGCAGCGGCGCCAGCGGTTGGCCGGTGTCTGCGGCCAGCAGCTCTGCCAGGTGCGTGGGCTTGCCGCCCAGCGCGGCCAGCAGCGTGGCCATGCTTTTGAGCAGCGTGGAGATCTTGCTGCACCAGGCGGGCAGGTTGGCCGCGTGGCCATGCATTCGGCGCGGGTCGACGGTGAAGCGTGGCGCGGACAGGGCGGCAGAGATGGGCAGCAGCTGCTCCAACTCCAGTTCCAGCTGCTCCAGGCGCGCCTCCAGCTTCTTCGCCTTGTGCAGCACCTGTAGGTTCTCTATTTGCTGCTCGATGCGGTGGATGTCGGCCTCGGTCATGAGTTCTCCGAAGGGCCCCAGGATAGCGTTGTGCTGGTGCGAGTACCTCCAGCCCTCCTGAGGGTAGCAGCAGGAGCTAGCAGCAGTCAGCTAAGGCGGAGAAGACAAGAAAAGGGAGGGAGGCGCGTCTCCCTCTGGCCCAGCTCCTGCTGCAGCGCCGGGCGCCCTTTTGCAAGTCCTGGGTGGTGTAATGGCTGTCTGCTGCTGGGCTGCTTTGTGCAGCGATGGGCCGACTGGCCGGCTGGAGATTGCACTGCGGTGAGGCTTCGGCTCCGGACTCTGAGCACCGTTCACTCTGGTTGCTGGCAGAGGGCACTGGTTGGTGGCTGGGTGCTGCTGCCGGCATTGGGAAAGCAGGCTGACAGACCTGGGTCTCCATGCCTCGCTTGATTGCTCATTACACCACCCAAAGAACATGCGAAAGGCATTGATGCTCAGAGGCACCGAAGCCTTCCCTGATCCTATCCAAGGCCTGCTATTTCTTTTTTAATTTTTAATCTTAATTTTAGTGTATGAGTGTATTACCTACATATGTGTAAATGCACCGGTGTTGGCCAGTGCCTGGGGAAGTCAGAAGGTGTTGGATTCCCCTGGAACTGGAGTTACAGACAGTTGTCAGCTGCCATGTGGGTGCTGAGAATTGAACCCCGGTCCTCTGCAAGAGCAGTCAGTGCTCTTAACTGCTGAGCCATCTCTCCAGCCCCGCAAGGCCTGCTAGTTCTAAGCTAGATGCCAGCAAGGCCTCTCATGCTGCCAGATCACACACCCCTTCTCAGGCTCCTTGTGGCCCAAGTCCTCCTTGTTCCAGTGGTCAGTGTTTTACATGCTTGGACAAAAGGGCACTCTATTCCTAAAGAGGCTAAAGCCACACCCCACCCTTCATACAATGCCTGGAACCTGGCTTAACTCGTATGTCTTATCTTTTCTCTCTACCTCTAGACCAGCTTGTGCCAGACACATCTAGACCCATAGCAGTCTTTTGGACATACAAGTATAATGATCCCGGCTAACTGACCTGAGGCTTCCCATGATCCAGTGCTAGTTTCTTCCAGGCAGCTAGCTCAGCCTCAGTAACCTGACTCCCACCAGCCATCCCCCATCCCCACCAAGTCCAGTCCCCTCTGACTTCTACTCTGACATCTAGATCACCCCATCTTGCCTGGTTCCTCTTCACCACACTCTTTTCCAAGCTAGCTCCTGTGTACTCCCCAACCTCATCTCCCCTTAAGACATCATCACCCCTGGCCCACAATTGGAAGCCAGCTGAGAGTCACCCTCAGTCCTCATGCTCCTGACCACAGTGCCAGGTGTACTATAAAGCCCAGTTGTTTATCACCCCAGGTCATCACTCATATGATTCTGTTTTGTCTCCTTGGGGATATTTGCCTGTGGACACACACACCTCCATAGCCACCTTGAGAGCAAGCTTTGGTGTATTCACTTTGAACCCTCAGAGGATACAAGAGTGTGTATGGCAGAGATGGCACTCAAGGAACATTTACTGAATGAATAAATGCTGACCATCAGTTAGCAATGACCAACTAGCCCATCCTACAGATATGGAACACCACCGAGAGTGGAAAAGTCTCGGTATCAGCAGCTAGAGTCAGTCTGGCCGAGAACAAAGCCCCTCTTCGGATACTCAGTGGGGTCCCTGTGCCATGTCTACCCAGGAGCTTGTTAGAAATGGAGAATCTAGATTCCTCCCCTTCTTAAAGCAGAATAAGGCTTTAATAGTCTCAGGGGATTTGAAAGCACATTAGACTTAGGTAAACACTGATGGCTCACTTCAAGGAGCAGGCCACAGGAGGTGGTAAGGAGGCCCAGACCAGTGTGTGTTCGTGGGTGTCCTGTAAGCCTGCTTTTCTCCAAGGGCAGGGGCTTTGTTGGAGGTTGAGGGGTGACATGGGGAACAGGCTGTACACTCAGTGCAGACCCCAGGGCTTTCTAGGAAGCTGCACCCCACCCACCTTCTTCTTCTGCTCCTCCTCCTCCTGCATCTTCTGCTGCAGCTTACGGACCATCACCTGGCGCTTCCACTCTGGGATGGGTCGGCCCTGCTCATCGAGTGAGGGGATGAGAGGCTCCACGTCCAGCTGCACTCCAGGTGCAGGGGAGGCAGGTGGTGCAGGCACTACGCTGCCATTGAGCAGAGGCTGAGGCCCTGAGGCAGGTGGGGTGGGGCTCAGGGACCGTGATGGCGCTGGTGACACTGAAGGCAGTGGTGACTCAGGCTGCCGGGAGAAGCAGGAGGGCTGAGTACTGGGCAGGCACTGGGAGCCCAGGCGGGGCACCCGTCCAGTGCCTACCTGGGAGGCTGGCTGCCCACTGCCTGAGAACACTGTGGTCAGCCCCTTGCTCTGTGGTGTTGGCTTTAGGCTCTTGCCTGCCTTGATCTCAGCCAGCAGTTCTGAGTTATCACCCGTTGGGGACATCATGTTGAAAGACTTGGTGCCTGTTCACAAGAGAAGAGATGCTTGGTTGGGGGTCAGACAGCATCCCACCTCCCCATCTGAGCCTCTACAGCCCCCTCCCCAAGCCAGATGGGTGGGGGCCTCCTTTGGGCCCAGAGATAGCTCTCTAGATCCTGGGATACCTTGGGTAGCTCTCAGGGCACCCAGAGGTGGGCGCTCAGCTCCCAGTCCAGGGTGCCCCCACCATCCTCCCAGTGTTACTCACTGGGCATACGGCCTCTACCCAGAGGCCCCTGGGAGTTCATGGTGGCTCTTGAGCCGTCCTGGGGGACTCCAGCGTATCTCTGCCCAGCATCGACTGCCCAACTCCAAAGCACTATCCAGCCAGCCACCCAACCTTTGTCCCAGGTTCCCTGGCTCAGCCCCACTAGGGTGGAGTCTCCCTATGGCCCTCTCCCTGCATCAGCAAAGCCTAGTGACCCTTGGACTGAGCCAACTTGGAGCCTCCATGGCTGTAAGACTCAGGACCCTGGAGTGCTAGCACCCAGCTGGACCCCCCCGTCCCCACACCCACAGACAGACAGCAGACTGCAAGCAAAGAGCACATTTATGGCAAAGCACTGCTTGGCCCTAGGGGACCTTGGAAGGAGGAGCTTCCTAAGGACATGGAAGAGGGCATGCAGGAAGAAGGGCCTGGTGGATGGCATGCAAATGCCTGGACAGAGTTTGCATTTTCCAGTGTGGCTGGAGGAGGTGAATGGGGACTTGGGGAGGAGCTGTCTTTGATGCCTCAGATGGGGACAGGAACACAGTCACACTAAAGGCTCTTGGATGCCAGGGCTGTTAATCCCAAGTACATCCCCAAAAGAAGAGGGAACAACACGGGGCCAGCTCATTTACTTAGGCAAAACTGTGATGCTTGGACATGTATGTGGATACCTCCGGGGTACAAGCATAGGTGTTTGGGGTATCAGGTCCCCTCACCAGCCCCTAGTCAGCCCTTTCCTCAGTCCCAGGCCCCCTCTGCCTTGTTTGCCTGCGCAAGCCTTTTCTCCCACCCCACGCCTCAGCCATGAGCCTGGAGCTACTCACTCTTCCTGTGTCTCAGGACTCTCACTTCTAGGAACCAAGAGAAGAGAATTGACAGAGAAGTTAGGGGGGTGGTGGGGTGAGCCAGGGACAGTAAAGGGACAAGAGGGGAGGGACTCTCCTGCCCTTGTGACCTTGCTTAGGCCACTCTGGGGCCCCACAAGGGTGGTCCATTCAGTCCTCAAAGAGCCACACAGGCCACCATGGTGTTGGGTCAGGCTGGGCAGCCAGAATCGAATCCATTTTCCTTCTGTTCCTAACATGGACTGCAGAGGAACAGAGTTGTCTAACAAGTTGGGGTGGGCTACAGGCTCTCCAGGGCTCAGCCAGGGGTGGGCAAACTACCACAGGCGCCATGGGAACTGCTCTCCTCGTTTGATCAAGGAGATGAAGCTTGCAGGGCCTCATCACTGAGACCTGCTGGGCTAAGATGGGAACATCAGCACCTTCCAGGAGGCCTGGCAGAAGGGGCAGTGCCTCACCCCACAGAACAGGAGTCATCGTTCTGGTCACATGTCGAGCTCTTAAAGGGTGACAAAGCTGAGGGTGCACCTTAGCATGCTAGACCCAGGCCGACCCAACACCACCGCCACCAAAAATAAAGACCAAGGAGGGGAAAACACACTGGATTGTGGATTGCCGGGTCAGTATCTTTGTGTGTCGGCCCCCCCACTCCCCAGCCAGGTACACCCGACTGGGAGGAAGAGTCCCTGTTACATTTGGGGATAACTCAGGTCCGTGCTTAGCTTGAAGGAAAAGGCTGAGGACTAGTTCCACTCAGGGCTTCCCTCCAGCAGTGCTCCTTAGAAACACCGAGAGGCTCTCCCTAGCCAGGGGGAGAAGGCCCACAGTGGGCGGGGGGACTCCAAAAGCCACACACAGCCCAGTCCTGCAAAGCTCTCAGGACTTTCTATAGAGTGGAGTCGTCCATGGGGTAGGGTCGGGTAGGAAGAGGTAAGAGGAGAGGAAGAAGGACCAGGGACGTCGCAGCTGGGGAGGGGGCGGTCTCTAGGTTTCCCTCCCCTTTACAGCTGGCACCGCCCCCACCCCGCATCCCGCCCCCACTCACTGCCTGCGGAGGACGAAGAGGAGCGACGCTGCCCGCAGCCTGCGCCCGCGCCCTCCGAGGGCAGAGGCGGTGCAGGTGGCGGCGAACTCAGCGCCTCGGGCAGCGGGGGCGGCGGCGGCGGCGGCGGCAGCTCCTTGGAGGCCTTGGGGTCCGCAGCGCAGCCGTTGTGCACGTGGTTCCTGGGAAGCAGCACCGCCTGCGGGGAGCGGAGGGGCCGGCGAGTGAGGAGCTGCGAGGGTCCCCGATGGCCGTCGGGCGCGGGCTGCTGGGCGCGCACCTCCTCGCTGTGGGCCATGCCCGGGCGTGAGGCCAGCGGCTCTCCCGGGCAGCGGCCCTGCTGGCGGTAGTGGTCCCCCGTGCTGGGCTGCTCGCTGAAGGCGAGGGGCTGGCGGCCGGAGTCCTGCCTACGCAGTGCCGGATCCTGTGGGTCCTGTCTACGCAGCCCGTAGTAGCTGTCGCTGGAGCGGGGCTGCAGGAAAGACCAGGGCGAAGGATAGGCGCGGGGCACTCGGCACGAACGCGCCTAGAGCGCACCAAGCCCCCCCCCGTGCGCCTCCCTCCCCACTCTTGGCCTGGGGGACTCTTGGCCAGCGGCCGTCGAGTGGCACAGCCGGCCACGTCCCTAGGATAGGCGCGGGGCACTCGGCACGAACGCGCCTAGAGCGCACCAAGCCCCTCCGTGCGCCTCCCTCCCCACTCTTGGCCTGGGGGAATCTTGGCCAGCGGCCGTCGAGTGGCGCAGCCGGCCACGTCCCGAGGAGCCCCCCCACTTCTCCAGGCAGGGTGGAGCGAGGGGCAGGGGGTCCTCGGTGAAGGGGGAAGGTTAGACCGGCTCCACGGGGAGGGGTCTGGGTAAGCGCCAAGGGCATAAAGGCCCCCCACTGAGGCCAGAAGGGGCGGACCCGAGGGCGGGGTGGCCCAGCCCCGACGCCAGGGGGAGTCGAAAGGAGCAGCACCCACTCAGCCGTCCTGAGGGCTTGTTTGCACCCTACTTCTCGCTGCTTCACCAACCGCGCGTCCTCAAGGCTCCCCAAACCCTCGCTGGCTGGGTGTCTCTGCGAGAATGGGCCCTGTCGAGAGCCAGGGCCCTGGGAGGCTCCCGCTTGCTCCCGGGCCGAGGCCTCCGGCCCGGGTTGCTCCTACCTGCGACTGTTCGGGTGGCCCCCAGCTGTGCACCTGGCAGCGGGGGCGGCATGGACCAGACACCTGCGTTACCTGATCCGGGGCTCTCAGGTTACGGCCCAGCCCGCGAGGCTCGCGGCCTATGAGCTCACTCGGCCTGACATCACCCAGGGTCCACCAATCCCAGGCTGGACCCCCTCCCCCCGCCCCCGTTCTCCGCCAGCAGGAGGGGATGTCATGGAGCCCCACTGCTCCCAAGTGGGCCAGGTGCGGCTCCCCCACCCCACCCCCGCCCCGTGCACCTCTCCGGGTATTTGAGGTCCAGAGCATTCCGACCTTCATCCCCTCCCCCCTCAACCCAGTCATTTGCCCCAGACGGCATGAGGGCCTGACCTCAGGCGGCAGAGCTGCCCACTTTTGCCCTCCTCCCCCGTTCCAGGTCATGCCCCTGCCCTTCCCCTTTCTCATATGGAAACCATCGCTATCCATGTAACCGACACCACAGGCACGCCTAGGCCTCAAGTTTCAGGGGTGGCGGGGCAGGCTCGGGTGACAGAAGCTTCCCATCCCGTCGCGGCTGCCCCCCACCCCAAGTTCTCCCACCCAGTTAAGCCTTGCACTAAGAGAGGTGGTGTGGCCAAAGACTGGAACTGTCCCCTGCCCAGGCCACAGCTCCTGCATCCCCACAGTAGTCCCAGACCCTCCCTCCGCACCCCACCGGACCAGGTTCACGTGGCAGGAAACACAACACGCCAGATTTGTTTTCTGGGTCAGCCAGCCCCTTCTGCAACCCCTACAGCCTTTGAGGTTCACACCCCACAACCCAGCTCCCTCTGGCCAGTTTCAGCACCCCTGCGTGAGGGGGCAAGTGGTCAGCAAGCACACAAAGGACCCTTTGTAGAGTTGACCAGTGCCTGCAGCTCTGCATGCACACACCACAGAGGAGACAGGCATCACATAATGCTGGCATTCGGGCCCAGGGATGGGGAGTGGGCTGTGGCTGAGCCAGAGCCTGTCCCACAGCTTTGAACAAGGCCCATTGGCTGGGGACGCAGCCCCTGCTCTAGTCCCAGTCTAGCCATCTGTCCTTCCCTCCAGATCAAAGGTGGATCTGCCAGAAGAGCTGAGAGGGAAGGGGCAGAAGTGGGTGGATCCAGAGCCCTGTGAAGCCTGTGCCCTTCCCATGCCACCTCCGCCCAGTGGCCTTGTGACCTGGCTCACCTGTGCAAACTGATCACTCAGCTCCACCCTGGGGTGGCATTGCCTTGGGCTGGGTAGAGAATTGCATGGTCTGGGCTCTGGTCAGACCTTAAAGGGTTGCCACCATACCTGCCCTGCTGTGGTCTTCAGCCGTTCCCTCTCCTCTCACACTAGCCTTGCTCTTTCCCTCTGATCACCTTGCCCTCACCTCTGCAGCTCCCAATCTTAGTAAAACAGCCACAGGCCTTGGACGATGCCAACCTGCCCCCACCATTTTCCCTCTCATGTGTTGGCTCCTGTTTCGTGGTGCCCATCTCAAGCCTGGCTCCTCCACCCACCCAGCGGTTGTGGAGTAGGAGAGGGGTTATCACTGAACCCAGCCTTCTTTGCCCTGGTGGAAGGAGGAGCTAAAGCAGTAGCCTCTCCTGCACTAGCTGGCCAGAGTCTCCCACTGGGAAGACACAAGTGTCATTCTTAGGCTGCCATTCCCCACCTGAGCCTGAAGCTGTAGGTGTGCACACATCTGCATGCATTCCCTGATTGTTTTTTTCTTTTTTCCTTTTCTGTGTAGCCCTAGCTGCCCTGGAACTCACTATGTAGAACAGTTAGTTCCACCTGCCTTTGCCTCCCAAGTGCCGGGATTAAAGGTGTGTGCTACCACGCCCGGCTCTGCATTCTCCATTAAATCCCTGGCACTCTGCAAAAGGTGGCACAGTTCCTGGCCAGGCTATCTGGGGGTTTTTGTCTAACCTCCACCAGTGTTCATCCCTGAGTTCCCATGGACCCAGCTAGGACCTTAAATTCTTTTTTTGTTTTGTTTTGTTTTTTTTTTGAGACAGGGTCTCCCTGTAGCTCCAGCTGGCCTGGAACTCACTATGTAGACCAGGCTGGCCTTGAAGTCACAGAGATCTGCCTGCCTTTGTCTCCTAAATGCTGTGATTAAAAGTAATTTCTGGCCAGACCTTCAATTCTTCAGCTTGCCCTGGGCCCAGGAACCCCCACCTGTGACCACAGGTCCACTAGGCCAGTCCCTCAACAACCCAGTCCCCCCTGTGTCCCCCCCCATGTCAGCCCAGTCCCACTTCTGGGAGACAGAGCTAGTTCAATACCTCCTTCTTGAGTGAATCCAGCTTCACGTGGCGAAGCCTGTTCTTGGTCTGTGTGTAGATGTTAGTTGCTTGTAGCCCCACAGGGGGCTTGGGAGCTGGGTAGCCTGGTGGAGGTGGGGGCAGCTGGGGGCCTGGGGGTGGGGGTGGCGGAGGGAAGGTTGGTGGTGGTGGTGGTTGTGTACGCTTCTCCGTCTTGCCCCGAGGCAGGCTCAACTCTGGGTTCAGCATGTCTATGTAGCTCTGTAAATCTGCAGCTCTTTCACTGGAAAGCCCTGGATAGTGGGACACAAGGGCAGGCAGGGTTAGGAGTTTGCAGAAAGTACCCCAAGCCAGAGCCTCCCCACCACTTAGAAACAACTTTCCCAGAGGAAGAGCAGACTAGGGCCACTATCTGATATGGCCTGATGTGGCCTCTGCAAAGCCTGCTGGTTCCTCCTGCCTGCCCTGGTCTCAGGGAAGGATGATGTTCTCAGATTGGGAGGGGACACATTAGGGGGCTTTGGGTCCAGGATGTGCCTGTAGTGCAGGGCCACCTGGACGGGGGAGGGGTGGCTCTTCTGGCAGGGCAAGCTGCAGATTGGGAGGGGACACATTAGGGGGCTTTGGGTCCAGGATGTGCCTGTAGAGCAGGGCCACCTGGACGGGGGAGGGGTGGCTCTTCTGGCAGGGCAAGCTCCAGGTGTCTGGATAGGCACAACCACACCTTTGCAGAGCACTGAGCTAGCTCTGCAGGGTACCACCTGGTGGTGGGAAGAATCAGTGCAGAGCGTGGTCATTGTATACACTCATCCCTGGCTTTTGTCTGAGGGCTTTTGTATTTGTATATTTAACCCTGTCCCTTTTATGCACATGACTTTTTGTATTTGTATGTCTGCATTGGTCTGGGGCAACGTGTGTGTGTGTGTGTGTGTGTGTCCACCCATATCCATAGTAGGGACATGGAGGGTTTCTGTCTGTGTGTGACAAAGGTATGTGCATATATCTGCATACGTTTGTATGTGTGCCTGGGCAAACTTGTCTGTATACTGTGCACACATGTGCAAGTGTGCACTCTTGAGTATGGTGTGTGAGAATAAAGAATCACATGTGGGGTACATGTGGGCTTTGTGGGGGAGAGTATATGGAAATGTCCATGTATGTGTGTGGTGGATTAATAAGCTCCTTCCTCATATTCAGACAAGTGATGGAGGCAGCCTGGGAGGTAGCTGTGGGCAGATGGTCCCGTGTGTCTCCTCTCCCTCCTTCCTCTTCCCACCCAGTCCACTCACCTCGAAGAGGGCGCTGGCCCTTGATGCTGGAATGGCCTGAAGAGCAAGAATCATAGTTGGAGAGGGTGCTGGTGGGTGAGCTGAGATCAAAGTTCAGTGGCTGGACCGACATGGTGGTGTTGGGTGAGGACATGCCGGAGTCGGGCTGCTTTGCCTCCAGTTCAGTGGATGGATCCCGGGACAGCACTCGATGCTCCACACTCTGAGGGCAAAGCAGGGAAGCTGTAGGGGGGTAACCTGGGTGCTCTGAAGACCAAGGGCCCCATCAGACATGTCCTCACTGACAACTTCAGCCAAGACACTTCCCTCTTTCAGATCCTCCCTCCATCATGAGCAAGTTTCAGAGTCTTCTCAGACTGAGTCAAGTCCAGACCCCCCGCCCCAGCAACAGAACCTCAAGTCTCAGGTAAACTTCCGCCTAGGCCCCTTCCTGTTTAGGAAGGTGAAGGCCTACTGAAGGGAGGGCCTGGGCTGCACCCCAAGGGGGTAACAACCCTGCACCAGCCTTTCCTTCCTGTCAGTGGGAAGAAGGCCTTGGATCCTATGTATCTGTCAGGAGAGGGTCCCAGGGGCTGCTGCTGTAGGAAGTGGAGGGATAGAGGAAACTCATCCCCTGCTGCCTGGCTGAAACCCTATCCTCTACATGCTTGGTCTACCAGCTACCCTAAGCTAGCCCACCTCCTGATGGAGGAAAGAATGGGTTCTGGATACAAATCCTCAGCTGGCACTGCCTGCTCTCCCTCCCACCGGCTGGGCCTCTGCAGGCCTGACCCTCCCCACTGGGAGCAGGCTGGGGCTGGGGTGGGGGCCCTACTTACATTGCCCATGCTATTCCTGCTGCCAGCAAGCCTGCTCCTCGGCTGCCTCCTGCCCAGACCTACTCCTTCCTGCCCCTTGCCCCCTCCCTGCCTGAGAAGTGTCACAGGCCCCTTGGGAGAGGGAGGCAGGCTGGCACCAGGTAACGGCTCAGCAGCCACGCTCATTGGCCCTGTAATTAGGGGCTCTTCGGGAGTGTTTGCCTTTTCTGGGCCAGCTTCCTTGACTCTGTTAGGCTGCTGCTGGGCCTGCCTGGGTGAGGGGACTAAATCCTGCTGCCTACCTGACTCACTTTAAGGGGTCCAGGCCCGGTTGCCCTGTGAACCAAGGTGGGGGGAACTCCACAAGATGGCTTGGGAGACAACTTGAAAAGTTCTTTTTTCTTGGCTAACACTCGTGGGCACCCAGCCCTGACTTCTGTAGGCCACAGAAGACAGAAGCTAGGACACAGGGACATAGGCTCTGTACCTGGAATAATGACTTTGAATTTCCCCTCCTCCATGTAAGAGCTACAGGGCTGTGTATATACCAGTCCTTTCCATGCCTGAATTTCTTTATCTCTAACTGGGATTAACAGTGTGTTTGCTTCCTAGATGGCAAAGAGGAGGTTCAAAGTTGGTGGTGTGCTATTGCATGGTACCTAGTACATGCCCTAAGTGCAAAAGTGCAAAGTACCAATAATACTATGAAGATGGACTGAGGTCTCATGGGTGAAGCACAGGGCAGAGAACCTGCCAGTGTCAGAATTCAACGACAGTGCTTACTGCTGTATTGTTAGCAGCAGCTATAGCCTGGCAGGTTCAAGAGGTGCTAGAGGGCCCTGGGCCCTCGTAAGCACAGCCATGCCCAGAGACAGGATCTCTCAGCAGGAAGGAACCCACTTTTGGTGCAGCATGAAATTTCAGTGTCTATCCCTGTTGATGTCACAGCGACTGACAGGGTGCACATGACTTGTTGCTCACTCTTGGAGGCCCTTTCTAGAAGTTCACCCTCCAACCTACCTGCCATCTTTGACCACTGCACTTTGCTATACTTTTCAGGTCCCCAAACCAGGGTCATCCGCATGGGCTAGCCGACAGGGCCAGGGGCCATCTGCTTTCTCTTCTCCAGGCCCTTTCTCATGGCCAGGCTAGGCCCCAGAGCTGGTCAGCATCCCTCTGAGGGTACCTGTGAGGCCTATGCTCTATCCACTGCCTCAGAGCAGACATTGTACCAGACAGGGCAGGGCCCTGGACTTGGAGACGCCTACCTCTGAGCCCAAGTCCCAGTAGGCCACTTCATGGCTTTGTAACCATAATAAAATAATTTACAGGAGTCACATAGTTTTCTAGTTATAAATTAACTACCAAGTGAGCAAATGTGTACTGGTCAAGAGAGGTGGCTAGTGCCAGGGGCTGTAGTGTATAACTGTAATCTCAGCTACTTGGGAGGCTGAAGCAAGAAGACCAGAAGTTCGAGGCTAGCCTGGGCAACTTAGCAAGATTCTATCTCAAAATAAACTTAAGGGGGAGCAGCTCAATGGTAGAGTACTTGCCATGTACTCCCAAGGCTGCATGTATGTAAGTGCACCAGTCAAATTCTCCTGGAACTGGAGTTACGGGTGGATGTTATCCACCATGTGGGTGCTGGAACTCAAACGCCAGTTCTCTGCGAGAGCAGCTGGTGCTCTTAACCGCTGAACCATTTCTCCAGCCCCCTCAGCTTCCTTCTTGGTTAAAGGGGTAAAAGACACTTATATTTGGGGTTGGGGCTGAGATGTGATAACTGCAGGAGCCTCTCCGGGGTCCTACCAGGGACTCCACAGTGCGCAGGTAGCGAGTGCACTGGTTGTGGCCATTGAAGTTCGACAGGTCGGCAGCCGTGTAGCCGTCACGGTCGCGGACGTCCAGCGCCGCGCCGTTCACCACGAGGATCTGGCAGCACTGCCGGGGACATGAGGTGGGGCAGGGCTGGGAGCTGGGCACCTCCACCTGCTGCAGGCCAGGGCGGCTGCACCGAGGTCGCTCGGCCACCAGAGGGCGCACGCGTCCCAGCCTGGCCCCGGGCCCCGCCCCCGCCCGGCCCCGCCCCCTGGGCCCGCCCTGACCTCCAGTTCCCCGTTCTCAGCAGCATCGTGCAGTGGGGTCCCGCCCCACAGGTCCCGCGAGATCTCCCCGCCGTGCAGCAGGAGCCAGCTGAGCACTTTGGCATGGCCGCGGCTCGCCGCGAAGTGCATGGCGGTGGCGCCATCATGGTCCGGCTCGGACAGACTCAAGTCGGTGCTACTCACCTGATGGAGAGCGGGCGGGGAAGAAGGCGGGGTCTGTGCGCTGGGCCCAACCCCTCCCCCCACCCCCTTCCTCCCCGGTCCCCGCATCCCCTCACCTCCCTTCTCCTCCCT
>NW_008358859.1:1014673-1028633 GCF_000622305.1 Nannospalax galili | reverse complement strand
CCCACCCCCCACCTCCCACCCCTCGCCCTGTCCTCAGCTCACCAGCCACACCAGGACCGGGCAGTGACCCATCTGGGCTGCAGCGTGTAGTGCGGTCATGCCGTCCTGGGCTCGCAAGTGCGGATCCGCGCCGCACTCCTGCACCAGGTACTTGGTCATCTCCAGGTGGCCCTCCTGGCATGCCAGGTACAGGGGCGTGGCACCGTTGTGGGTTCGGGCATTCACTCCCCTGAGAATAAGCAACACCCACCGTGGGCTCCGATGCCCGCTGCCCTCTCTTTACAACCGGCCTCCTTCCGCCCCTAGCCTGGAGCGCTTCAAGAGTGTCACAGGCTGTCCTTGATGTCTGTGGCCCAGTCCTGCAGTGCTGGCCCTCAGGGCACCCCACCACCTGCCCCTCACACCCCACCATCTATAAAGCTAGGCAGACCCACATTTAAACTAATTTCAAATCACATTTTTTAAAAAAGACAGTCTATGTAGCTCTAGCTGGTCTGGAATTCTATGCAAATCAGGCTGGCATCAAACTCAGAGATCTGCCTGCCTCTGCCTCCTGAGTGCTGGGATTAAGGACGTGTGGGACCCTGCCAGGCTATTTTTAAAATTATTTTTAATGTATTTTAACTGTATGTGCATGAGTATTTTGCCTGCCTATATATAAGTGCACCCATGCTGTGCAATGCCCAGGTGGTCAGAAGAGGGTGTCAGATCCCCTGACATTAGAGTTACAGATAGTTGCTAGCCACCATGTGGGTGCTGGGAATTGAACTGACCCAGGGTCCTCTGCAAGAGCAGCCAGTGCTCTTAACTGATAAGCCATCTCTCCCGCTCTCCCCCCTCCCTTTTTTTTGAGGCAAGGTCTCACTATGTAACCCTGGCTGACCTGGAACTCACAGGGATCCATCTGCCTCTGCCTCCCAAGTATTGGGATTAAAGACGTGCACCACCACATCCAACTTACTTGCATTTATCTATGTGTGTGTGTGTCTGGACATTAGGAGGTCAGAGGACAACTTGTGGGACTCCATTCTCACCTGCCATGTTGTTCTCAAGGACTGAACTTAGGTCATCAGGTGTGGTAGCAAGCACCTTACCCCACTGAGCCACCACACCAGTCTCAGACCCACCCTGTAGCCCCCAGCTGGCCTGGAACTCACTCTGTAGACCAGGCTGGCCTCAATCTCACAAAGACCTGCCTGCCTTTGCCTCCCAAGTGCTGGGACTAAAGGCATGTGCCACCACACCCGGCAGACCCAACACAGACTCAACATTTTAACCAGTATCCATGAGGAGATGGTGACCTGGTCTTTCCTACCTTTTTAACGACTCTGGCTGTCACTGTGTATTCCCACACTTGCTGTCTGATCGCTGTGCCTTTCTCTTGCCCCCTCCATCTGGAATGCCTCTTCCATCCTCCTTAAGGCTCAGGACATGCCTCTCTGTGAGGCCTGCCCTGATTTTCCTGGGGAGAACAGGCCTTCCCACCCTGTGCCCCATACCCCCTGGAGGCTCCTCCTGCCTTGGGGCAGTTCTGTGGATGGCCCAGCAAGCTTCATGAGCTGGGCCTCCCTCAGAAGACTGAGTTCCCAGAAGGCAGGACTGGAGGGATACCAGGTAATAGGTAGAATGCCCAGTTAAATCTTAACTTCAAATGGGACATCAATTGATATTCTAGCATCTTCCAAATATAGCATGGAACATGCTTATATTGAACATTACTCATCCAAAACAGTTAATGGGACATCCCGAGCTTCACTATTAATGATTTTTATTTTTATTTATTTATTTTTGGTCTTTTTGAGATAGGGTCTCCCTGTAGCCCCAGCTGTCCTGGAACTCACTATGTAGACCAGGCTGGCCTTGAACTCATAGAGATCCACCTGCCTGAGTGCTGGGATTAAAGGCGTGCACCACCACGCCTGGCTGGTGGATCTTTCTTAAGTCTAGTTGGTTTTCGAACTTTGCAGAGGAGCAAATAAGGTGAGGGCATGTGTTGTGGTAAGCGGTACAGGAGCACATGGGGATGTGGTGCCTGCGCATAGTAGGCATGCAGGCAGTGCAGAGGAGTGGGGAAGAGCAGGTGGGACCTGTGTCCTGGAGGTTTCCCCTGTAGTCTGGGCTTTTGGTTGTCATAGCCCCTTATTCTCACTCCCCCTACCCAGCAATGTCCTAACTGGGCAAAACGGATCCAGCCCCACTGATGGGGTTCAGTTAGGGAATCCTGAACCTGGCCACTAGGCTGATGGCTGTGGGCTGCCCAGAGTGCAGTTACCAGAAAGGGACACTGGGCGGAGCCACAATCTACTCTAGACCCAGGAGCTGCCTATCACCTTCCTATTCAAGAGGATAAACATGATGGGGGGCTCCATCCTGTTATGATCTTTTACATCCCCACCCAAACATCCTCTCCCTATTCATATGTCCACATATCAATCAGAGCCACAAGCCCCTCCCTCACGTGTCCAGTGGCTTGCCTCTCCCTCCTCCACCTGCCCTTTGCCCACTCATCGCGCCTACATGATTAAGTCCTTTTCTTTTATTTTCTTTTTTTTAAATTTTATTTTATGTGTATGCATGTATTGCCTGCATGTAGGTAAGTGCACCCGAGTCGTGCAATGCCCACGGAGGTCAGAAGAGGTTGTCGGATCCCCTGGGACTGGAGTTATATGGACAGTTGTTAGCTGCCATGTGGGTGCTAGGATTTGAACCCAGGTCTTCTGCAAGAACAAACCAGTGTTCTTAACCGCTGACCCATCTCTCCAGCCCTCAATTAAGTCAAACATGCTCTCTTCATCTCACCCATGGTCTCCCAGCGGACGACTTGCTGTCTTCAAGTCCCTGGCTCTCTGCCCACTCCCCTTCCCCTGGATCTCCCCTCCCCAGGATGTTTGCACCCAGCACTGGGCACCCATTTCTGGTCTCTCCTTCCTTCTTGATGTGGGCGTATCTTCTTACACAGGGCTGTCATTTACTGGGCTAGTGCTGAATCTGGTGCTTTAGATATCTGCCAGCAAGCTGGGTTATAACCCCAGCTCTTGGGAGGCTGAGGCAGGAGAATCACTGAGAATTTGAACCCAACCTGGCCTACATAGTTAAGATCCTGTTTCTAAAAACCTAAAACAAAATAAAAGAGTAGGTCCTGCCTGTACAACACAGGGCAGACAAAAGACCAACCATCAGCCACACACCTCTTCTTAAAGCCATGCTGGCTCCTGGCTCCAGCAAGTCCCAGCACCAACGTCACCCACACACACTCTCAGGCTGGTGTGTCAGGAACAGCCTGTTGAATATTTCATGACCAACACTCAGCGGCCTGAATTATTCACCCTGTAACCAAGGCACAGTGAATACTGGGGTCCTGGGGATTGGACGCTAGAGGGGGCCACCCCCAAAGCCTGCTGGGTTTTCAGGTGGGGAGAAGGTGCACACAACAGAGAGCCAGATTTGTGTGAGCCCTGCCCTTCCAGTAGCCCCTGGTTGGCAGGTAGCCCAGCCACCTAAAAGGAACTGGACAGCAGGGGGCAGTGCTGTCCACAGCCGCTGCCAGCAGAGCACCTGACAGCTAATAAAGGTCCCATTATTACTAGCAGCCTCTGCCGTCAAGACTCCTGTTATGGAGTGGAAGACCCCCAGGACACGGGGCAGGTCTGCTGATGGGCCATGATGGACAGGGGTGGTCTTAGCCAGTTCCCTTTCTTGCTTGGTTTGGAGGCAAGAGGAAATAAGGACTCCCTCCCACTCACTGGAGAAAACTCACAAAAATGTGGAGAAGTATCTATTTTTATTATATATATTTTATTTATTTATATATATATTATATATAATATATATTAAAAATATATTTTTTGGTCTTTTTGAGACAGGGTCTCCCTGTAGCCCCAGCTGGCCTGGAACTCAGCTGTGCATGGGGCTGGGGCATGACAGGGGTTGCAGGAAGTCTTAGACTCTGATTTGAGGAAGTCCCACCTCCCTTATGCTGGGCCACAGAGTTCCTTCTCGTTTCTGAATTCTCAAATCAATGCTTTGGAAGTGGGGATCTCCATTGTGCCTGGGAGGACAAGCCACCTGGGGCTCTGCCAAACATGTGTCAGGCTAGGCTTCATGCCTGCTGTATGTGTGAGGACCCTGGTTAAAGGGAACAGGGGGAATCTTGGGAACCTTCTGACCTCTAGACTCCTGCCTGGCTGTCCTGTAGCTTAGAGTGACAGCCACAGGCAGCTGTTCTGTCCAAGCCCTTGTCCTGTCCCTCCACTCACCACCTCACTCTAACTCACTGTGTGGGACCCCAGCACAGAGTTACTCTGTGCAATCTGTTTCCTCATATGGCATTGCTTATTAGCCTCTCCACAGGCTCCTGTGTGCAAACACTAGAGCACCTCAGGAAGCTGAGCCTGTCTTCTGACAGGAGGGAGCGCTGGGCTTCCCCAGTGGCTGCCATCCCGGGATTGGATCTCAGCATCCCCCAGCCTATCCACGGTCTCCAGGGCATTGCTCCATGTTGATAGCCAGTGGTCTCCATTCTCACCTGACTTGCCCTCCTTACCAGGTGCCCCCTCCAAGCCGCTCCTTTGGCTGCCTGGTTCACTGGGGCGCAGAACAGTCTTCTGACTAAAGCAGGTCTCTTAGTTTTTTTGCCTCAAACATCCATCTTACCACCATGTCAGTCATCTTGGTAAAGGACACCATCCCCCCAACCCCCTTTCTCTTTCTTCCTCGCTCTCCTGTCTTTTTTTTTTTTTTGAGACAGGGTTTCATGTAGCCCAAGCTAGCCTAGAACTCACTATGTAGCCAAGGATGACCCTGAATTCTGATTCTTCTGCCTCTGCCTTCTAAGTGCTGGGATTACAGGTGTATGTGGTGCTGGGGAGCAAACCCACAGCTTTGTGCATGCTAGGAAAGCAGTCTACCAACTGAGCTTTGTCTCTAACCCTTTCTTTTTTAAAAAAATTTCCTTTTGCAGCACTAGGAATCTAACTCAAGGCTTCATGCACACTAGGCAAAACACTACCACTGAGCCTTACCCAACCCGTACCCTCTTCCTTCTTTTTTGGCCTTTTTGAAGCAGACTCTCCCTGTATCAGCTTACTGTTTAACGCTGCCACAAGGAGCCAGGGAGCAATCAGCACCCCATGTATCAGACTCTGGTTAAGGAGCAACATGTCTAGTGTTCCCACTGCTAATCACTTCTCCCCTAAGGGAGGTGAGGAAGGGGCTGTATATACAAGAGGCCCATCATACCTCTTAGGTTAAGAACTTGGCCCAGAGAAGAAACACAGCACTTCCCAGAGAAGGTTTTAGACCAGTGCACTGACCTCCCAATGCATCAGGAAGTTGATGGGAGATAGTTAAACTTCAATGTCAAGTTGACTAAATTTAAAATCACCAAGGACACACCTCTGGGTGTGTTTGTAAGAACATTTCCAGAGAGGTTTCACTGAGGTTGGAAGACCCAGCCTGAATGTGGGAAGTATTAGCCCATCTTTTGAGGTTCTGCACTGACTAGAAAGGGGAAAAAAGGAGGAACTATCTGGGTACCAGCATCCCTCTCTGTCTCCTTCCTGTGGACACAATGTGACCAGCCATCTCATGGCTCTTACTGATGTACTTTCCCATGATGACAGACAATATCCTCTTTTTATTTATTTATTATTTTTATTTTATGTGTATGAGTGTTTTGCTTGCAGGTAGGTAAGGTAGGTAAGTGCACCCAGGTCGTGCAGTGCCCATGGAGGTTAGAAGAGGGTGTTGGATCCCCTGGAACTAGAGTTATAGAGAGTTGTTAGCTGCCATATGGGTGCTTGGAATCAAACCCAGGTCCTCTGCAAGAGCAGTCACTGCTCCTTTTTTTTTTTCTTGTCTTTTGAGATGGAGTCTCCCTGTAGCCCCAGCTGGCCTGGAACTCACTATGTAGACCAGACTGGCCTTGAACTCACAGAGATCCACCTGCCTCTGCCTCCCAAGTGCTGGGACTAAAAGCGTGTGCCACCACACCCAGCCAAGAGCAGTCACTGCTCTTAACCCCAGAGCCATCTCTCCTGTCCACCTATGTCCTCTCTTAAATTCTGAACCCAAATAAACCCTGTAAACTGCTTTTCTCAGGTATGTCATCACAGCAACTAAAAACACGTACACCTATGACAGTCGCAGAAGCCAACACTGGCATGTATCTCTCCTACCCTTCCAGGGCCTCCCCTGGCTCTCTATTTAGCTCCATCTGATGTGCCCCAGCCATGGCCATCCCCTCACAATGGAGCTCTGCACTGCCTCTTACTCAGGTGTCATCAGAGAGGCCTTCCCTGACCCCCTCCACTTAAAGGACCCCACATTGCTTCCTATCAAACAGCCCAGTCTGCTCTTGAGTTTCTCCCAATCCAGCGGGGCTGGCTGTATCCACAGTGCAGATGGGCTGGACAGAGCTCAGCACACTGTGTTGAATGAGTTAAATGTGTCAGTGAGTGAGAAGAGGCAGCCAGGCCGGGAGCTGTGTGCTCACTACAGCCTCAGCCTATCAGGCAGAGTGGGCCCGTTTGCTGCAGGAAGAGCCAGAAAAGGAGCTTCATCTGTGGTCACATGCAGTTACCTGTCACCAGAGATGGACCCAGAGATTCTGGACTCTTCATCACTCCACAAAGACCCACTGCATGACAGACACTGGACACCCAGAGGGAATAAGATAAAAAACCTGTGGCCCCATTAGTCACTGGAACAGACAGTAAGACAGCCCAGAGGCATGTGGAAGGCTGTGCCAGTGAATGATAAGGGCCCAGGGGCCCAAGAGGAATATCCCAAGAGTTTTTCCTTCTCTCCAGCCTCAAAGCACAAAATCTGGCTGAGCCCAGGGCTCCCCCACCCATCTCCCACCCCCAGCAGCTTAGGCCCCAGGGCAGATCAAAACAGACATGGCAGAAGCAGAGCCAGCTGGAAGGGGCTATTGGGCCCTAGAACCCCCGCTGGAAGGGTGCATAGGAGCAGAGCAGGTCTGCTGGCTCTTTGCTCCTTTTCAGTGGTGTAACTGGGAATCCGGACACCATGTGCACCTCAGAGTCAGTTGTGTTCCTGCTCAGCCACCTGTCTCCATCTCTCAGACACATCCCCCAGATCTCCCAGCTTAGGGGCTCCTTACTGCAGGGTGCTCAGAGGAAAAGGTCTCCCACCCCTTGGAAGACTGTGGCAAACCCTCTGCTTCTGCAGATTCAGTCCAGTGAACTGGGACAGACTGGAGAAAGGGGTTGAGTACAGTGTGTTCCTATAACCTCAAGCACTTTCCAATGCCTCAGGGCATAGCCCGGCCTTAGCCAGGCCCTCCCTGAGGCTGCCCAGCTCTCCTGTTCTCCTGCAGCTTGTCAGCGCCATGGCCAATGGTCACCCACAGCCTCCCTGGGCAGGATCGAGTTTCCCACAGGTAGGGATGCCACCCTTCCTCCCTCATCAGTGTAAGAGGGAGAGTTGAGCCCTTGTGAATAATTCATAGTGCTTCACAGCAGGCGAGGAAGGCTCACAAGAGCATGGAGCCACTGCCTCAGAGCAAGGCTGTGGGGTCCTTGATGGGACCCTGGGGCCCCGGGGCATCTTAGTGTCTAGTGTCTCCAGTTCCTGGCCATTGCTGCCACAGCCTTAGGGGAGCACAAGTCTCCACCCCTGAAGCCAGAGGCTATATAGGCAGACCAACCCCTGACTCTAATTCTCAGTCTCCCTTCCTGCCTTAGTCTAGCCTGGCAACCACACAAAGGCACCTCCTTATCAGCCTGGTCACACACCATGGCAGAGAATGGAGCCCAGGCTGTCTGTCCACCTCCCTGAGATTCATGGTGACTCCTAAATGACCTGGCAGCTCCTCAGGCAGGCCCTTTGGCACAGAGTCAGCACCAGGGTCCAATCTTAGCCAGCACCTGGCATAGCTTGTGAGGTTTGGGGTCCCCACAGGCTAGAACCTACAAGGGTGTTGCATGGAGCGTTCCCAAGGGTGGGGAGCTCAGCTCATGAAGAGCTCCAGGCTTGTAGTTAGTGCTGGCTTCTCACTAAGGCAGGCTCAGGGACCAGTGCTTCTCACTCATACTTACAGAGCAGGGTTGGAGCCCTGTCAGTGCACACCACTGGACTCTGCTGGCCCTGCTGCAGTGGCCACGAAGTGGCTGTGGAAAGAAGCCATCCTGGCACACACCAGTGTGTCTGTCCTATACGAAGTGGCCACATTGGCCTCCAGCCTGCTCCCTGGTGGCTGGTAGCCCCAAGGCACCCTCAGGAATGGACCAGTGATGGGCCTGACCCTTCCACTTTGCAGCCACTTTTTTGCTAAGACTAGGGCCACCCACTTAGACTGACAAGGGGCACTGGCCAGAGCCCTCACCAGGCTCAGGTCCTGGTGGACACTATTCCTCAGGCAGGATCCATGTTCTTTCCCTGAGGCCTCCTGCCCCTACCCCCCAGTATATCTAAGGCTTGGTGGCCTCCTTTCCCAAGACTTCCATGTGACCCTCTTCTCTGCAGTGAACCTCTTTCTTCCACATGCCCCCACCGTGTACCAGGAACTCCCAACACTCAGGGGCCCAGGGAGGTTTAGAAGCCATTGCCCTTCAGTGGCAGGAATGGGTCAAGGGGCCACAGAAATGAAAAATGTTCTAAAGATGGCCTGGCCATGACTCGGGGGCTAAGGAGGGGTGCTGGGACTGAAAGGCAGCTCTCCCCTTACTTTTGATAATTGACATGGCCTTTATTTGTGCGATTGGGTCTAGAAGGTAGTCTTGCCCCAACACCCCATTTAGAATGGTCTTAGAAATGTGCACAAACTAAAGTTGGAGAAAACTGAAAGTAAACAAGCACCCTGGGGTGGGCAAATGACCTTGGCCTGTGTGCCCAGAGTCCCAAGTCTAACTGCAGGGCCTGAAGCAAGCAGCTGTGGCCCCCAGAAGGGCTGCCTGGTAGGCAGAAATTTCACTGTGGCCAGAGCTGTCTTAGGCCTAGACAAGGGCCTTTGGCCCCCTCCAGATGGCTCCTGGAGCAGTCACTGGTAAAGAGATGTGGCAGGTGTGACTCCAGGTTTTCCTTAGCATCTCTCTCTCTCTCTCTCTCTCTCTCTCATCTTTGAGACAGGGTCTTCCTGTAGCCTCAGCTGGCCTGGAACTCACTGAGTAGATGAGGCTGGCCTTGAACTTACAGATCCGCCTGCCTCTGCCTCCCAAGTGCTGGAACTAAAGGAGTGCCACAACACTTGGCCAAGCTTTGGTCTCTTACCAAGAGAAAGTTCCTAATGATCAGGAATCTTTGGGCTGGCTGTGGTGGTACATGCTTTTAATCCCAGCACTTGGGAGGCAGGTGGATCACTGTGAGTTTGAGGCCTGTTTGATCTACACAGTGAGTTCCAGGCCAGCTGGGGCTACAGGGAGACTCTATCTCAAAAAAGCAAGCAAGCAAAACAGATCAGGAATCCACAGATGCACTCATTTACATAGCAAGGATCAAGAGATCCTGTTTCAAAAACAAAATAAAAAGGGAATTCCTAGGGACTGGAGAGATGGCTCAGTGGTTAAGAACAATGGCTGTTCTTGCAGGAGACCTGGGTTAGATTCCCAGCACCCACATGGTGGCTAACAACCATCTGTAACTTGAGTTCTGGTCTCCACAGGCTTTGCACAACACAGGTGCACTTACATACATGCAGGAAATATACTCATACATACTTTATAAAAATAAAAATAATAAAATATTTGAAAAATTTAAGACAAAAAAACAAAAACAAAAAAAACAAAAAAACTGGACGTGGTGGTGCATGCCTGTAGTCCCAGCGCTTGGGAGGCAGAGGCAGGCGGATCTCTGTGAGTTCAAGGCCAGCCTGGTCTACATAGTGAGTTCCAGGACAGCTGGGGCCACAGGGAGACCCTGTCACAAAAAGACCAAATAAATAAATAACTAATAAATAAATAAATAAATAAACAAAAAGGGGAGTTCCTAGCCTGGGAGTATGGCTCAGTGATGGCATGTGCAAGCCCCTGTGCTTGATCCCAGTACCAGAGCAAAGCAACTAATAAAAAAAGAGAAAGTCCTTACTCAGGGTGATGTCCAACTAGAAGCTTCATTGAGGGCAAGTCTCCTTTGGCGGCAGCATAGTGGATGGGCAGGGCACCCGAGTCTGTGGCCATGGTAGGGTCCCCACCACCATGACACACCAGCCAGTTCACCACCTCGGGGTGGCCAAAGCGGGCAGCCAGATGCAGGACGGTGGCACCAGAATTGTCTCTGTCCTGTGAAAAGAGAGTTGGTTAAGGTTCTGCAGCTTGAACCTGTTCCTGTCAGGGGCTCAGGCCACTGCTAGCCTCCCTTAGACATGATTTAGTGGTGGACCAGATCCTAGGAGTTTGAATCCTGCTTCTGTCTTTAGGCAACTACCACACAGCCTTGATCCTCTGTCCATAAGAAGCAATGCAACATGGGATCTCAGAGGCCTTCAGGACATGATGGAGAGGTACCAGCACATGGGGGCGCCCCAAACATGGCAGCCTGTATCATAGCAGGAGCCCAGGCTCTAGTTACCCAGGAAAACCCGAGTGACTCAGTACACTGCTGCGCTGGGCAGGGCCAGGAGGGATGGGCAGCTGAGGCCACAGCAGACTGGCATGGGGACTGTAGGGGGTACTCCCTGCATCCGACCTTGATCTTCCTCCTCTTCATTCCCAGGAGTCACAAGGGAGGAACAGAGGTGTCTGTCCATCTTGGTATACCTCCAACAACCCCACCCCCACACAGGAAACTGCCCTCCTGTAGACTCTCCTGTTCCCAGCCTCAGGAACAGGCTGTGTTTTTGCCCTGTGGAGGAGGAAGTTACTGGCTACTGGTAGGCAGGGTCTGGGGCAGTCAGTCAATGATGTAGGTGTGCGCAGGTGGCAGTCTCTGTGAGAATCTGAGTAAGACCCCTGGAGGCACCACAGAACCCGTCGGCCCAGAACTGCTGAATGTGCCCTTTCCATGTACCCAGTGTGTATATTTTTGGGGCAGATGCAACATGGGATCTCAGAGGCCTTCAGAGCCCCTCAGAGGCTGAGGGGCTGCTCATGGGCAGGGAGAAAAGGACACAGAGAACAAGTGTCATGTCATCAAACTGTGGAGGTCGAGTGGTAATGCTGTCCCACTAAGGAGGTGGGGAGGATTATGGGACAGAAAGCAAATGGCCCACAGGAGCTAAGGAAGATGCCAGAGTTCCCCACTGTGTGTTGTAGGTATGTAGAAACTTGTTCAGTTCTCCCTGAGCCCGGGGATAGGGTTGGCTGGAGGTGACCCATGTCAAACCATGATGAAGTATGTTTGCAGCCTCAATTCTTGAGAAAGGCCCTCCCAGCCCACTGGTCTTGGGCACTGTGGGTCTGAGGCTCCAGGGCATCCCCATAGTTCAAGACTTCTGGGTAGTGGTGGCATTAGGAAGATCAGAGGCCTATGGACTGTGTCCTGTGTCCGAGGTATCATTGGCTGTGTGGGCCCCAGAGTCTCTTGTCTGGGGCCCACACTCTAAGTTGCTTTTCTCTCTGGGCTGGGCAGGACCAGGGATTGAGGTTACCCACCACTACACCCACATCCACTTCTGCCCCTGGTACTGTAACCTGCTTGGGGTAGAGGACAGGAGATTGGGTAAACTGGCCACAAGGCCACTTGTTCCTTTCACCTCCTCTGCAGTGATAAGGAAGGCTTCCGGCCAGGATTGGGCATCAGGTTCAGGGAGGAAAAGGGAGGCTTCCAGAGCCAAGGTTGGACATGGAATCAGGGAGGCGGGCACTTCCCAAAAGAGGAGGTGTAGGCCTTGTAGCTGTGGGTTACATGGAAAGGAACTCCTGATAACAGGGCTGGGAGATAAGGAGAGGGGAGTGCATCTCCGAGGAAGGCTGGGAAAGTTGGGGCTTGCCCTCCAAGGACAGGCAGTGGGCGCTGTATTGGATCACGGTCAGACATGCAAGCCAGCTTGAGGTGGCTTCTGCCCATTTGACCTATGGTCTTTGAAGCCTTTTTGTTGTTGGTTGGTTGGATTTAGTTTTTTGAGATTGAGTCTCATGATGTGGCCCAGGCTGGCCTTAAACTCACAGCAATCCTCTTGCCTCAGTTTCCCAAGTGCCGGGATTACAGAGGTGAGGCCCCCCCCCATGCTCTTTATAAGGAGGAAATCAGATCTGCTCCCTCTCTCAATTGGCTGCCCAATTGCTGACCTCAGCCCAGGAGACCCTCTAGGCCTGGCCTGGTGGCCACCCGTCTTCATCCCTCTCCAACACCCTGATCTTGGCCTTCTTCCAACACGACGAGAATGTGTGCAACCTCAGGGCTTTTCACATCTTATTCTCTGCTGGGAACTCTTTGATCTTCTCTCTAGCCAGGACTCCGCTGGAAAGTCCTTCCTCAAAGTGAGCAGTGACCTGGTGATCTGGGGACAAGTGACTTGGAGTTGGAACACCTAAAAGTACTGATGTCTAGAGGAATGCCTATGTCCTGGTCTTGGGGAGCAGCCCCCCATGTCTCACTACCCTTGTCCCACACCCTGATTTAGGGACATCTTCATCTTGGCCGGATTGTGTTGACCCTCCCTCCAGTCCCAATCCCAGAGAATTTGGGCTTCTAATTCTGCAGCCCAGTCTCTTCAGGCTGCCCTGCCCTTTGAAGCCTGGGCCGCCCCTCCAGGATCCCGTGCCTAGTCTATCCTAGGACATACCAGCCCCACTGGGTCCAGCTCCCCTCAGATTCTGATAGCAATCAAACAAGCATCCAAGCCCCCAATCTCGGGAGCCCACCGCATCCAAAACCTCTCAGAAAGGAAGTGCGTGCAAGGAGGCTGACCCCACCTCCACCCACCCTTGAGCCACCTTGGGGACTCACCTGCGCTCTGCAACCACCCTGCGTGAGCAGCCACTGCAGGCAGGAGAGGTGGCCCGTGGCAGCGGCGTCATGGGCCGGCGTGGCACCGTTGCGCGCGCGGGCGCCGGCCGGGAGGGCGACCTTCTCCACCAGGAAGCGCATACAGTGCAAGTTGCCAGCGCGGGCAGCGTGGTGCACCGGCAGCGCGTCCAGCGGGTCCCGGAGCGAGGCCTCCAGCTGGCCGGCGGCGTGCAGGGACTTCAGCACCTCCAGGTCGCCCTGCCGTGCCGCCAGCAGCGCCTGCTCCAGGGCCATGGTGCAGCCCGCGGCGCCGCGACCCTGCGCTTACTTCGTTCCCGGGGGCCGCATGCGGGTGGCCGTCGGGGGCTCGGGGCTCCCGGGATCTCAGCTCCGCCTCCGCAGCGCTCTGGGGCAGGGACCCTGTGAGTTCTGGGCTTAAGCCTGGGACCCGCCCCCGCCCCGCCTTTTCTATGCCCCGCCTATCCTGAGGTTCCCCCGCTCCCCCCTTCAGGCGACCGGGGCAGGTGCGCTTAGAAACTCTTTCTAATTTGCGTCACTTATAAATTGGATAGAATTCGAGCGCCATCCAATCACAGATCAATTCATTCAGCTGCCCGGTGGCCACCTTGGACTGTCCCAGGTTCTGGGGACACTAGCCAACAAGCGAGCGCAATTACCAGAGCAACAAATGTCCCTAGAACCTGAGCACGGGAGATGGGAGACAGGAAATGCTTTGGGTTTGAGTGCAGCGAAGGGTGTAGCAGGAACTCAAGGGCACCACCTCGAAGCCCACCAAATGGAAAGTGCTGTGTGCTCAGCACTCGAGACTCCAAGGAGCCTCCAGACCCAAGAAAAAGAAGGAAGAGGAGACAGAAAAGCAAAGGAAGGGGCCAGCAATACGACTCAGCGGGTAAAGGCGCTTGCAGCCAAGTCTGATCACCCAAATTCGATCCTCAGGACCCATATGGTGGAAGGCAAGAACCGACTCCCACAATTGTCCACTGACTTCCACACGTGCGCCATAGCATGCGTGGTCCCCCTCCATAAATAATTAAATGTAATAAAAGAAATTTTATTTAAATTACCTTTTTCTTAAAGGAAAGAAAGGAGGGAG
>NW_008358859.1:1001604-1014635 GCF_000622305.1 Nannospalax galili | reverse complement strand
GAAGGAAGGAAGGAAGGAAGGAAGGAAGGAAGGAAGGAAGGAAGGTAGTCTCTTAGTGGGTTTAGAATTGTGTGCATCTGAACCAGGAGGATTCAGATCACCCTGGGTGGCATGGGGGATGGGAGGACCATGGGGGTCAAGGGCTGAGGCTGCCAAGTCAGGAGACGAAAAGAAGGACGTGAGGGCTGGTGGATAAGTGGGGGAGATGTCTCAACGCCTTCATGTGGGGGGAGGGCACCGCCACCAAGAGCAAGGGCACGGAAAAGCGCTGGAGGGCGAGGGCGGGTCAGCGCACGTGGGTCAAACTGCCCTGGGGCTTGGCTGGAACCAGGTCAAGGGAGCTGGAGGAGGCAAGGCCTGCTGGTGTGGGGTAAAGCTCCCAGAAGCGGGTGGGGCTGCATAGCTGTGGGAGCCCAGTAAGCCTATCTGGCAACCTTGAAATAGCTTGTGCTCTTTCTCTCCGCTCCCATCCTCAGCGGAGCCCAACCGACCCACTATCTCTCACCACCCAGGGAGGTGCTGTGTCTGGGCACTGAGTCTCCCGGAGTTGGTTCTCTGCACTCTCAGACCCCATTCCCTGTTTCCACCACTTGGTGGCGGCATGCTCGGTGCGTTCAAACTCCAGCCACTGCAACCTGCTTGGTCAGGTGGATTTCCAACAACTTCTATCAAGCCTCATCCTTGATGGGACCTGTGGCCGCTGAGATGGGTGACCTCTGCCCAGGGGTTTCTGGATTCCTGAAAGCGCTCCAGCCGTGCTTGCTGCTCCCTGGAGTTCTGCTCATCTGGCATATCCTGATAGGCAAGTGCATCCAGACACTGGCGAATGGCTGGAGTACCAGAACTATAAAGTGGCTTCTGCTCCCCTTGTGTCTCTATGACTAAAAGTCCTGCAATTCTGGAGCCCTGCAAGATTTTGGTCCCATGTCGAACCTGTCCTACAAATGCCTCTGAATTCGTCCCACCGATAGCAACATAAAGGCAGGGGTGACATTACACTTTTGCTGACCAACTTCTCGGATTTCCGGAGGCCAGGGCTGTCTGACTGGACTGTTGAGGTCCTCCAACTTCACTTTGTCCTCCCCAGCAGCTCTCAAGAGTCCTGCCATCAAGAGTCACATGTATGGAAGCCTTACCATGTACCAGGCACAGGGCCAAGCTCTTCACTCAGGTTGTTAATCCTTTCAAGAGGATTTTTTCTTAATTTTTATTATATATATTTTTATTTTATTTAAAAAAATTTTTTTGAGGCAGGGTCTCCCTGTAGCTCCAGCTGGCCTGGAACTCACTATGTAGACAAAGCTGGCCTTGAACTCACAGAGGTCTGCCTGCCTCTGCCTCCTGAGTGCTGGGATTAAAGATGTGTACCACCATCCCCAGCTATTTTAAAAAAAATATTTGTTATTTTTATTTTATGTGTATGAGTGTTTTGCCTGCATGTAGGTAAGTGCACCCGTGTTGTGCAATGCCCACCGAGGACAGAAGAGGCTGTTGGATCCCCTGGAGTTACCAAAAGTTATTAGCTGCCATGTTATGAGTGTGTTGCCTGCATGTATGTAAGTGCACCCATGTCTGTCGTGCAATGCCTTCAGAGGTCAGAAAAGGGCATCGGGTCCCCTGGAACTGGAGTTTTGGACAGTTGTTAGCTGCCATGTGGGTGCTGGGAATAAAACCTGGGCCCTCTGCAAGAGCAGCTAGTGCTCTTAACCACTGACCCATCTCTCCAGCCCCCTTGTTTCCTAATTTTTTTAATTTATTAATTTAATTTAATTTTTTAAACTTTATTTTTATTTTATGTGTATCAGTGTATTGCCTGCATGTATGTGAGTGCACCCATGTCATGCAATGCTGCAGAAATCAGAAGAGGGCTTCAGATTCCCCTGGAACTGGAGTTAAGGATGGTTCGTAGCCACCGTGTGGGTGTTGGGACTCGAACTTGGGTCCTCTCCAATAGCAGCCAGTGTTCTTAACCCCTGAGCCATCTCTCCAGTTCTCTTTTAAAGCCCAAGTTGACACAGATGGAAAGTGGTGAACATTGCTGTCCAGCTGTGGTTTTTTTTTTTTCCCCCTCCGCATGTAAGAGTGGGTTCCCTCTCCTCACAGATGCCCTCTGACTCTCTCCTTCCAGGTGTGAGCTTAGGGGCTCCTTCCCTTGAAGGTCTCTTCTCAGCCCTCTGCTGGGCTCACCCTGAACCACAGCAGAGCTGAGTGAGATGTTTTCAGTCTTCACCCTTCACCAGGGACTAGCACATTTCCCAAGGGCAGGGTGTACTGGGGTAGAGCGCATCCCTGCATCCCTGTGGTACAGCAAGTTGTCCTAGTTCCCAAACCTGCACCTCACACTCTGAACACCACAATACCCTACCGTCTCAAGTTCTCCTGTTTCAGAAGGACTCTATCTTCCAAGTCACCAGCAAACTCCCAGAATCCTTTGGTTGAAGGAAGTAATGAATTACCTAGTTAAAATCCTTCACAGTTGGGGGCTGGAGAGATGGCTCAGTGGTTAAGAGCACTTTTGCTGAGTTCAATTCCCAGCACCCATAGGGCAACTAACAGCCATAACTAACTCCAGTTCCAGGGGATCCAATGCCCTCTTCTGACCTCTTCGGACATTGCACAATACAGGTACACATAAAGTAAAAATAATAGATAAAAAAATTCTTCATGGTCATGGAGGCGGAAATGGTAGAGAGACTTAAAGTTGAAATATATGATGCAGTAAAGGGAGTTTGCTTCTTTGCCCCCCAGCCTTGGAGAGGGATGTTTCTATCCCCTCCCCTTAGAAGCTAGTATCAATTTCTCCCCAGGGATTTGGTCAGTGCAGGGTGGGCTTGGGGGCATAGAACTAAGTGAACCAGTGTATGTGGCTAGGGGGAGGAGACTCTGCAAATCTTTTGTTCATTTGTTTTGACTATGTAGACCACGCTGGCCTTGATCTCACAGAGATCTGCCTGCCTGAGCCTCCCCAGTACTGAGATTAAAGGTGTGCATCATCACACCTGCCTGATTTATTATTTTTATTTTAAGAGTGTTTTGCCTGCATATATGTCAGTGTACCACACATGTGCAATGTCTGTGGAGTCCAAAGGAGAGCACTGGGTTTCCTTAAACTGGAGTTACAGACAGCTGTGAGCCACCATATTGGTACTGAGAACTGAACCCAGGTTCTTTGCAAGGGCAAGTGCTCTTAACTGCTAAACCAGCTTTCCAGCCCCTTTATTTGTAACTGTGTGTACATGTGAGTGTCTGTGTGTGGGTTTGTGGACTGCAGGCCCGGAGGAGTCCAGAAGAGTTGAGATGGAGTCCTTGGAGCCAGAGTTACAGGCGGTTGTGAACCACCTGATGTGGGTGCTGGGGACTGATCTCAGGTCTTCAGCAAGAGCACGCTGTTAACCACTGAGTCATCTCTCCCGTCCTACAAATCCTTTTTGAGTGCTTAAATAATAATTAAATACATTGGAAGTTAATCCCTAGGCATGCTGGACTCAAATGTAAGTGAGAACCAGGAATTCAGCACTCCTGAGCCCTGCTGGGACAAATTCTCATAATTAGAACTGTCGTAAGGATGGGTGGAAGTGAGGGCCAAAAACATTTGGGCCTGACGTTGCACAGAATAGTACTCCATGGCTGTTGGTGATGGGGCCTTGCATGCCAGATAAAAAGAGGGGGGGTGTGAGCTCCCCTTCCCAGGCTGCTTTAGCCGCCCCCTCCCCGTCCTGGTAGGACTGATTGGCCTCATGGTCTCCAGGGCTTTCCACCCCTGCTGGGGGAGAACTGTAAGAGACTTGGGGCTGCCAGCGAGGATCAGGACAGGAAGGAGGGGTCTTTCCAGCACCCTGGACAGAGCCTGCCTTGTCTAAGCCCCGCAGGTGCCTTCCAGTGTTTTGGTACTGTGGTTCTCAACAGTTTCCAATACGGTCCGCGGAGGTGGCGGTTGTCCGGCCAGCCGGCCGAGGGAGGGGAGCCCGCAGCAGATGGACGGGGGACGCCTGCCAGTTTGCTGCAGCAACGGCCATGCGTCGCGGAGGCGTGTCCCGGCCCACTGGGGCGGAGGCCAGCAGCCCTGGCGAACACCCAGGACCGCCCCGCTCGCCTGTCACGTGACCCTGACTGTCCCACGGGTGGAATCAGGGGTCCGAAGTCAGTTGAACATAAACTCAGAGGACCCTGGGTTGCGTTTTCTTTGAGGGCGGGGGGCTCAGGTTGCCTTTCTAATTTCAAGGGCGCAGGAACCAGATGATCTTTAAGTCTGTGAGCTGCCAGGGTTTTTTATGGAGCGCTTAGAGCCAGGGGTTCAGTGACCCGGGCCCAGGCCAGAGAAAGATTGTACCTTGCCCGGCCTCGGTTTCCAAGTCCAGCTCCGCTCCGCTGGTGGAGCGAGTCTTAAGTCTTGTGGACTCTCCCTGAGGCCCCGGCGTCGGCAGTTCTGCGTCCGCTGCATCCCTGGGGAGGGGCTCCGAGGGGCGCTAAGTAAGCACCCTGGGGCCTCAATGAAGCCGCAAGGTGCTGGAGAGGAGGGAGGCGGGGCAGCCAGAACCGGGGGAGGCCTGGCCGCAGCCACCCTTCTTGTCCGGGGGGGTCAGCGCCGCCGCATCCCAGCGACCCCACCGCAGATGGACCCGTAAGGCCGGCGCGGAATCCCTGGGGACGTCCCTGGCTGGTCCTCTCCAGCCCCACCCTGCGGCGGGACAAAGGCAGGAGGTGGGGGCGGCGGGCCGCTGGACGCCGAGGGGCGGGGCGGAGCAGGGACACAACCTCCTTAAAGCCGGGGCTGCGGGCGCCGCGCACTCTTCTTTGGCGGGAGCTGGGGCCAGGCTTCGAACTGGGCTGGGGGTTTGCTTCTTGGCTCTGCCTCACAGCAAGGGCCAGCCTCCTCCACCTGCCAGACGGGACCCTCAGGGGCTGCCGCTTTCCCGGGGAGGATGGGACTGCCTAGGAGAGTAGGGGATGCGGCAGAGCTGCGCAAGGTAGGAGCCTCGAGCAGGGCCTTGGGACGGGGAGGAGTTCGCCATCCAACTAAACTTACGCCTCTGCGCCCACCCTCGGTCCCGCAGAGCCTGAAGCCGCTGCTGGAGAAGCGCCGGCGCGCGCGGATCAACCAGAGCCTGAGCCAGCTCAAGGGCCTGGTCCTACCCCTGCTGGGCGCGGAGGTGAGTGTCTGGGTACTGGGTCGGGGGGCATGGAGATGGAGGGTCCCGGGGTGGGTGGGTCGGTGTGGTCCCCCCACACCGGGAATCCGAAGGTCACTGTGGTCGGCTCTGCGCGCATGTGGATTGGAAGTGCACGGCGCTCAGCTGCTGGGGGTTCTTTGGTTTCTGTTCCTCTCGCTCTGGCCCGGCGTAGACGTCCAACTACTCGAAGCTGGAGAAGGCAGACATCCTGGAAATGACCGTGCGCTTCCTGCAGGAGCAGCCTGCGTCCTCCTGCCCCGCTGTAGGGGCTGGTAAGTGATCCTGCGCCCCTCTCGCTGCATGCCCTGCAGCCGGCACCCCGCACGCCACGCTGAACTTCAGGCTGCTCTCTGTCCCGCAGAGCCCTTGGACAGCTACCTGGAGGGCTACCGCGCCTGTCTGGCGCGCCTCGCACGCGTACTGCCAGCCTGCACCATCCTGGAGCCTGCGGTGAGCGCGCGCCTGTTGGAGCACCTGCGGCGGAGGACCGCCAGCACCACCTGTGACGGCTGGCGCGCTGGGGACTCAGTTGACGGGTCCTCACAGATGCCACCACCTGCGCCGGCTCCTGTGCCCTCACCGCCTGTGCCTCCTGGCAGCCCTGGCCTCTGGAGGCCTTGGTAGCCCCCTGGCTGGTCCACACACTCTGCTGGTTAGCAGGAACCTGGACGGCCTACCTGACCAAGGAAGCTCTCGGGGGTGACTGCGGCTCTCTCACTGCCTTCGGATACAGTCTAGCAACCACACCCAGGCAGAACCGGATGCTGAGACTCTTGTGGGTGACTGAAGGCCTCAAGGACTCAGCTGGCCAGATAAGGGAGCTGCTCTGCCTCACCCCAGGTTTGGAGTGTCTGGGCAGGAGGAGAAACACCAAGTGTCTGCAGCGTGAGGAAGAAACCCGGACCCAACTTGTAGAAGAGGTTCTGGTACTCGGCCAACCAAAGCTGCCTGGCAGCAGATCAAGGTCTGGTCCTGGAGCTCACCTGGGCCAGGGGTAGCCACCTGCTCTGATGGGTCACTGCCTTTCCAGCCACACCTGGATGTACTTCCTGCCTGGCTGGGCCTGGGAACCTCCAGGCACACAGAGCAAAGACTTGGGGGGCTTTGACCACTCCCAAGGCTCTGCAGAACACTAGGACAGAGGATATGTAGGGCTAGGCAACTATCTCCTGTGTTCCTAGGCTGCCCAAAGATCTGTGCTGCCTGCTGTGGGAGCTTCGTTATGTGGCCCTCCAAGTGCCATTTCTCCCACACACCGGGCCAGGTGCTCTTGAGGTGTGAGGAAAGGGTGGGGAAGAATTAGGCTGCCCTGTGGCCTCAAGGAAGTTCATTACTTTGGAGGATCTGAGCAGAGATGGAGCCAGTGTTGAGCATGGAATGGCAGGAATTCAGGAGATATCAACAGATTAAGTAACAAGAACCGCCTTGTCTGGCTTTCTCCTGTAAACCACTCCCTGAACTCAGACAGACAGGGTTACTAGAAGCTACTTGTTCTGGAGCTATTTCTTCCCCCCATAGAAGCCAGGAGGCCTTCGAAGACTCTGGGAAGCTGGGAGAATTTGTGAACCGCTGTGGGTTCAAGTCCCATTGTTACCTGGGGCTTTGCTGAGTATTGCAGGACGGTTATGATTTCTGCCTAGCACCCTGTACTGGGAACCAATACATTAAGCCCAAGAAGACAGATTGATCAGGGAAGGGACAGTCACTGAATTAGCTCTGCCATGCAAACGCATGATGATCTGGGCACTGATTTGAGTGGCAGGGGGTAGGGGAAGTTGGAGGCATTATTGAAGAAAGAAAAGCACATCAGGCTCCCGGCCAGGCTGTGCTAGGCCCAGCTGACTAGACTGTAAGCCCCTGGAGGGCAGGGCTAGAACAGAATGTACTTCCATGTCCCTGAGATACTGGGTACACAGTGGTGTCAAAATGTTTAATAAACATGGTGGGTTAATGAAGAGATGATGTAATTAGCCCACATAGTGCTGAACATTGGACAGGATGGCTTCTGTCTTCATTGCTACCCCTAAGGTCCTGGGTCGCCTGAATATTTGTTCCATCAGGGCACAAATGTAACTTTGAGTTTGGTGGAGAGACTGAGGAGCAGGTAACCCCTGGACCAAGCCCATCCAATGGGCTCTGAGATTCTTCTTGGATCTAAGGAGAAAGAAGACACTTGTTCCCACGTATAAGAACTCTCAGTACAGGCCAACAGGGCTGCAGAGTGACTCCATCTCAAAAAGCCAGTGTCCGTGCTGTACAATGCCCACAGAGGCCAGAAGAGAACATCGGATCCCCTGAAACTAAGGTTATAAACAATTATTACCACCAAGTGGGTGCTAGGAACCAAACCCAGGTCCTCTGCAAGAGCAGCCAGTGCTCTTAACTACTGAGCCATCAAGCTAGCAAGCTATTTCTCCAGTCCCATTTATTTATTTATTTTTATTTATTTATTTACTTACTTTATTTATTTATTTATTTGAGACAGGGTCTCCCTGTAGCTCCATCTGGCCTAGAACTCACTAATGTAGACCAGGCTGGCCTCATTCTTACAGAGATCCACCTGCCTCTGCCTCCCTGGTGCTGGGATTAAAGGCGTGTGCAACCTGGTGTTTTATTTTTTTATTTTTTTGAGACAGAGTCTCACTATGGATGGTCTCAAACTCACTATGTAGACCAGGTTGGCCTTGAAGTCAGAGAGATTTTCCTACCTCTGCCTGCCAAGTTTTGGGATTAAAAGCATACATCACCATGTCCAACCCTCAATACAGGTTTAAACTCTGTGGGAACTGAAGACCACAGACCTCCTTTGAACTGTACTTGCCACTTCTTGCTTCACTGTCCACCTTGGTCCCTAGTTCTGTGACGTGTGTGTTGACCTGGTCCCAAATCAAGCTCCAAGGCAAGCAGTTGTGGAGTGGTGTATGTGTGAATAGACTGGTGACTCACAGGGTCAGGTGCTCTGGAGAACCTGAGTTGGACAGCCATCCCAGCCCTGGCATGCCCAGGTAGGCGAGGTTCTGGGCCCCAGGCAAGAAGCCAGTTTCCCAGTGGAATGTGCTAGGGCTCTAGGAAGGTCTAGGCTGGTGTCCCCAGCCAGGGTGGTGAAACAGGTACAACAGAATCATCTTCCATTAGACACTGCGTACCTCTTCCTGGTAGCCCCCTCGCTGTACCCAGAGGTCCATCTGATGGCCCAAGGCCAGCAGGTCAGTGAGACTCTTTCAGTGTGTAAGAGAAGTTCAAGCAGAGAGACGGTGTGTGTGTGTGTGTGTGTGTACACATGTGTATAGAGGTCAGAAGATAACCTTGGGTGTCGTTCCTCAGGTGCTGCTACAGTTTGTTTGAAACAGGCTCCCTCATTGGCCTAGAACTTTACCAAGAAGACTAGCTGGCCAGAGAGCTTCCAGAGACCCACCTGTCTCTGCCCTCCATCTCACCATTTCTGGGATTACAAGTACGTACCAGCGTGCCCAGCAAACCAGAGAGGCAATTAATGATCCTAACAAGTCCATACCTGATTCAATAACCAGCTCTTTTGGATGCCTGTTCTAAAGTGGCTGCACAACTGCATCTAGCTCCTGTCTGGCCATTGTATCAGGTGGAGAAAAGGCCCTCATGTCTATTGCTCATAAATCCAGTGGGAGACAGGGTTGGAGAGATGGCTCAGCAGTTAAAAGCACTTGGTGCTCTTGCAGAAGACCCGGGTTCAGCTTCCAGCATTCATGTGATGGCTAACAGCTGCCCATAAGTCCTATTCCAGGGATCCACACCATCTTCTGATCTCTGAGGGCTCCTTCAGGCATGTGGTGTACTTGAGCTCATGTAGGCAAATAAACACATATATAAATAAAATGAATGAATGAATAAAAGAATAGATATTTATAAGGAAATAAATCCAATGGGAGGAATGACTATGACCCAAGTATGCTGGGCTGTCTAGGACCTCACTTTTGCTGAGATGTATGCTACCGAGGAGACCAAGACTTCAACAGGCCCCCACCTGCCCTCTCCGGCACCAGGGAATTCCATGAGGGTGAGGACAGAGAGCAGGCTGCCATGGATAAAGCCTCTCATGGAGTTTCCACGTTGCTCTGCCTTCCTGCCAATCAGAGCTGCTCCAAATGGGAGTCCCACTAGCTCACTTGGCATGGAGCAGAGAAAAACTGCAGGAAATGTCTGGAAGAATCCGTGGCCATGAAGAGCTTCACTAAGCCTGCTCTGTGCTGTGGGTCTCCCCTGAGGTGGGATAGAAGAGGCATCTCACATGTGGGGCATCTGCAACAGTCCCTGTCCATGGCAGGGCTGAAAGGTCAACTGTGGTCTTGGTTTTATGGGGGGGGGCGGGTCTTTTTGAGACAGGGTCTCCCTGTAGCCCCAGCTGGCCTGGAACTCACTATGTAGACCAGGCTGGCCTTGAACTCATAGAGATCTGTCTGCCTCTGCCTCCCGAGTGCTGGGATTAAAGGTGTGCGCCACCGTGCCCAGCTTCAACTGTGGTCTTGTAACTGGAGCTGTCAGTCACAGCCTAACAAGCCAGGTTCAGCCACTTGTCCTCAAATGAGCTAATTACAACAAAGAGTGGGGTCTGCAGGACAGTTCAGAGGGTACAGGCCCTAGCCATTCAGTCCCCAGATCCCACTTAAAGGTGGACAGAGATAACAAATTCCACAAAGTGATAACCTTTGACCTCCACATGCAACTCTGGCAACAGGCACGCACACACAAAAATAATGAATAAAAGTTTAAAAAGAAACACATAGTGAAAAGCAGAAAAAGGAGATTTATTCAATGTGGCCACATTGGCAAGAGAGGTAAAGAGATCCAGTGACACCCCTGGTCCATCTTGGGGTCTTAACATGAGGATAGTGTCTAAATAGAGGGCAAGAGGCAAGCATTGCTAAGCAGTCCTGTCAAGGTGTGGTCCCTCTCCAGTGCTGTTTCTGTCTCCTGCAAGGTGGTCTGACAAGTTGTCAGAACATTCTGGACTCTCTCCAGGACACAAGATCCTCTTCCAACTGGCACCAGACTCCAGGCTTTTCCTTCTCCCATCATTAGACTCCCGAGGAAAGTCTAAGTTCTTGGGGTGCGTTGTTTCATTAGTCTGATAGCCAAAAGGAGGGCACAAGCCTCTCTTTGGGGCTTCACACTCCTTACCAGGAATCTGGACTCTTCCCTCAGGCTCACATCTAGGCCATATTGACTCTTTACTTATTTTGAACCTTTTGCATATTTACTTTTCAGAGACATGACAGGTTGTTACAGCTGTTCTAGAGAATAACCAACACAGCCTGTGGCATTATTTTCCCAAGCCTTAATTCTTATGGGGGCTGCCTATAAGTGTGTCAGTCTCTGGGGAGCTGAGTGAACGCATTCCTCTGTGTGTCTGCCAGCACATCACAGAGGCTGTACCCACCCCTTCCAGAGCTGTCTGGGCATGTGATGTCCGGGAGAAGGAAGCCACCCTCCGAGGGTTCCCAAGTGAGTAACTAGTTTCGCTCGGGGTATTCAGAGGCCCTGGCAAAGCTGCAGGCACTTAAAGCAGCTCTAATAAAGTGTGAATAATGGTTTCAGGAGCGTGAGAAAGGCCTAGAGGACACACCCCACCGCATACATGCTGTCGTGTCATAGGAAAGCCTCTGGGGGGCAGCAAGGAGCAGAGACCGGTGGATGGTCACAGGGAAAGTGGGGATCCTTGGGAGTGAAGGGTAAAGACCCAAAGTTGAGCACGTGCCCACTGCTGCTTCTGTTGTAGAGGGTGGGCTCGGAGCCCCACCTTTTTTTAATAGATTTTTTTTTTTGGTCTTTTTGAGACAGGGTCTCCCTGTAGCCCCAGCTGTCCTGGAACTCACTATGTAGACCAGGTTGGCCTTGAACTCACAGAGATCCACCTGCCTCTGCCTCCCGATTGCTGCGATTAAAGGCATGTGCCACCACGCCTGGCCAAAATAGGTGTCTAAAAAAGATTTATTTCTATTTTATGTGTATGTTTTGTTTGCATTCATGTCTGTGCGTCACATGTGTTCCTGGCGTCCTCTGAGGCCAGAAGAAGGTGTCAGTTATCCTGAAACTGGAGTTTTTGATGGTTGTGAGCTGTCATGTGGGTCCTCTGCAAGAGCAGCAAGTGCTCTTAACCACTGAGTCATCTCTTTACCTCCTATAGATTCAAAAATATTTATTTGTGTGTGCATGCCTGTACACACACACACACACACTAGGAGGCCAGAAGAGGATGTGGGATCCTTGAAGTTGGAGTTACAGAGGGCTGTGAGCTGCCTGACTTAGGTGCTGGGAACTGAACCCGGGTCCTCTGCACGAGCAGCCAGTGCTCTTAACTGCTGAGCCATCTCTCCAGCCCCAATGATTAGCTTATTTTTATGTGCATGAGTGTATTGCCTGCATGTATGTAAGTGCATCCATGCATGCATGTGATGTCTGAGGAGGCTAGAAGAGGGCACCAGATCCCCTGAAATGGGAGGTACAGTTTTTAGCTGCCATTTGGTGCCATTTGTGTGTGAGGAACCAAGCCTGGGATTTAATCATTGAGCCATCTCTCCAGCCCTGAGGACAGTGTTTCCTGCAGTCCAGGTTCTCTTGAACTCATTCTTTTTCTGCCTCCACCTCCCAAATGCTGGGATTATAGGATGTGCCACCACACCCAATTTGTGTAGGGCAAAGGTAGAACAGAGGGCTTCTTACATGATAGGTAAGCACTCTACGAACTGTGCTACATCCCCGTCCCACTTTGCATTTTGAATGGCTATATTATCCCAAATGATTGGGCAACATCCTGCATTGATCATCTGGAAAACACTATGTGATATCTGATGTGATGCAGATCTTCCAACTGCTGTTATTGCATTACACAGTGTTACCACAGGACACGGGTGAGGGCAGGAGGGCAGAACATGCAAAGGACATTTTCATATATTGTAAAACCATGTTGAAAGTGTCTTGGTACCTCTAAGATCCATGGAGAACATGTGGGAGAACTGCCAAAATGTGAACAAAATAGATTCAGAAGAAACGTACAGTTCAAGTCTGTCATGGTGGTGCATGCCTGTAGTTCCAGCACTTGGGAGGCAGAGACAGGTGGATCTCTGTGAGTTCAAGTCCAGCCTGGTCTACATAATGAATTCCAGGTGAGCTGGGGCTGTAGGGAGACCCTGTCTCAAAAAGAAAAAAAACCAAAAACCAAAAAACACACAGTTCAGTGGCTAGAGAGATAATGGCTCAGGGCTTACGAGCATGGGCTGTTCTCTCAGAAGACCCCAGTTCTGTTCTATCATCCACATCTGGTGACTCACAATGACCTGTAACTCCAGCTCTAAGGGCTCTAATCACCTCTTCTGGCCTTTATGGGCACTCCCACACTCATGTGCATACACACACACACACACACACACAAACACATAAAAATAAGAATAGCCGGGCATAGTGACACATAGTGGTACATACCTTTAAATATTTTGTTTATTTATTTTATTTTATGTATATGAGTGTATTGTGTCATCCATGTACAATGCCTGTGGAGGTCAGAAGAGGAGCCCAGATCCCCTGGAACTGGAGTTATGGATGGTTGTTAGCTGCCATGTGGGTGCTGAGAACCAAACCCAGTCCTCTGCAAGAACAGCCAGTGCTCTTAACCACTGAACCATCTCTCCATCCCCAAATATTTTAACATTTTACTTATTTTTTTTTAATTAAAAAAATTTTTTTTGGTCTTTTTGAGACAGGGTCTCCCTGTAGCCTCAGCTGGCCTGGATTCGCTATGGAGACCACGCTGGCCTCGACCTCACAGAGATCCGCCTGCCTCTGCCTCCCAAGTGCTGGGATTAAAGGCATGGGCCACAATGCCCCGCT
>NW_008358859.1:997513-1001482 GCF_000622305.1 Nannospalax galili | reverse complement strand
CAAGAACAACCAGTGTTCTTAACCACTGAGCCATCTCTCCAGCCCCATTATTATTTTTAAAAATTATTTTATTACTTTTATTTTATGTGTATGAGTGTATGTGTATGTGAGTGCACCCATGTTGTGCAATGCTGTGGAGGTCAAAAGAGGGCTTCAGATTCCCCTGGAACTGGAGTTAAGGATGGTTTGTAGCTGCCATGTGGGTGCTGGGAATCGAACCCGGGTCCTCTGCAAGAGCAGTCAGTGCTCTTAACTCCTGAGCCATCTCTCCAGCTCCTTATTATTGTTACTTTTTATGTGTATGAGTGTATTGCCTCCACGTATGTAAGAGCACCTGCATCATGCAGTGCCCATGGAGGTCAGAAGAGGATGTTGGATCCCCTGGAACTGGAGTTAAGGAGGGTTGTTAGCGGCCATGTGGGTGCTGGGAATTGAACTCAGGTCCTCTGTAAGATCAGCCAGTGCTCTTAACCACTGAGCTATCTCTCCAGCCTCCAAATAAAATATTTTAAAAAACAAAAAACCGAAATAACAGAAAGCTAGAGTAGCCACATTAGTCAGACTACACACATTGCAGAATATGACATATTTCCAGTGACAAAGAGACACGCAGGATGAAAAAGGAGTCGGACAAAAAATGTGTAAGTGTGTAGTTACTTAGTAATTGAGCTTCCAAATGTAAAAAGCAAAAACATAACTGGAGTCTGAGGCTGTAGCTCAGTGGTAGAGCACATGCCTAGCATGTATGACACCTCATGTAGTCAATGCTGGGCGTGGTGGCGCACGCCTTTAATCCCAGCACTTGGGAGGCAGAGGCAGGCGAATCTCTGTGAGTTCAAAGCCAGCCTGGTCTACATAGTGAGTTCCAGAACAGCTGGGGCTACAGGGAGACCCTGCTTCAAAAAGACCAAAAAAAAAAAAAAATGTAGTCAAAGCCAGGTGTGGTGGTGCACACCTTTAATCCCAGCCCTTGGGAGGCAGAGGTGGGTGGATCTCAGTGAGGCCAGCCTGGTCTCCATAGTGAGTTCCAGGCTGGACTACAGGGAGATCCTGTCTCAAAAAGAAGCCCCCCCAAAGTAGTCAAATACACAACTGTAACTGAAAATTTCAATCCTCCTCTCTAAGTGATTGATAAACGAACACAGAAAATCAGTCAAAATGGAACATTCAGATAATGAAGTTCAAAAGACTTGAACATTATCAACAAACTTGACCCAGTTGGTCCTTATTGACCCTCAGAGCTATCAGCAAAATAAACAGTATTTCAAGAACTCCTAGAACGGTTGTCAAGGTAGACCATCTGTTGGACCATAAAACAAGACTCAGTACATTCAAAGGAAATGAAATTATACAGAATGTGTTCTTTGACCACAACAGAATTAAATTAAAAATCAACAACAGAAGGAGATGCAGGATGTCAGAGAGGAAATAGATGCTGGGGCTTGAAAACTTGCAAGACCAGAGCCCGAGCATGTGACAGATGCTTGGGGAGCTGCATGCCAGGCATGAAGAGGAGCCTAGGTGGGAATGACAGGTGCTGGGCCACAGGGACAAGCAGCCCCTCCCCTTGTAGACTTGTAGGTAGGTAAGAGGTCAAAAAGAGTGGGTCCGGGGGCTGGAGAGATGGCTCAGCAATTAAGAACACTGATTGTTCTTGCAGAAGACCTGGGTTCGAATCCCAGCACCCACATGGCAGCTAACAACTGTCCGGAACTCCAGTCTCAGGGGATCTGACAGCCTTTTCTGACCTCTGTGGGCACTGCAGGACATGGGTGTACTTACTTACATGCAGGCAATACACACATACACATAAAATAAAAATAATAAGTAAAATTTAAAAAAAATATCCGGGCATGGTGGTGCACGCCTTTAATCCCAGCGCTTGGGAGGCAGAGGTTGTAATCCAGACCCCCAAGAGGCCAAGGTGGAGTTATTGCAAGCTTAATGCCAGCCTGGACTATTTAGGAAAAAACTATAAAAAAAAAAAAAAAAAAAAAAAAAAAGAGTGGGTCTGAAGCCTGAGAAGAGATCTTGAGATCCCCAAATGAAATGGAGCCAGGATATAGGCCTTGGTCTGCCACCCAGGCTGGCCTTGAACTTCAGATCTTCCTGCCTCAGCATCCTGAATGCGGGATTACAGGCATCACCTTAACTATCTCTGCCCTAACACTTCAATCCCAAGGTATTTACCCTAGAGAAAGGAATTGTAGTCACACAAAGCCTCGTATGTGAATGGGCTTTGTCATGAGTGCCAAAAGTTGGGAGAAATATGTTCACCAACCAGTGACAGATAACCCAATAATTTTGGACAGAAAAGCGTCTTGCAATCCCTTGAGAAACTATATATCAGTGTATGGGGTCTGTAAAATTCCCTAAATTGGCCACTCGGACACTGAGTCTCAGTAAAAAGGAGTGCTTTATTGGAGCCAACTGGTTGGGGACACAGACATTTTCGGGAGCTGTACTGTGACGCTGAACAGTGAAAACACAGGGCTTTTAAGCAGAAAAACCACAAAAACCATAAAGCAGGGGATGTACAGAGAAACTATACACAGAATAACCAAGAAAGGATTGGAACAATCTAGGGCTGATTTCCAGAGACTTTACCTATACAGCCATTGGCTGTCTTACCTGGGGCAGAACGTTCTATCTCTTCTGCCCCAGACCATTTCCATAGAAATCATAAACAGATACCAGGAAAGGGTTTGAACAATGGAGGGGATTTCCAGAGTCGGGTGGAGTGCAGCTCTTTCTCAGAGGACAGGGAGGGGGTCTGAGGGATTCTGTCCTTTATCAGAACCCTCCAGGAAACAGTTCATGGAAAAGCATGCATGCTCCCTGTCAGATCAGGAACACAGAGAGACTGTTGGGAAGCCTCATTGCTTATTCTAGCGTTATGATAAGGAAAGCAAAATTTGTTAGCGTATGCAGAAATGACAAAAGCTATTGTCGGATAGTGACGACCTACTGCAAAAGCAAACAGAAGGCGGGTGAGACGGCTCAGCAGGTAAAGAGGCTTGCTGCCAAGCCAGATGACCTGAGTTCAATCCCTTGGTCCCACATGGTGGAAGGAGAGAACTTACTCCCCGAAGTTGTCGACTGACCGCCACATGCATCTGTAGCGTATGCAGAAATGACAAAAGCTATTGTCGGATAGTGACGACCTACTGCAAAAGCAAACAGAAGGCGGGTGAGACGGCTCAGCAGGTAAAGAGGCTTGCTGCCAAGCCAGATGACCTGAGTTCAATCCCTTGGTCCCACATGGTGGAAGGAGAGAACTTACTCCCCGAAGTTGTCGACTGACCGCCACATGCATCTGTACACATACACACAATAAATAAATAAATAAATAAATAAATAAATTTAAAGCCAACAGAATCAATAGGAAGGCACTTAGGATTATTAAGAAGTAAGCAACCTGGCTAGTTAATTGATCTATAACAGTTTTCTACAACAACCATGTTCAATTTGAAATTAAATTGATGGGTTGGAGAGATGGCTCAGCAGTTAAGAGCACTGGCTGCTCTTACAGAGGACCCAGGTTCAGTTCTCAGCACCCACATGGCAGCTGACAACCATCTGTAACTCCAATTCCAGGGGATCTGATACCCTCTTCTGACCTCCATGGCCATTGCATGACACAGATGCATGTCCATACATGCAGACAATACACTACACTCATACACACAAAATAAAAACAATAATTGAGATATTTAAAAGGGGTTGTAGCTCAGTTGGTAGAGCACTTCCCCAGATGAAGGAAGCCCTGAGTTTGGTCTCCAGTACTACATAAACAGAGCATGCCGGTGCACGCCTGCAATCCCAATGCTCAGAGGCGGAGGCGGGAGTTCAAGGTCATCCTTAGTCACACAGTGAGTTTGAGGCCAGTTGGGCTACACTGAGACCTTGTTTCAAAAAGAGAGGAAAAAAAGTGCGAAAGTGAAAGCATGGGTTTTCTAAGATCGGAAG
>NW_008358859.1:988462-997260 GCF_000622305.1 Nannospalax galili | reverse complement strand
TCGGATTCCCCTGGAACTGGAGTTACAGAGAGTTGTTAGCCACCATGTAGGTGCTGGGAACCGAACCCAGGTCCTCTGCAAGAGCAGCCAATGCTCTTAACTGCTGAGTCATCTTTCCAGCCACTCAAAGTATATTTTTAAAAATAGTTTTTGTTATGCGGTGTGGAAGCACATTCCCAAAATCCCAGTACACAGGTGGCAAAGGCAGCAGGACCCCAAGGTCAAGGCCAGCCTCGGCTACACAGTAAGATACCTCAACAAAAAGCTGAGAAACCATTTTTAATGATTAAGTTCAATATATTAGACATCATAAATCCAGACGTGGGTATTTCCCCCTTGGTTTTGTTCCCCAAGCGCATAGTATGTGCAAAGCCTGGGTTGAGCCCCTAACACTGCAAATAAATCCATCAGTCAATCTCAGGTTGGCTCTTACCATCTTGACATGGGGTGGCTTCTTGGGTCACACTGCCCCCTGCTGTTCCTAGAGAGACACAACAGCTAAAATCCAAGCAAAAAACTTTTGAGGCCATGTCATTACCTTTTTGTGATAAAATCTCTTGGCTTGGCTGTTAAATCCCTTTTTTTCTGATTCTGGGATAACTGAAGTTCTTAATGTAAAAGGAATAGAATATTGTGTTGGATATGCAGCAGTAAAACCTGAACAAGAAAAATAACACAGCCATCAGTACCACATTGCCAATGTCTCACTCTAAAGCAACCACTAAGAAAACACTGCAGGGACTTAGGCTAAGCTGTGGATGTAGCTCAGTCAGTAAAGTGCTTTCCTAGCATGCATGAAGTCCTGGGTTCCATCCCAGCACCACGTAAAACCAGATGTGGTGGTGCACACCTGTAATCCTAGCACTCAGTAGGTGGAGGCAGAAGGAGTAGAAATTCAAAGGCATCCTTGGCTACATACATCTTTGGAGGCCAGCCTGGGATATGTGAGACCCTGTCTCAATCAATCAATCAATCAATCAATCAGTCAATCAATTAATAAATAAATATCCTAATAATCTAATAAAAAAAGATAAAATGAAGGCAATAAAAATGCTCAATCCGAGCCAGGCGTGGTGGCACACACCTGTAGTCCCAGCACTTGGGAGGCAGAGGCAGGAGGATCTCTGTGAGTTCAAGGCCAACCTGGTCTACATAGTGAGTTCCAGGACAGCTGGGGCTACAGGGAGACCCTGCTTCAAAAAGACAAAAAAAAAATGTCCACAAAACATCTGAACTTAGCCCTAACAAGCTAAACACGTTAAGAAAACCAAGATTAGCTCATAGCTGAGCAAAGTCATAGAACACAAGTCTTAAAAAATTATTTTTTAGCCGGGCGTGGTGGCGCACACCTTTAATCCCAGCACTTGGGAGGCAGAGGCAGGTGGTCTCTGTGAGTTCAAGGCCAGCCTGGTCTACATATGAGTTCCAGGACAGCTGGGGCTACAGGGAGACCCTGTCTCAAAAAGACCAAAAAATTATTTTTTTAATTTTAGAAATTTTATTATTATTATTTTATGCATATGAATGTAATGCTTACATTTAGGTAAATGCCCCCATGTCATGCAATGTCCACAGAGGTAAGAAGAGGGCGTTGGATCCCCTGGAACTGGAGTTACAGGAGGTTATTAAGCCTCCATGTAGGTACTGGGAATCGAACCCAGGTCCTCTGCAAGAACAGTGCTCTTAATCACTGAGTGATCTCTACAGCCCCTATTTATTCATTTTTTATGTGTATGAGTATTTTTCCTGCATGTATGTAAGTGCACTTGTGTTGTGCAATGCCACAGAGGTGAGAAGAGGGCATCAGATCCCTTGGAACTGGAGTTACAGATGGTTGTTAGCCACCACATGGGTGCTGAGAGCCAAACCTAGGTCCTCTGCAAGAGCAGCCAGTGCTCTTAACCGCTGAGCCATCTCTCCAGGCTCCCAGAAGCCTTTTTTTTTTTGATAGATGGCAACAGTATCATTTCCCCATCAAGGCCATCAAGGGCGCGCTGGTTAGACATCATAATTCATCTGTGTTCATTAAGCATGTAGGTCCGTCTCCCAACATGAAGTCCTTAAGCCTGCTCCGCTGGCCTTTCCTGTGAGTTTATTAATTGTATGGCCTTTCAGAGTCTCAAACCTCCAGCCTCTCAGTCTCTGCACCTTTCGAAGATCTCTCAGTGGGGCCATGTTGGAAAAGGCTCTCTGGAAGCTCATGGCCCAGGGAAGAATTAGCTATCTTCAGTGCACAGCAAATGTTGGTCCCTAGTTATGGGTCTGCACTGTGGGTCTGGATTTGCCATATCTTCTCTGTAGAGATACACAGGCTGCTTCAGAAAGAAGAGATGCTCTGGCCAGGTGGGCAGTACTTGTAATTCCAGCCCCAAGGAGGCCGAGGCAGGAGGGTCATAAGTTCCAGGTCAGCCTGGGCTACATAGTGAGACATTGGCTTAAAAAAGAATGTTTTGGGCCGGGCCTGGTGGCGCATGCCTTTAATCCCAGCACTCGGGAGGCAGAAGCAGGAGGATCTCTGTGAGTTCAAGGCCAGCCTGGTCTACATAGTGAGTTCCAGGACAGCTGGGGCTACAGGGAGACCCTGTCTCAAAAAGACAAAAAAGAAGAATGTTTTAGAATGTTTTAGTTCATCCGTTGGACAGATAGAGACACACTCTCTGGAAAGCAGATCAAACCCCTGAACTTCTCTAATGTACAAGATGTGTGGGTTTTTTTTTTTATCTTTTTGAGACAGGGTCTCTCTGTAGCCCCAACTGGCCTGGAACTTGCTTTGTGGACCAGGCTAGATTTGAATTTGCCTGTCTTTGCCTCCTGAGTGCTGGGATTAAAGGCGTATGCCATCACGCCTGGCTCTCAAGATGTATTTGTAATAAATGATGACATTAAAAAAAAATCAGTCACAGGTTGGAGAGATGGCTCAGCAGTTCTAAGACCACTTGCTGTCTTGCAGAAGACCTGAGTTTAATTCCTAGGATCCACACTGGGTGGCTCACAACTGCCTGTAACTCTAGCTCCAGGGGATCAGATGCCTCTGGCATGCATATGTCCATACACAGGTGCATACACGATTAAAAATAAAATAAGCCAGGTGTGGTGGCACTTACCTTTAACCCCAGCACTTGGGAGGCAGAGGCAGGTGGATCTCTGTGGGTTCAAGGACAGCCTGGTCTACCTAGGGAGTTCCAGGCCAGCTGCAGCTATAGGGAGACCCTGTCTCAAACCACCCACTGCCAAAATATGTGTGTCTCTGTGTGTGAGTATATGCACATGTGACTGCATGTGCTCAAGGAGTCCAGAAGAGGGTGTCAGATCCCCTGGAATTAGAGTTACAAAACAGTTGTGAGCTCCCCAACATGGGTGCTGGGAACCAAACTCAGACCTCTGGAAGAGCAGTATGCACCCTTAACTGTGGGCCATCTCTTCAGCCCTTCCTTATGAATTTGTTTTTGTTTATTGACAGGTCTCATGGTCAGGGCTGGCCTGGAGCTTGTAGTGTTTCCCTGCCTTTCCCTCACTATACACATGTTGTTTTCAGTCTATCCTCAAACTCATTATGTAGTTGAGGATGGCCTTGAACTTCTTATTATCTTATCTCCATCTTCAGAGTGCTGGGATCACAGGTATGCACCACTGTACCTTGTTTATGTAGTGCTGGGAATCAAACCCAAGACGTCCCGCATGCTAGGCAGGCACTCTACCAACTGCGCTACATCCACGGCCCTCTTCTTAGCTTTTCTTGTTTCATTTTGAGGCAGGGTCTTACTATGTAGCCCAGGCTGGCTTTGAACTCACTAGGTTGCTCAAGCTAGTCTCAAACTTGTGATCCTCCTGCTTCAGTCTCTTGAGTGCCTAGATTACAGGTGTGCCATCATGCCCAGCTCCGTAGTCTCCTCATCTTCTTCAGTCTATTTCCAGCTTAATCAGTTTGTCTTTTTCTAGCTTAACCACGAGCTACCTCTTCAGCCCATAAAATAAATCTTTTTTAAAAATTAGCTGTTCGAGGTGGTGCATGCCTTTAATCCCAGCACTCAGGAGGCAGAGGCAGACAGATCTCTGAATTCAAGGCCAGCCTGGTCTACATAGCAGGTTCCAGGCCAGCTGGGGTTATAGGGAGACAGTGTCTCAAAAAGACAAAAAAAAAAAATTAGTGAAAGACTGGAGAGATGGCTCAGCAGTTAAGAGCACTGGCTGCTCTTGCAGAGGACCTAGTTTCAGATCCCAGCACCCACACAGTGGCTAACAACCATCCATAGCTCTAGTTCCAGAAGATCTGATGCCTTCTTCTGAATGCCACGGTTATTGTGTGACACAGGTGCACTTACATACATGCAGGCAATACACTCATACACATAAATTGAAATAAAAATTAAAATATTTTTAAAATTAATGAGGAACAAAGACAGCAGTTTTGAGAAAGTCTGGGTTAGAGATGTAACAGATTTGGGCTGACTGTTGGGCATGTTAGTGCATCTCTATAATTCCAGGACTTGGGAGGCTGAGGCAGGATTATAAAATTAAGGTTGGCCTGGGCTACATATCAAGATCCTACCTCAAGAAATCAAAAACAAAAATGAGAGCGAGACAGAGACAGACACACAGAGAGTGAGAGATATCCTCATATTCACATACTCACTTACTGGAATACTATACAGCAGCAAAGAAAAATTACTGCTGCACACCACACTGCAGATGTTGTGTATCTCTGTTACCTTTAGGGAGGAGGGGTGCTTGGGTCCAGGAGAACGCAGGTGGGCCACTTTGAGTGATGCTACTGTTCTTTGGCAGGGTTGTCATTTTAATGGATGTGTTTATTTCATTATAATTAATTGAGATGAATGATGATGGTGGGTACATTTTTCTTCATGTGTGCTTTATTTACATAAACATCCAGATATTTTCTGCACTGTGTGGTTTCGTAGATGAGCTACCAGTGTCTATCGTGGCTCCTGGCATGCATAAGATGCTCAATAAAGATTTGTTGGGTCTGGGGCTGGAGAGATGACTCAGCAGTTAAGATCACTGGCTGTGGAAGATGTGGGAGGTTAGCTTCCGCTCCTCCTCCAGCCACCTCGGCTGCCATGCTTCCCTGCCAAGAGGGACTGTAATTCCCCTGGAACCCTTGCACAGTGTCCTGTAGAACTATGAGAGCTAGTCTTCCAGAAGGTTTCCAGGTCAGTTACAGCTCCATTGCTCCAAGTCTTGTGTACAAACTTTTTTAAAGGGTCAGTTGTAAGAATCCAAGAAATGGAATACAGAGCATTGTATTTTGTGAAAATTCAGCTTTGTGAGCTCATATTATTGGGGGGATAGATTAATCTGAATTTTCAGTCTAACTATTAGACAAAGATTAAAGAAAATAATTTTGTCAACTGTTATGCACAAATATATATATGAACTACTAATAAACTGCCCAAGGAAAAAGAAAAGAAAAAAAAAGAGCACCGGCTGCTCTCCCAGAAGACCCAGGATTGGTTCCCAGCACCCACGTGGAGGCTAACAACCATCTGTAACTCCACTCCCAGGGGATCCAATGCCCACTTATGATCTTCTTGGGCATTGCATTAAACAGGTGCACTTACATGCATGCAGGCAATACACTCATACACATAAAAATAGTAAATAAAGGGGCTGGGGAGATGGCTCAGTGGTTAAGAGCACCGACTGCTCTCGCAGAGGACCTGTGTTTGATTCCCAGCACCCACATGGTGGCTATGAACCATCCTTAACTCCAGTTTCAGGGGATCCAACAGCCTCTTTTGACCTCTGTGGCATTGCACAACACGAGTGCACTCACATACATGTAGGCAATACACACATACACATAAAATAAAAATAATAGGCCGGGTGTGGTGGCACATGCCTTTAACCCCAGCACTTGGGAGGCGGAGGCAGGCGGATCTCTGTGAGCTCAAGGCCAGCCTGGTCTACATAGTGAATTCCAGGACAGCTGGGGCTACAGGGAGACCCTGCTTCAAAAAGACAAAAAAAATATTTTAAAAATTTATTTATGTCATGCAATGTTACATCGGATGGTTTATTAGTAAGCTGGTATAACACTGGTTACCAAAAGTAAAATAAAATGGGATATACGTATAGCTAGTACCTAAATTAAAATAATATGCGATTTGGGGGTGGTGAGAGACAGTTTATTCTGGACACATAGCCCTCTTCTGACCTCCGCGGCATTGCACAACATGGGTGCACTCACATACATGCAGGCAATACACTCGTACACATAAAATAAAAATAATAAATAAAAAATATATTTTCTTTTGAGACAGGGTCTCCTTGTAGCCCCAGCTGGCCTGAAATTTACTATGTAGACCAGGCTGGCCTTGAATTGCCTGCCTCTGCCTCCTGAATGCTGGAACTAAAGGCATGTGTCACCACACCTGGCTTTATTATTTTTATTTTATGTGTATGAGTGTATTGCCTGCATGTATGTAAGTGCACCCATGTCATCCAATGCCCGAAGAGGGCAGAAGAGAACATCAGATCCCCTGGAGCTGGAGTTAAGGAAGGTTGTTAGCTGCCATGTGGGTGCTGGGAATCAAACACAGGTCCTCTGCAAGAGCAGCCAGTGCTCTTAAGCTCTGAGCTGTCTCTCCAGCCCAATATTTTTTTTTTTTGAGACAGGGTCTCCCTGTAGCCCCAGCTGGCCTGGAACTCACTATACAAACCAGGCTGGACTTGATCTTACAGAGATCCACTTGCCTCTGCCTCCCGAGTGCTGGGATTAAAAGTGTGCACCTCCGTGCCCAGTTTGATGAGGACAACTTTTGGGAGTGAGTTCTCTCCTTCATCGTGTAGGTTCCAGGACTACACTCTGGTTGTCATGCCTGGCAGTAGGCTCCTTTTCCCACTAAACCGTCTTGTCTACCCTTTAAAAACAATAAACAAACTGGCTAAGCGCAGGTACTGCTTTCTGAGCCTAGTTAGTGCTACCTGAGTGTGAGGCCATCCAGTGGAGCATGAGCAACCCCGAGCAGCCACACCCACAAAGAAAAATGACCCTGCCCCCCAACAACCATCAGTTTCCCACAGCTGCCTAGCTGGGGGTAGACCTGCATGAGCCTTTGTGGGAGACAGCATCCATGCTGGAATTCTGACTGACTTCCTCTTGTGCAGGTGACCACAGCTGCTGTGAGTTCCTGCGAGCAACAGCCTTGCAATGTCCAGAAGAAGGCGTTTCACATTCTCCTCCTCTTCCTCCAGCTCTTACCTTTTCTCCTTCCCGCTTTTCCTCAATGTTCCCTGAGCCTCGCGGAGGGGTGTTGTTATAAATGACCGATTTAGGGCTGAACACTCAACAGTCACTTATTCTCAGCACTGCGGCAGGTTATGAGTCTTTGCATTGACTACTGTTCATTGCTAAAAAGAAGCTTGTCTGGTTAAGGTTGACAGCAGCACTAATGTACAGGCATAAATACAAATATTTAGAAGGCAGTTTGACAACATGAGCATTTATCAAAACAACAGTAGGAAATCCCCCCAGGGCTTTTGACCAGGTTTACAATACCAGACACGGACTTCTTCCAGTGGAGCAGGTGTCAAATCCAATTACATAGTGGTTGGTTACACCATAACAGTGATGCCAATATTGCACTAGTGGGCACATCTTGCCTGGCAGGTCAGCATTGTGGCATACAATGTCCAGTGCTGGGTAAGGCCACTGAGTCCTTTTCTCCCCAGCGACCAGCATATCACCTTCTGGCACTGTGAAAACTAGCCAGCAGGGAGGAGGTTCCAGCTCAGTTCCAGCTCAGTTCTGTATGTCCTGCAACCAAAGTGTGCTGTGTCTTCAGCAATAGGGTCTTACCACCTAGTTATGCTGGGCAGCCAAGAGCAATGGCAGTAGCTTGAGTTGTTTGTGTTCTCTGGGATCTTCCTGATAAGTAACTCATAGGGTGAAGTATTCCATGCCCGACACTGAGATTTTCATGTAATAACCCATGTCTTCTAGGGAATTATTGTTCATCCATTCAGGGTATCTTTGTTTAAATTCTTAAGCTCCGGTTAACTTACCCCCTAACCCCTCCCCCATATCTCTTGATTTAAATTTTTTAACTATTTTTTTTGTCTTTTTGAGACAGGGTCTCCCTATAGCCCCAGCTGTCCTGGAACTCACTATATAGTCCAGGCTGGCCTTGAACTCACAGAGATCCACCTGCCTCTGCCTCCCAAGTGCTGGGACTATAGGCGTGTGCCACCATGCCTGGCCTCACTTTATGTTTTTGAGGCAGTGTCTCTCACTGAAACTGGAGCTGACCATGTCAACTAGCGTCCCCAGGGTCTGCCTGCCCACCTCCCCCCAAGAGCTGCAGTTCCTTCCGTGTGTATGTGTGTGTGTGTGTGTGTGTGTGTAGGACAAAAGTCAATCTTAGGTGTTGTTCCTCAGACACCATTTCACCATGTTTTTTGAGACAGGGTCTCCTTGGCCTGGAGCTCACTGATTAGGCTCAGCCGGCTCAGTGAGTCCCAAGGATCTGCCTGTCTCTGCTTCTCCAGCACTGGATTAAAATGCATGCCACTATGCCTAGCTTCTTGTATTTGTTTTCTGGGGTGGTTTTTCTGTTTGTTTCCTTCAGAGCTGAGGACCGAACCCAGGGCCTTGTGCTTGCTAGGCAGGCGCTCTACCTCTGAACTGAATCCCCAACCTTGTTTTCTGTCTTTTTCAGACAGAACTCCCTGTAGCCCCAGCTGGCCTGGAACTCGCTATGTAGACCAGGTGGCCTTGACCTCACAGAGATCCACCTGCCTCTGCGGTGCTGGGATTAAAGGCTTGTGGCTTTCTTTCT
>NW_008358859.1:985233-986515 GCF_000622305.1 Nannospalax galili | reverse complement strand
TAGGCTGCATAAGAAAGGTAAATAAGCATGAGCCTAGCAGCCAGTCAGCAAGCAGTGTTCCTCCATAGTTTCTGTTCAAGCTCCTGCCTTGAGTTCCTGGCCTGATTTCCTCAGTGACAGACTGTGACCTGTAAGCTGAGACAAACCCTTTCCTCCCCAGGCTGCTTTTGATCAGAGTGTTCCATCACTATGACAGAAAGGAAACCAGAACACGCAGGTTTCCTGCAGGCACCACCCTGTCAGCAAGCAGTGTTCCTCCATAGTTTCTGTTCAAGCTCCTGCCTTGAGTTCCTGGCCTGATTTCCTCAGTGACAGACTGTGACCTGTAAGCTGAGACAAACCCTTTCCTCCCCAGGCTGCTTTTGATCAGAGTGTTCCATCACTATGACAGAAAGGAAACCAGAACACGCAGGTTTCCTGCAGGCACCACCCTGAGGGAGGGGCTGGTCCATCCTGTGGACAGGCTGCACAGTCTCCAAGCACCCATTATCTCTGAAAACAAAAGGCACAAGGAGAGACCTTTCAGTGGTGCTGCTGCCCTGGAGCCACTCACACTCCTGAAGTTCTGTCTGACTTGCTCACCAGATGCACAGAGCTGCACTCAGCCTTGGGAGACCTCATCCTGCAGATGAACCCAGGGCTGCTCTGTGCTCTCCACAGCTAGACTAACGGCCTCAAGCCCTGAAAGGCAGAGGTGGCACTGGCCAACTCACTGCTGAGCTCCAGCCTCAAGCCACTCGGCCACTTCTCAGGCAAATGAACCATCTGGACAGAACAAACAGATGTCACGGAAGCCGCAGATTCCCAGCGAGCCACGCCCCGGAAGCTCTGTGTGTTTACATGAGTGGTTGAATATCTGGGAAACATCAGTGGAGATGGACCCTTTCTGATGCTTGTCAGTGCCAGGACTCTTATCTCCAGTGCTCTCCACATGAAGGTCGCAGCAAGCTGAGAAGAGAGATTCTGTATGCATCCCTGGGATCCCTTCTTCGGTCTTGGGGTGGACTTGTCATTCTGGAGTAGGTCAGATGGACAGTCCATATCTCCACCTTGGCAGTTCCTAGGGTACATGCTTATTTAGCCTTTTTTGGTGCAGAAAAATAATGAAATCTGAGGCTCATAACCACTAGACTGCCTCACTCCTTCTCTAAATATGGAAAAGGGGAAAAAGGGCTACAACCCCATTTCCTAGATTTTATTAGAAATTTTACCAAAAAATGTTATTATTAATTTGTGTGTGTGTGTGTGTGTGTGTGTGTGTGTGTGTGTGTGTGCACACACG
>NW_008358859.1:981799-984813 GCF_000622305.1 Nannospalax galili | reverse complement strand
CGAACTCATAAAAAAATAATAAAAATAAAATATTAAAAAAAGGATGTTTAGAAGAGATTATAAAAATTGCATTTAAAAAAACTGTGATAAAAACAAGGATGTATGCAGGACCCATGTATTCTGATTCTACCAAAATGAGATCAAAAAAACAAAACAAAAAACAAGGATGTAAGAACTGTATGTGTATCGTCTCACACACACACACACACACACACACACACACACACACACACACCACCCAGGTCAAGGGAAGATAACAGTGCCCTGAGCTCTGCCTCCCCATGTGAGCTCAGGTCTTTTCCCCCCAGTACTGAGGACTGAACCAAGGGCCTTGCATATGCTAGGCAAGCTCTTTACCCCTGAGCTACAGCCCCAGCCACCTGATCCCCTCAAAGACAATCTCACCATTTAAGAGGTCCCCACTATCTTTGGTGATAATCATTTCCTTGTTTTCCTTTCTGCTTCCGTGCCTCCCTCCGTGCTCTTGAATCCCAGGTCCTCACACCCGTGGCTCTCTCACACCTCCCTCCCTTTCCTCAGTGTCGTTCTTTCCTGTTTGCTGTGGGTCGAAGTTCATTGGTTTGCCTCACTGGTGTATTCCACAGCTGTGTAAACTGCAGCTTGCCTGTCATCTAGTGTAGTGATGATGGGCATTTGAGCTATTTCCAGCTTGGAGTTATTTCAGAGACTGTTGTTTTTGTGTTTTGAGACTGTCTCTCACTGTGTAGCTCTGGCTGGCCTGGAACTCACTACGTAGACCAGGCTACCCTCAAATGCACAGAGATGCACTGCCTCTGGCTCTCAAGTGCTGGGATTAAATATGTGTGCCACCATGCTCGGCCTTCAAGGGGAGTTTTATAACCTTTGTGAAGTGTGTCTGGGTGCATTTGTGTTTAAAAATACAGGCATTATTTCAATTGTTGGGGCCAGGCACTTGGGAGGCAGAGACTGGCTAATCTCTATGAGTTTGAAGCTAGCCTGGTCTATATAACGAGCTCTAGGCCAGCTGGGGCTATGGGGAGACCCTATCTCAAAAATATCCCCCCCAAAATACAGGCATTATTTCAACTGTTTTCCAAAGAGCCTGTTAGTGGTCAGATTTCCACCACCTGTGTGTTGCTCCTCTGTGCTCTATACTGACGTGGAGACTTCTAAGATAAGCAAGGGGTCAGGTGCGAATGGGATAAAAATACAGCAATGAAAAGTGAAAGCCTTTCCCCTGAGGGTATCACTGTGGACAAGTTCACACCTGTCCTTCCATAAAATTCGGATATATCATAAACAGTATAAATGTTTCAGTTTAGCCAGTTTATTTGAGATGGGGCCTTGTGTTTCCCAAACTGGTCTCAAGCTCTTGGGGTCAAGTGATCTTCCTGCCTCAGCCTCACAAATAGTTTGTATTCCAGGTTTACCACCACAGTCACCACAAAAGGTATTTTTTTTTCTTTTTTTAAAAGATTTTTTTTTTTTTTATGTTGGTTTTTTTTTTTTTTTTTTTTTTTTTTTTTTGACAGGATCCCACTATGTAGCCCCAGCTGGCTTGGAACTCCCTATGTAGACCATCCCAGGTTGACCTCGATCTCACCACCTGCCTCTGCCTCCTGAGTGCTGGGATTACAGGCATCTGCTTGTTTAAGCATTTTGTTTTTCTACGTGGGTTCTGGGGATCAAGCTTTGGGCCTCACCGCAGCAGGCACTTTACCCCCTGAGCCATCTCCCTAGCCTCTTTTGTGCATTCCATGGATCATATTCCTGGAGTTTACAGAGATACCTGCAGCAGCCCAGGGACCTCCGGGTCTTCAAAAGTAGTTATTTGATTCATGAAACCATCAATTTTCTCCAGGGTCCTTAAACATATAATTATACACCAGCTTTCTGTTACTGCATATGTGAGAAAAACTGAATTACCTTTGACTTCATGGGGTGTTGTTGCAACCATGGAGTTCCTATTAAAAACTTGAGTAAAGGAACTGGGGTTGTAGCTCAGTTGATAGGATGCTTACTTAGCTTACCAAGCATTACCCTGGATTAGATCCTCAGCATCGCATAAACCAAGCAAGTGGTATCTTCCAGCACTTGATTGGTAGAGGATAAGAACTTCATTCTGCTACAAAGTGAGACCCTGTCTCAAAAGCAGCTGTTCTAGAGGAACTAAGTTCAGTTCCTGGTACCCACATAGTGGCTCACAACTCTAGTTCCAGGGGATCTGACACACTCTTCTGACCTCCATGGGCATTGCATGCATATGGTGCAGTTATATACATACAGGCAGAACACTCATACATGTAAAATAAGTAAATAATAAATAAATAAATTTAAAAGGAGGGGCTAGAAATGGAATGTGGTAGTAGACTGCTCACCAAGCATGTATAAAACCTGGTGTGTCACCCTCATCCTCACCATCAACATTTTCTCCAGTAAGAAGTTTCCTCCACCATCGACATCTGCAAGTGGATCCAAAAGCCTCTGTGCTACCCCAGCTGGTGCGGAAATTTGCTCTGCCCCTAGGTGGTGCCACAGGACCACAGACCCACACCAGAATTCTGCCACTTTGAGGTCTCAGACCCAAGTGTCAAAGTCACTTTGAAACTGTCTTTTCAGTAACCTGGTTCATTTTCAGGACCCAAGCATGGCTATAATTCCAGATTTAAAGGTCGACCCAGGTAAAGTCTAAGAAGTGATTTTTAGGGGCCGGAGAGATGGCTCAGGGATTTCCAGTGGAGTGCTGCTCCTACAGAGGACTGGAGTTTGGTTCACAGCACCCACATTTGGTGGCTCAAAACTACCAGCAATTCAAGCTCCAGAGGATCCAATGCCCTCTTCTGGCCTCCACAGTCACCTGCACATGCATGGCCTATACTCACGCATAAAACATACATATACACAGTAAAAAAATTAATTTCAGGGCCTGGAGAGATAGCTCAGTGGCTAAGAGCACTGACTGCTCTTGCAAAGGACCCGGGTTAGATTCCCAGCACCCACATGGTGGCTACGAACCGTCCTTAACTCCAGTT
>NW_008358859.1:976118-977976 GCF_000622305.1 Nannospalax galili | reverse complement strand
GGCTACAGGGAGACCCTGTCTCAAAAAGACCAAAAAAAAAAAAGATTTTTTATTTATGTGTATACCTTAGTGTGTATGTGTGTGCTAAGTGTGTACAGGTGCCCATGGAGGCTGAGAAGAGGTTGGGTTTGGGAGCCCCTGGAGCAGGCAGTTGTGAACTACTAGGACATGGGTGCTGGGAACTGAACTCAGGTCCTCTGCAAGAATAGTAAGTGCTCTTAACCACTGAACCATCTCTCTAGCCTCTCAAAAGGTTTTTTGTTTCTTTTCTTCCCTAGGCTTGGAGGATAGCTTGGTGGTCTTGGTGGTCGAGTGTTTGCTTAGCATATGTGAGGTCAAGTTAGGTCTTTAGGCACCAGAGTTTGTCCTCCTTTCTCCTTCCTCCTTCCTTCATCTCTCTTCTCTTCCTCCTTCCCTTCCGTCCTCCTCCTCTTCCTCCTCCTCCTCTCCTTTTTCTTCCTCCTCTCCTTCCACCTCCTCCTCCCCTTCCTCCTCCTCCTCCCCTTCCTCCTCCTCCTCCCCTTCCTCCTCCTCCTCTTCCTTCTCCTCCCCCCTCCTCCTTCCTCCTCCCCTTCTTCCTCTCCTTCCTTCTCCTCTTCACCATCCTCCTCCTCCTCCTCCCCCCCCTCCTCCTCTTCCTCCTCCTCTTCTTCTTGCCCCCGCAAATCTATTTTGATATAGGGCTTTTACTACATAGCTAGCCAGGCTGGTCTGGAACTCACCATGTGGCCAAGACAGGTCTGAAATTCTATGACCCTCCTGCCTCTGTCTCCAGTGCTAGATCATAGGCCTGTGTCACCACACCTAGCATCTTCTTTAATGGAAATTTAGATCTGACATTGGTAATCAATTTGAGATGATCCTCAACTTAAGGTGGTTGACTTATGAGGTTTTGTTTTTAACTTTGCAGTAGAGCAAAATGCTTTTAGTGGTATATACTTTATTTTGATTGGTTCTCAGACTGGTGCTATGTGATAGGCTAGTTATAGGTAATTGATGAGGTCACAAAGGTAAAAAAATTGATGATCTACAGGGTACTGTGTTACCAGCAATTTTTAGGGGGTGGATTTTAAGTATTCCACAAGTGATATGAGTTATGCCATCACTGTCTTATAACATAGACCTTGTGTGTATGGCTTTGCTCAACGTCAAACCAATGTAGTTATTCTGAGAGGGGTTACTCACATACATGCGGGCAATACACTCATACACATAAAATAAAAATAATAAAAAATAATAAATTTTAAGTCAGTTGCAGGTGGAAGAGGCAGGTGGATTTCTGTGAGTTTGAGGCCGGCCTGGTTAGAGCTGTAGAATCAACAGTATAGGAGACCTTGATAGCCCAAGATGAAAGCACAAGAGTTCATATCGTAATAGGATTTGGGGCTCTCTAGCTCCTTTATGATGCAATAGCTGTTCTTCGGTTTCAGTGTGTGTCAAAACTGATCCACTAGGAAAGGCCCTTCCTGATTTCAGAAAGATTTGGACCTGGTGGGAAGATATGCTGAGACAGTAGCTGGGGTCAAATTGAAGTAGCTTTGTCAGTTACTATTCTACCCAAGCCTTGTCTACATAGCATATGATAATTAAAAGTACCAGACTGGTGGAACTAAACTTATTGGATATTTAACAGCCATAGTTTGAGGCCTATACTAATGTGGTCAGAGGGACTTAATGGACAGTTTTTGCCCCTTGCCCTCCAAGGTTGAACAAGTTCCAAGGGACTATGGAACATCTCTCAAAATGTCCTGTTACTGGTGAGTCAGCTGTCTTCTTGTTCAGTGAGGCCATGGAGACCCCAGCAGATGGACCTGAACCATTGTCCAGTCTACAAAGAGGAGGGTCAACTCAGAGGAAA
>NW_008358859.1:968098-972317 GCF_000622305.1 Nannospalax galili | reverse complement strand
CTCCTCTGTAAAATGGAGATGTTCATCCTTGCTCTATCATCACTGAGGGCCAAGTGAGGGTGTTTTTGAAATGAATGCATTTCAAAACTCAAGGCATCAAACAGTGATAACTTTTTAACATAAGGGTCATCCTCGTTTGGGATGATGCTCAGAAGTATGTTTGACTAGTTGGGGCATGGAGATGGGCCATAGGGCTGGAGTCAGATGCTTCAGGCATGAAGTAGACTCTTGGGAGTACCTGGAGGGTCAGGGTCATTGTTACATTCTGTGCATGAATCCTGAGCCAGACCAGGAGCTGGGATGATGATGGCTTGCTTTTACTGTGGTCTGTGCTTAGTGACAAGTCTTGACACTGTTGGAATTTCTCATCTATTTTATGTTATTTAGTTTTTAGGAAGGAGGGGAGGGAGGGAGGGAGGGAGGGAGGGAGAGAGAGAGAGAGAGAGAGAGAGAGAGAGAGAGAGAGAATATATGTGTGTAAGCACGTGGAAGCCAGTGGTCAACTTCAAGTGTCATTCTTTGGGTGCTGTCCACCTTGTTGTTTGAGACAGGGTCTCTCATTGTCCTGGGGCTTGCTGATCAGGCTAGGCTGGCTATCTATATCATGCTAGGCTGGGTACATAGCAAGTTTCAGGCCAGCTGGGGCTATAGGGAGACACTGTCTCAAAAAAAAAAAAAACCAAAAACAAAACCATATGCCTAGTCCAGAGTTGGGAATGCTTTTATTTTCCAAGTAATATCTGTTTATTCTTGGCTTTGCCTCTTGAATTATGGGTTCTACTTTCAAACGAATCATTTGTTGTTCTTAAGTTTCTCAGAGTGGTTTGTTCTGGGGCCAGAGCACATGACTCTACAGGTTAAGATAGGAGCTGGTAAATATGAGGTTAGGGTCCTCCCTCCAATCAGTAGTACGTGTTGGGCATTTTCAGTGGTTACATAGTGTGCTGTTTAGTTTTTATTGTCAATTTAACACAACCTATAGTCACCTAGGAAGGGGGAACCTCAATTGAGGAATTTCCTAGATCAGATGGGCCTGTGACCAGGTCTGTGAGGCCTTTTCTTAATTGCTAATTGATGTGGGAGGGCCCAGCCCACTGTGGGTGGTGCCATCCCTAGGCAGGTGGGCCTAGGCTGCATAAGAAAGGTAAATGAGCATGAGCCTAGCAGCCAGTCAGCAAGCAGTGTTCCTCCATAGTTTCTGTTCAAGCTCCTGCCTTGAGTTCCTGGCCTGATTTCCTCAGTGACAGACTGTGACCTGTAAGCTGAGACAAACCCTTTCCTCCCCAGGCTGCTTTTGATCAGAGTGTTCCATCACTATGACAGAAAGGAAACCAGAACACGCAGGTTTCCTGCAGGCACCACCCTGAGGGAGGGGCTGGTCCATCCTGTGGACAGGCTGCACAGTCTCCAAGCACCCATTATCTCTGAAAACAAAAGGCACAAGGAGAGACCTTTCAGTGGTGCTGCTGCCCTGGAGCCACTCACACTCCTGAAGTTCTGTCTGACTTGCTCACCAGATGCACAGAGCTGCACTCAGCCTTGGGAGACCTCATCCTGCAGATGAACCCAGGGCTGCTCTGTGCTCTCCACAGCTAGACTAACGGCCTCAAGCCCTGAAAGGCAGAGGTGGCACTGGCCAACTCACTGCTGAGCTCCAGCCTCAAGCCACTCGGCCACTTCTCAGGCAAATGAACCATCTGGACAGAACAAACAGATGTCACGGAAGCCGCAGATTCCCAGCGAGCCACGCCCCGGAAGCTCTGTGTGTTTACATGAGTGGTTGAATATCTGGGAAACATCAGTGGAGATGGACCCTTTCTGATGCTTGTCAGTGCCAGGACTCTTATCTCCAGTGCTCTCCACATGAAGGTCGCAGCAAGCTGAGAAGAGAGATTCTGTATGCATCCCTGGGATCCCTTCTTCGGTCTTGGGGTGGACTTGTCATTCTGGAGTAGGTCAGATGGACAGTCCATATCTCCACCTTGGCAGTTCCTAGGGTACATGCTTATTTAGCCTTTTTTGGTGCAGAAAAATAATGAAATCTGAGGCTCATAACCACTAGACTGCCTCACTCCTTCTCTAAATATGGAAAAGGGGAAAAAGGGCTACAACCCCATTTCCTAGATTTTATTAGAAATTTTACCAAAAAATGTTATTATTAATTTGTGTGTGTGTGTGTGTGTGTGTGTGTGTGTGTGTGTGTGTGTACACACGTGCGTGCAGGTGGCCGTAAGAGGGCATTAGATCCCCTGGAGCTGGAGTTATAGGTGGTTGTGAGCTGCCTAACTTGAGTGTTGGGAACCAAACTTGGGTCTCTGAAGGAGCATCAAGTGCTCTTACCCACTGAGTCATCTCTCCAGCCTTCACATACCTCAGTTTTAAGAACTGTGATAAAGGGTCTGGAGAGATGGCTCAGCGGTTGAGAGCACTGACTGTTCTTGCAGAGGACCCGGGTTTAATTCCCAGCACCCACATGGCAGCTACGAACCGTTCTTAACTCCAGTTCCAGGGGAATCCGATGCCCTCTTCTGACCTCCGCGGCGTTGCATGACACAGGTGCACTCACATACATGCAGGCAATACACTCGAACACATAAAAAAATAATAAAAATAAAATATTAAAAAAAGGATGTTTAGAAGAGATTATAAAAATTGCATTTAAAAAAACTGTGATAAAAACAAGGATGTATGCAGGACCCATGTATTCTGATTCTACCAAAATGAGATCAAAAAAACAAAACAAAAAACAAGGATGTAAGAACTGTATGTGTATCGTCTCACACACACACACACACACACACACACACACACACACACACCACCCAGGTCAAGGGAAGATAACAGTGCCCTGAGCTCTGCCTCCCCATGTGAGCTCAGGTCTTTTCCCCCCAGTACTGAGGACTGAACCAAGGGCCTTGCATATGCTAGGCAAGCTCTTTACCCCTGAGCTACAGCCCCAGCCACCTGATCCCCTCAAAGACAATCTCACCATTTAAGAGGTCCCCACTATCTTTGGTGATAATCATTTCCTTGTTTTCCTTTCTGCTTCCGTGCCTCCCTCCGTGCTCTTGAATCCCAGGTCCTCACACCCGTGGCTCTCTCACACCTCCCTCCCTTTCCTCAGTGTCGTTCTTTCCTGTTTGCTGTGGGTCGAAGTTCATTGGTTTGCCTCACTGGTGTATTCCACAGCTGTGTAAACTGCAGCTTGCCTGTCATCTAGTGTAGTGATGATGGGCATTTGAGCTATTTCCAGCTTGGAGTTATTTCAGAGACTGTTGTTTTTGTGTTTTGAGACTGTCTCTCACTGTGTAGCTCTGGCTGGCCTGGAACTCACTACGTAGACCAGGCTACCCTCAAATGCACAGAGATGCACTGCCTCTGGCTCTCAAGTGCTGGGATTAAATATGTGTGCCACCATGCTCGGCCTTCAAGGGGAGTTTTATAACCTTTGTGAAGTGTGTCTGGGTGCATTTGTGTTTAAAAATACAGGCATTATTTCAATTGTTGGGGCCAGGCACTTGGGAGGCAGAGACTGGCTAATCTCTATGAGTTTGAAGCTAGCCTGGTCTATATAACGAGCTCTAGGCCAGCTGGGGCTATGGGGAGACCCTATCTCAAAAATATCTCCCCCAAAATACAGGCATTATTTCAACTCTTTTCCAAAGAGCCTGTTAGTGGTCAGATTTCCACCACCTGTGTGTTGCTCCTCTGTGCTCTATACTGACGTGGAGACTTCTAAGATAAGCAAGGGGTCAGGTGCGAATGGGATAAAAATACAGCAATGAAAAGTGAAAGCCTTTCCCCTGAGGGTATCACTGTGGACAAGTTCACACCTGTCCTTCCATAAAATTCGGATATATCATAAACAGTATAAATGTTTCAGTTTAGCCAGTTTATTTGAGATGGGGCCTTGTGTTTCCCAAACTGGTCTCAAGCTCTTGGGGTCAAGTGATCTTCCTGCCTCAGCCTCACAAATAGTTTGTATTCCAGGTTTACCACCACAGTCACCACAAAAGGTATTTTTTTTTCTTTTTTTAAAAGATTTTTTTTTTTTTTATGCCGGGTGTGGGGGCGCACGCCTTTAATCCCAGCACTCTGGAGGCAGAGGCAGGTGGATCGTTTTGAGTTTGAGGCCAGCCTGGTCTACAGAGAAAGTTTCAGACTAGCCAGGACGACGCATTGAGACTCTGTCTCAAAATTAAGGAAAAAAAAAGTTGTT
>NW_008358859.1:963306-966871 GCF_000622305.1 Nannospalax galili | reverse complement strand
CTAGGTCACGCTAGGCTGGGTGATCGTGCTAGGCAGGCTGTCTAGATCATGCTAGGCTTGGTGGTCAGGCTAGGCGGGCTGTCTAGATCATGCTAGGCTGGCTGTCTAGATCACTCTAGGCTGAGTGATCAGGCTAGACTGGCTGTCTAGATCACGCTAGGCTGGGTGATCGTGCTAGGCAGGCTGTCTAGATCATGCTAGGCTTGGTGGTCAGGCTAGGCGGGCTGTCTAGATCATGCTAGGCTGGCTGTCTAGATCACTCTAGGCTGGGTGGTCAGGCTAGGAGTGTGCTGTTTAGTTTTTATTGTCAATTTAACACAACCTATAGTCACCTAGGAAGGGGGAACCTCAATTGAGGAATTTCCTAGATCAGATGGGCCTGTGACCAGGTCTGTGAGGCCTTTTCTTAATTGCTAATTGATGTGGGAGGGCCCAGCCCACTGTGGGTGGTGCCATCCCTAGGCAGGTGGGCCTAGGCTGCATAAGAAAGGTAAATGAGCATGAGCCTAGCAGCCAGTCAGCAAGCAGTGTTCCTCCATAGTTTCTGTTCAAGCTCCTGCCTTGAGTTCCTGGCCTGATTTCCTCAGTGACAGACTGTGACCTGTAAGCTGAGACAAACCCTTTCCTCCCCAGGCTGCTTTTGATCAGAGTGTTCCATCACTATGACAGAAAGGAAACCAGAACACGCAGGTTTCCTGCAGGCACCACCCTGAGGGAGGGGCTGGTCCATCCTGTGGACAGGCTGCACAGTCTCCAAGCACCCATTATCTCTGAAAACAAAAGGCACAAGGAGAGACCTTTCAGTGGTGCTGCTGCCCTGGAGCCACTCACACTCCTGAAGTTCTGTCTGACTTGCTCACCAGATGCACAGAGCTGCACTCAGCCTTGGGAGACCTCATCCTGCAGATGAACCCAGGGCTGCTCTGTGCTCTCCACAGCTAGACTAACGGCCTCAAGCCCTGAAAGGCAGAGGTGGCACTGGCCAACTCACTGCTGAGCTCCAGCCTCAAGCCACTCGGCCACTTCTCAGGCAAATGAACCATCTGGACAGAACAAACAGATGTCACGGAAGCCGCAGATTCCCAGCGAGCCACGCCCCGGAAGCTCTGTGTGTTTACATGAGTGGTTGAATATCTGGGAAACATCAGTGGAGATGGACCCTTTCTGATGCTTGTCAGTGCCAGGACTCTTATCTCCAGTGCTCTCCACATGAAGGTCGCAGCAAGCTGAGAAGAGAGATTCTGTATGCATCCCTGGGATCCCTTCTTCGGTCTTGGGGTGGACTTGTCATTCTGGAGTAGGTCAGATGGACAGTCCATATCTCCACCTTGGCAGTTCCTAGGGTACATGCTTATTTAGCCTTTTTTGGTGCAGAAAAATAATGAAATCTGAGGCTCATAACCACTAGACTGCCTCACTCCTTCTCTAAATATGGAAAAGGGGAAAAAGGGCTACAACCCCATTTCCTAGATTTTATTAGAAATTTTACCAAAAAATGTTATTATTAATTTGTGTGTGTGTGTGTGTGTGTGTGTGTGTGTGTGTGTGTGTGTACACACGTGCGTGCAGGTGGCCGTAAGAGGGCATTAGATCCCCTGGAGCTGGAGTTATAGGTGGTTGTGAGCTGCCTAACTTGAGTGTTGGGAACCAAACTTGGGTCTCTGAAGGAGCATCAAGTGCTCTTACCCACTGAGTCATCTCTCCAGCCTTCACATACCTCAGTTTTAAGAACTGTGATAAAGGGTCTGGAGAGATGGCTCAGCGGTTGAGAGCACTGACTGTTCTTGCAGAGGACCCGGGTTTAATTCCCAGCACCCACATGGCAGCTACGAACCGTTCTTAACTCCAGTTCCAGGGGAATCCGATGCCCTCTTCTGACCTCCGCGGCGTTGCATGACACAGGTGCACTCACATACATGCAGGCAATACACTCGAACACATAAAAAAATAATAAAAATAAAATATTAAAAAAAGGATGTTTAGAAGAGATTATAAAAATTGCATTTAAAAAAACTGTGATAAAAACAAGGATGTATGCAGGACCCATGTATTCTGATTCTACCAAAATGAGATCAAAAAAACAAAACAAAAAACAAGGATGTAAGAACTGTATGTGTATCGTCTCACACACACACACACACACACACACACACACACACACACACCACCCAGGTCAAGGGAAGATAACAGTGCCCTGAGCTCTGCCTCCCCATGTGAGCTCAGGTCTTTTCCCCCCAGTACTGAGGACTGAACCAAGGGCCTTGCATATGCTAGGCAAGCTCTTTACCCCTGAGCTACAGCCCCAGCCACCTGATCCCCTCAAAGACAATCTCACCATTTAAGAGGTCCCCACTATCTTTGGTGATAATCATTTCCTTGTTTTCCTTTCTGCTTCCGTGCCTCCCTCCGTGCTCTTGAATCCCAGGTCCTCACACCCGTGGCTCTCTCACACCTCCCTCCCTTTCCTCAGTGTCGTTCTTTCCTGTTTGCTGTGGGTCGAAGTTCATTGGTTTGCCTCACTGGTGTATTCCACAGCTGTGTAAACTGCAGCTTGCCTGTCATCTAGTGTAGTGATGATGGGCATTTGAGCTATTTCCAGCTTGGAGTTATTTCAGAGACTGTTGTTTTTGTGTTTTGAGACTGTCTCTCACTGTGTAGCTCTGGCTGGCCTGGAACTCACTACGTAGACCAGGCTACCCTCAAATGCACAGAGATGCACTGCCTCTGGCTCTCAAGTGCTGGGATTAAATATGTGTGCCACCATGCTCGGCCTTCAAGGGGAGTTTTATAACCTTTGTGAAGTGTGTCTGGGTGCATTTGTGTTTAAAAATACAGGCATTATTTCAATTGTTGGGGCCAGGCACTTGGGAGGCAGAGACTGGCTAATCTCTATGAGTTTGAAGCTAGCCTGGTCTATATAACGAGCTCTAGGCCAGCTGGGGCTATGGGGAGACCCTATCTCAAAAATATCTCCCCCAAAATACAGGCATTATTTCAACTCTTTTCCAAAGAGCCTGTTAGTGGTCAGATTTCCACCACCTGTGTGTTGCTCCTCTGTGCTCTATACTGACGTGGAGACTTCTAAGATAAGCAAGGGGTCAGGTGCGAATGGGATAAAAATACAGCAATGAAAAGTGAAAGCCTTTCCCCTGAGGGTATCACTGTGGACAAGTTCACACCTGTCCTTCCATAAAATTCGGATATATCATAAACAGTATAAATGTTTCAGTTTAGCCAGTTTATTTGAGATGGGGCCTTGTGTTTCCCAAACTGGTCTCAAGCTCTTGGGGTCAAGTGATCTTCCTGCCTCAGCCTCACAAATAGTTTGTATTCCAGGTTTACCACCACAGTCACCACAAAAGGTATTTTTTTTTCTTTTTTTAAAAGATTTTTTTTTTTTTTATGCCGGGTGTGGGGGCGCACGCCTTTAATCCCAGCACTCTGGAGGCAGAGGCAGGTGGATCGTTTTGAGTTTGAGGCCAGCCTGGTCTACAGAGAAAGTTTCAGACTAGCCAGGACGACGCATTGAGACTCTGTCTCAAAATTAAGGAAAAAAAAAGTTGTT
>NW_008358859.1:951966-962034 GCF_000622305.1 Nannospalax galili | reverse complement strand
CTAGGTCACGCTAGGCTGGGTGATCGTGCTAGGCAGGCTGTCTAGATCATGCTAGGCTTGGTGGTCAGGCTAGGCGGGCTGTCTAGATCATGCTAGGCTGGCTGTCTAGATCACTCTAGGCTGAGTGATCAGGCTAGACTGGCTGTCTAGATCACGCTAGGCTGGGTGATCGTGCTAGGCAGGCTGTCTAGATCATGCTAGGCTTGGTGGTCAGGCTAGGCGGGCTGTCTAGATCATGCTAGGCTGGCTGTCTAGATCACTCTAGGCTGAGTGATCAGGCTAGACTGGCTGTCTAGATCACGCTAGGCTGGGTGATCGTGCTAGGCAGGCTGTCTAGATCATGCTAGGCTTGGTGGTCAGGCTAGGCGGGCTGTCTAGATCGTGCTAGGCTGGCTGTCTAGATCACTCTAGGCTGAGTGATCAGGCTAGGTGGGCTGTCTAGATCATGCTAGGCTGGGTGGTCAGGCTAGGCTGGCTGTCTATGGAGCCTTGTGGAGTCACCTGTTTCCACCTTCCCAGTGCTGGGATCACAACTGTGCACTACCACATCTGCCTTTTCACACGGCTTCCAAGGATCAAACTCACTCGTGCTTGTGGAACAAGCACCTTCCTGGCTGAGCATCTCTAGAGGATGCATTTTCAGTTATATGTTCAACTCAAGATGGGAATATTGGGACACAACCCCATCCTAAGAAGCATTATTGTCTCAGTTAAATCATAAATTATGTGCAGAGGACTGATGCAATGGCTTATTGGGTAAAGGCACTGCCACTAAGCCTGAGGCTTAGATCCATCCTAGAATCCACAAGGTAGAAGGATGGGACCAATTCCCAAAGTTGTCCCCTGACTTCCAAACACTTACGGTGGTGTGTGGCCCCCACAATTAACAGTGTAAAACAAATGAAAAATACTCATTGAGTGCTCAGTGTGTACACTGCACTCTCCTGGGAGACTGGGCTAGCACACAAGAAGAAGCCAGTGAGAGGCCCTGTCCCCAAGAAACAAGGTGGGGACTGGAGGGATGTCTCAGTGGTTAGGCGCACTGGCTGCTCCTGCAGAGGACAGGAGCACCCACATGGCGGCCATCCATAACTCCAGTTCTTGGGGATCCAACACCCTCTTCTGGCCTCCGTGGGTACTGCTTGCACAGTGGAGCACATCCATATATGTAGGCAAAACATACACGTAAAGTACAATCAATTAAAAACAAAGAGGAAGCCGGGCATGGCGGTGCACGCCTTTAATCCCAGCACTTAGGAGGCAGATGGAGCTCTGTAAGTTCAAGGCCAGCCTGAACTAGCAAGTTCCAGGTCAGCTGGGGCTACAGGGAGACCCTGTCTCAAAAAGACAAAAAGTGAACACATTTCATTTGAGGAATTGCACCCAGAGTTCATCTCTGTCCTCCATGTGCAACACACACACGCATGCACGCATGCACATACATACACACACATTCTCTGCATCTAACATGCTGAACACTGTAGCTCAGCCTACCTTAACTAGTCTCAGAATAATTACATTAGCCTGACATTATGCAAAATCATTTAACATGAAGCCTGTTTTATTTTTTTTAAATAATCACATCCTGTGGCTGGAGAGATGGTTCAGCGGTTAAGAACACTGGCTATTCTTGCAGAAGATCCGGGTTTGAATCCCAGCACCCACATGGCAGCTAACAACTCTCCATAACTCCAGTCCCAGGGGATCTGACGGCCTCTTCTGACTTCCCCAGGCATTGCACGACCAGGTGCACTTCCATACATGCAGGCAATACACTCATATATATAAAATAATAATAATAAGCTGGGCGTGGTGGCGCACACCTTTAATCCCAGCATTCAGGAGGCAGGTGGATCTCTGTGAGTTCGAGGCCAGCCTGGTCTACATAGTGAGTTCCAGGACAGCTGGGGCAACAGGGAGACCCTGTCTCAAAAAGACCCCCCCCAAAATAATAATAAATAAAATATATATATTTTTTAAATCACATCCCATAAATTCAATTTGGGAGAAACACAATAACTAGATGAATAAAGAGCCCATTAAATGATGTCCAGTGCTAAGGAGAAAGATTAACCAGCTAGAACAGGGAGGACCGGGCAAGGGCCCGGAAACTGCAGTGTCAGGCAGGTCAGCAAAGGCCTGCCTAGAAGGAAGTTGCTAGGGTCAAGAGAGATCCAGGCAGAGGAAGGAGCACATGCAAAGGCCCTGCAGACATGTCGGGCATATCCAAGGGCCATAGGAAGGCCAGAATGACTGAAGGTATAGATGAAGTCACAAGGGTCAGTGTGAGTGGGGACAGATTCTTAACACAGTGACAAGGGATTTTTATTGAATGCCGAGCCCATGGGATTTGCTGATGGTCTGGCTGAGGGTCATGGGAGACAGAGGGGAGTCAAGGATGGTCCTGGGTAAGCGAAAGGAATTTCAACTCACTCACGGGTTTTTTGGGGGGCGGCACTGTAAAGGAGTAAAGACCAGAGTCAGGACTAGCTGAGTTTAGTCAGTGAAGACAAGAGAAAAGAGAACTTAGGGATCTGAGCTGGGCGTGGTGGCACAGGCCTGTAATCTCCACATTGGGAAGCTGATGCAGGAAGGTGGTCTGTTGGATGCTGGCCTGGACTACATATTGAGATCCTGTTCACAAAATAAACAAAATTAACCCCCCAACCCACTCATACAGATCTGCAGTCTGGGGGAGAGGGCAGGCAGGCTGAAGCTCTGCTTTTAGAAGAAAGTTAAATCATGATGCAGGGTGGGATCCAGGGTCCAAGCACCGCTGGGCACTTCTCCGGAGCCCCAAGGGGAAGGCCTTGGGGGGATGGAGAAGGGAGGACACAGTAGAAAGAGTGGGGAGAATGTGGGGGGAAGGGCCCTGGAAGAGAGGAAGAAGAGATTACTTGGGCTCCGCTCTGCTACATCAAGGTAGATGACTTCTGACAAGGGATTATTGGGGCTTCTCAACTCAGAAGGAATTAAGGACCTTGGTAAGTGGAGCGGTAGAAAGAAAATCTAAATGGAATGAGTTCAAAGGTGATTGGGAGGACGGGAGGACAGGAGGGCAGGGGCTGCGTGTACAGGCAGCATGTCCAAATGTAAGAGTGAAACCACGGAGGACAAGTCACGGCCTTTGGGTTGCAACAGCAAGAGGTTTATTCAGGACACAGGTACCTGTGGGCACAGAGTCTCCTCGGAGGACTTGCGCACCCCAGGTTGAGTTCAGGGGGTTTTTATAAGGCAGAAGCAGGGTACAGAAGCAGAAACGCGGTTATTGGTTAATTTCAAACACACATAGTAATTTTACCAGTAATTTCAAAGGTATGCAGGGGTATGGGGTAAGGTCCGGGGCTGAGGGGAAATAGGATTGCTAAATGGGAGGGGCCCTCAGAAGCACAGACGTTTTCTAAAGATTTCCTGGTATCGGGCCCCCAGGGTGGTCAGGAGTTCTGTCTTGTTTTATGGCTTCATCTGTGAGGCTTGACCGACGCCTGCCTGTCCTGCAGCCTTTTGATAAGGCTGGTTCTGGTTTTTGTTAAGTTTTAACAAGTGGGCTGTGGGCCCCTGAGCACTCATGGCGCCTAGTTTCCTTTTTTTATTTTCTCACAAGTTTTACTGACATTGAGGGATAGAAATGGTCCAACAGCTCGGAAAGAAAGCAGAAAACCTCCTGGAAGGGAGCCGACCGAGGCTGCAAACTAAATCCACAGCAGTGTGGTTAAAATCACTGAGGGGGTTTTAGCGTTGGGATGAGGTCCCCACTGTGGTCCTTGGACACAGGGCAGTGTCACAGATGAGGGTCTGGGACTATCAAGACAGTCATTACTGCTGCTTTGTTCACAGGAGCAAGGGAATGGAACCAACCTAGACGCCCAGGCCCAGATCAAGGATCCTGAAAATGCAGGACGTGCACGTGACGGAATTTGAGTCAGACATAAAGAGAAATGAGGTCATGCAATTTGCAGGAAAATGGATGGAACTGGACAATATTAAAGAGGTAACTCAGTCTCAGAAAGACAAACATGAATGTTCTCTCTTGTATGTGGACCTTAGCGTCAAACTTACATGTATGTGTGTATTTATAAGGGATCATGTGTGTAGATGTCCAGAAACTAGAGAGGGGCCCATAAGAGGGGAAAACATCCTACGAGAGAGAGTGGGAGGGAAGGTCATAGCACACAGTTGATGTGGGCAGGGGCGGGGGGGGGGGGGGGGAGTACTGGTGTGCAAAGGTTTGATTGGGCTTAGGGAGCAGAGAAGTGGGGGAAGGGAGGGAGTGTATGAAATGCCGTAAAGGAGCTTGCTACTTTGCATGCTTTAGAAAGACACACAGCAGTATCTGGGGCTGTGCCATTACTCCCTCTGGATTTCCTGGGGCCTGGGGATGTTAAGCAACTAGTTCGACCTGCTCTCTCAAGACAAAGGAAGACCACACCCTTGGATACCAGGATGCTTCCAGACTTTCCCCCCCTTCCTTTAATTTACTTGTGTTTTTTTAAGTCTGTACATGTTTAACAAGGTATTTTATCTTATTTTTATTTTTATGTGTATGAGGTGTTGCCTGATGTATGTAGGTGCACCATGTTGTACAGTGCCCACAGACGTCAGAAGAGGGCGTCATATTCCTCTGGAACTGGAGTTACAGACAGTTGTTAGCTGCTATGTAGGTGCTAGGAATCGAACCTGGATCTTTTGCAAGAGCAGCCAGCACTCTTAACCACTAAGCCATCTCTCCAGCCCCAGACACAAGTTTTTTTAACCTCTTTGTGATACTGGGTATTGGTCCTCCAGCCTTACATATGCTAGGCTAGTGCTCTGTCAGTGAGCCGCATCCCCCGCCTTTTGCCCCTTCTACCTGTTCCCCTGAATTTCTTTTCCCAGTGTGGAACTCTTTGGGTCTCTCCTTGTCTCTTAATCAGGTTTTGAGCTTTTTGAAGATCTCTTCCTGGATGACCACACCTGCGCAAACAGGGCAGGGCCTTGTGAAGTCCTGCTGCCTTGCACTGACTGTTGGGGAAGGTAGTCAGGGAAACAATGTTACAAGGAGCAAATTGTGGAATGTTCTAGCAGGCAGAACTTAAAGGAAAAAAAAAGCCATTTTTTCAATTTTTTTGATGGTTTATTATGAAAATTTTCGAGCATTTGGAAAATGGAAATAATTTTCAGTAAACTCCATATAGCCACCATTTAAATATTCTCCTCCAGGGGCTGGAGAGATGGCTCAGTGGTTAAGAGCACTGACTGCTCTTGCAGAGGACCCAGGTTTGATTCCCAGCACCCACATGGCGGTTACGAACCATCCTTAACTCCAGTTCCAGGGGAATCCGAAGCCCTCTTCTGACCTCTGCAGCACTGCATGACATGGGTGCATGCACATACATGCAGGCAATATACTTACTTATACACATAAAATTAAAATAATAGTGGCTGGGCGTGGTGGCACACACCTTTAATCCCAGCACTTGGGAGGCAGAGGCAGGCAGATCTCTATGAGTTCAAGGCCAGCCTGGTCTACATAGTGAGTTCCAAGACAGCTGGGGCCACAGGGAGACCCTGTCTCAAAAAGACCAAAAAGAAAATAATAATAATAATAACAATAATAATAATAATAAAATAAATAAAATATTTAAATATTTTCCTCCATTCTCTGTCTACCCATAAACCTTTATTTCTTTGGTGAATTTCAAAGTAAATTTAAGATACACGTATAATATTTCTGTGTATGGCTATGCTAAAATTCAGTATTTGTTCACAATTTTTGTTTGCTGGTACACATGAAAACTTTTTTTTCTTTTGAAAAGTTTATGCACATTTGTAAGGACATGTATAAACCTTAAATCTTTGTAAGCTTTGAAAAACTTAACTAAAACCCTAGCAACACATAGCTAGAGATTTCCTCATGCCTCTGTCCAGTCAATTCCCCTGTCCTGGCAATTGTAGTATTTGTAAACACAAATGCACCCAGACACACTTCACAAAGGTTATAAAACTCCCCTTGAAGGCCGAGCATGGTGGCACACATATTTAATCCCAGCACTTGAGAGCCAGAGGCAGTGCATCTCTGTGCATTTGAGGGTAGCCTGGTCTACGTAGTGAGTTCCAGGCCAGCCAGAGCTACACAGTGAGAGACAGTCTCAAAACACAAAAACAACAGTCTCTGAAATAACTCCAAGCTGGAAATAGCTCAAATGCCCATCATCACTACACTAGATGACAGGCAAGCTGCAGTTTACACAGCTGTGGAATACACCAGTGAGGCAAACCAATGAACTTCGACCCACAGCAAACAGGAAAGAACGACACTGAGGAAAGGGAGGGAGGTGTGAGAGAGCCACGGGTGTGAGGACCTGGGATTCAAGAGCACGGAGGGAGGCACGGAAGCAGAAAGGAAAACAAGGAAATGATTATCACCAAAGATAGTGGGGACCTCTTAAATGGTGAGATTGTCTTTGAGGGGATCAGGTGGCTGGGGCTGTAGCTCAGGGGTAAAGAGCTTGCCTAGCATATGCAAGGCCCTTGGTTCAGTCCTCAGTACTGGGGGGAAAAGACCTGAGCTCACATGGGGAGGCAGAGCTCAGGGCACTGTTATCTTCCCTTGACCTGGGTGGTGTGTGTGTGTGTGTGTGTGTGTGTGTGTGTGTGTGTGTGAGACGATACACATACAGTTCTTACATCCTTGTTTTTTGTTTTGTTTTTTTGATCTCATTTTGGTAGAATCAGAATACATGGGTCCTGCATACATCCTTGTTTTTATCACAGTTTTTTTAAATGCAATTTTTATAATCTCTTCTAAACATCCTTTTTTTAATATTTTATTTTTATTATTTTTTTATGTGTTCGAGTGTATTGCCTGCATGTATGTGAGTGCACCTGTGTCATGCAACGCCGCGGAGGTCAGAAGAGGGCATCGGATTCCCCTGGAACTGGAGTTAAGAACGGTTCGTAGCTGCCATGTGGGTGCTGGGAATTAAACCCGGGTCCTCTGCAAGAACAGTCAGTGCTCTCAACCGCTGAGCCATCTCTCCAGACCCTTTATCACAGTTCTTAAAACTGAGGTATGTGAAGGCTGGAGAGATGACTCAGTGGGTAAGAGCACTTGATGCTCCTTCAGAGACCCAAGTTTGGTTCCCAACACTCAAGTTAGGCAGCTCACAACCACCTATAACTCCAGCTCCAGGGGATCTAATGCCCTCTTACGGCCACCTGCACGCACGTGTGTACACACACACACACACACACACACACACACACACACACACACAAATTAATAATAACATTTTTTGGTAAAATTTCTAATAAAATCTAGGAAATGGGGTTGTAGCCCTTTTTCCCCTTTTCCATATTTAGAGAAGGAGTGAGGCAGTCTAGTGGTTATGAGCCTCAGATTTCATTATTTTTCTGCACCAAAAAAGGCTAAATAAGCATGTACCCTAGGAACTGCCAAGGTGGAGATATGGACTGTCCATCTGACCTACTCCAGAATGACAAGTCCACCCCAAGACCGAAGAAGGGATCCCAGGGATGCATACAGAATCTCTCTTCTCAGCTTGCTGCGACCTTCATGTGGAGAGCACTGGAGATAAGAGTCCTGGCACTGACAAGCATCAGAAAGGGTCCATCTCCACTGATGTTTCCCAGATATTCAACCACTCATGTAAACACACAGAGCTTCCGGGGCGTGGCTCGCTGGGAATCTGCGGCTTCCGTGACATCTGTTTGTTCTGTCCAGATGGTTCATTTGCCTGAGAAGTGGCCGAGTGGCTTGAGGCTGGAGCTCAGCAGTGAGTTGGCCAGTGCCACCTCTGCCTTTCAGGGCTTGAGGCCGTTAGTCTAGCTGTGGAGAGCACAGAGCAGCCCTGGGTTCATCTGCAGGATGAGGTCTCCCAAGGCTGAGTGCAGCTCTGTGCATCTGGTGAGCAAGTCAGACAGAACTTCAGGAGTGTGAGTGGCTCCAGGGCAGCAGCACCACTGAAAGGTCTCTCCTTGTGCCTTTTGTTTTCAGAGATAATGGGTGCTTGGAGACTGTGCAGCCTGTCCACAGGATGGACCAGCCCCTCCCTCAGGGTGGTGCCTGCAGGAAACCTGCGTGTTCTGGTTTCCTTTCTGTCATAGTGATGGAACACTCTGATCAAAAGCAGCCTGGGGAGGAAAGGGTTTGTCTCAGCTTACAGGTCACAGTCTGTCACTGAGGAAATCAGGCCAGGAACTCAAGGCAGGAGCTTGAACAGAAACTATGGAGGAACACTGCTTGCTGGGACCCCCAACTCAGATCCTCTGAGAGAGTAGGAATTGCTCAGAACTGCTGAGCGATCTCTGCAGAACTTTGTCCTAAAAATCTTATATAAGCAAAACTGTACAGCGTGCTATTTTGTGCAATGTAATTCTCTGTAAGAAAACCCTAACTTATTAACCTGCCAAACCCTGTATATTACATAATTTAATGTGCACAGAGCTGTTACTAGCCCCAGGTATCTGATAAGGAAAGTTCTTTCCTAAGTGCCACAGCTAGTTACTGCTTTTCTGATTTGAACCTGTAAGGACAATGTGTGTTTAAACAGGTTTGCTCGTGTCACTGAAATTCACAGTAAAATGAGAACCTAGGGTATAGGGCGTGCTAGGCAAGCACCCCACCACTAAGCCACACTCTCAGCCCTAAAACCTGAAACCTTTGCCAGGAGTGGTGGCACCTTTAACCCCAGCACTTGGGAGGTGCTGGGGGTTTGTACCCGTGACCCCCAGTGAGGTGAGGATTGGGAATGAGTAAGCACACCGTTCGCCAGCCCACACCGCCTCCATTACCCGGGGACACTCAGATGCAACAGGGAGCCTAGTCAAGCTGGGACTCATTTTATTGCAGGTGTTATAAAGCTTATAAAGGCACCTGGAACTCCCCCCCCAGGGTATATCTTAAGGATGGTCGCTGATCATGCACTCCTCAGCAGTGCGGAAGTATTCTTCAGACTTTCAAAGCAAGCCTGGCCACGCCCCCAGTAACTTCCTTTCAGATCTATGCAAGGTGGGGCTTTTAGGTCCCCACATTACCCCTTTTTATTTTTAAGGCCGGACTGACTTTATTTCACGGGTTACCCACCTCATAGGCGGCTCCCTGAGGAGAGATGGCTATCTCCTTCCTCTAATCTTATGCATTTTTGCCTGTCTTAGGTTGTGTCACCTCTGATCAAGCCTTTCCCATCATTGGCCCATGCACCTGGCCATGTGCATGTCCTGTCTTAGGAGTGCTTGTCATGGGACATCTTACCTGTCTTTGGCTAAAAATGCATCATGATTAAGGGCAGCCGCATGGGTAATGCTAGCCCGTGACAGTCTTAGTCTCTGCCTAACTCGGTTGCCAAGCGTGGGCAACCGGCGGGGGTCCTGAGGGAGTCTGTAATCATGAGGAGGTGGGCCGTGGCAGTTCCAAGGGTCCTCTGTCGCCGAATTATCTGGTAAAGACACTTAGAGATAAGCATTATTAAGAGAAACAATGCAAGTCATGGCATAGGACATGTTGAAATACTTCTGAGACCATGTACGTTTTAGCCAATTAGCCAGTTGTCAAAGAGGCTGACTGGCAATGAAGCCAAGGAACTGGGTCCTTCACCTCAGATGGATACAAATAGAGAGAAGAATTTTGTCTCATGAACTATTGTCCATGAACCGTCATGCTAGTCAGTCAGATCCTGGCCTACCCACTTAAGGCTTTTCACAGGCACCCATATGGGGTTTGAATCTCCTGTAGGGTAGACACAGCCAAAGCCTCGACCCATGATTAGCAATGGATCTGGGCCTCTCCATTGCCCCGTAATGGGGTCCTTCCACCTTACACGTACCTCAGGTCTCTGCTCTTGTCGTCCCCAATGCTTCTGAAACCGGGATTCCAACTGAGTTTTTTTGAAAGTTAAGAACATTAATAGTGAATAAGGCCACACACAACAACTGTTGGTGGGGGCTTATTCACCCTTTTTGTTTTTGTAATTGAATTTTTAGGTTTTGATGGTTGCATTCTATAATGGCTTGACCTTGGGGATTGTAGGGAATTCCTGTATTGTGTTGAATTCCCCAAAGTGAGAAGAA
>NW_008358859.1:949281-951537 GCF_000622305.1 Nannospalax galili | reverse complement strand
GAGTCCCCTGGGGTTTACCCCTGGCTGTTTCAGAGGTGGTACCTGTAGAAAGGGTTGACAAGACTTACAGGTATGTACAATCTTCTTTAGGTCCTTGATGGGAACTTGAGGAAACCTCTTATGGAGTCCCTGCTAATTTACATGAGTGAGGTTATGTAACCCCGGGCTTCATTCAGGCCTGCTGCCAGGACCTTGGTGGAAGCCACCTTGTCTGCCTCTGCATTTCCTCTGCATTGCCTTGGGATAAAAGCCCAGGAAATCCTTGGTGATCCCTAAGATGCTGTAAGAAAATAGGGGATTCTCTTTCTTTAAGGATTGTAAGAGTCTGAATCATCAAGAGAGTAATGGGGTTCCCATCCAACTGGATATGAGAACCCAATAGCCCTGGAAGAAGACTGACTACATACAGACTGTCAGAAAACAAATCCATGGGCTCAGTTATCTTTGTTAATGCTAAAGCAATGGCCATGAGTTCCTTGAATTGAGCTGAGCCATCGCAAGTGTGGACATATCTTTTTGGTTTCTCATCTGCCCCTGGGTATACTACCACTGCAGCTCCAAATCTGCCTCCTGTGAAAACATTATAGGCTTTTACTAACGGCTCCTTGACAAAGAGGGTGCAAAAGGAGGTCACCCATTTATGAGGGTCATAATGACAGTCCAAATTTCCCAGGAACCCTTCCAAGGCTATGGCCACTCGGTTATTATTTCTGCAGAGCCATTCAAAATCCCTAAGCTGATAAGGGATAACAATTTTAAGAGGACCTATGCCATAATGTCTCAGAGCTACATCACGTCCTTTCTCAATCAGGTCAGCCAATTGATCCATGGGTGTATAAACCCGTGGTACGTCTCCCCGAGAGGCATGCACCCATTGAAGGGGCTTCTCATCCTGTGTAAGGACAGATGTTATCAGGGTCTCACCAGAGAGTACCCATAACTCAAGATCTTTACTAGGCGTGTACACAGTGGCATGTGGCAGCAAGTGAGCAGGCTCCAAAAGGAGCAGAATGTTGGGCTATTGGCCATACCTTGGGGTAAAACAGTCCATTTATACCTCTCATCAGGCGTTTTAAAGTTGAGAGGGATAGAGAAAAAACAATATTTAATGTGTATAAGAAATAAATCTGAGGGAATAGCAGGGATCCAAGGCAGCCCCCTTAAGGGTGTACCCACTAGGGTCATTCTAGCATTGACTTTACACAAATTTTGCAACATTTTCCATTTGCCAGAGGCTTTCTTAATAACAAAGACAGGTGTGTTCCATGGACTTACAGAAGGCCGGATGTGGCCCAACTGTAATTATTCCTGCACAATTTCATTTAAAGCCTGTAGCTTTGTCTAAGGTAATGGCCACTGCTCCAACCATACTGGCACCCCAGGGGACCAGGGGCAGTGGCCCTTAGAATTGGGGGTGAACCCAATGCTCTTTCTTTGGGTCCCCCCTGTAATTGATATGGCGAGGCAACCCTTGAGTTGCTGACTCAGGAAGCCTATCAGACTCTTCAAGATCCAAAAGGTCATCATAAAAGGCCTTGCTATCAGTGGTTATGCAGGCCTGTGCATCCCCCAAGATATCTTGTCCTATGAGGTTGGCGGATAACCTTGCCGCCACCAGGGGTCGCACCTCCCCTTTAGCTCCATCTGCATCCTGCCAGGTGAGCCATTCTGGAGTCTCCTCTGATGGGGTGTATCCTCCCACAACTAGGATTCAGGGCCCAGAAACTAGGTGCTATTGTGATGGGATCTCCTCCTTTCTAAGAATGGTTCTATCAGCCCCCGTGTCCACTAGGCAGCGAAACCTCCTGCCACCTATTTCAAGATCCATCTTGGGCCTTACACCAGGGATAGTAGGGACTGTCCAATTTGCCATAGGTTTTTCTCCTCTCCCGATCCCTCCCAGAGGGCATTGTAAATGTAGCCGATCATGGGGAAGTCCTCCTTTTGTCAACGGGGCTGGAGGCTGCCCCCCACTTAGTTTAAAGGCTTTCCTTCAATATCAAATCTGAATTTACATTCCTTTTGCCAATGGAGTCCTTTGTGACACCGGAGACAGGGCATAGATGGGGGTCTTTTTGATACCCCACCTCCAGGCTTAGGCCAGTTCTCTCACTGAGGGCAATTTCTTTTAATATGGTCAGTCTGGCCACAGCCAAAATATGGACCTTCTATCCCTCTAGGCCCCATTGTTACCTGCTGACCCAAATTAAGTGAATTAAATGCCTGGATTAAGGCATGGGTCAGAGCCTCTGTTTG
>NW_008358859.1:937332-948720 GCF_000622305.1 Nannospalax galili | reverse complement strand
ATCCTCAGCCACCGCCTTTTTTAATTCCTTCAAATCCTTTGCCTCCCAGGGATACCAGGGTTCAGGGCGCGTGCCTCCTGGGTTTACATTAATAGGATACGCTTCTACCCGTGGCCTCACAGAAGCCTCCTGAGCGGGGCCAGAATCCTGGAAGTGAGGACAGTTTTCATGGGTTTCAGGAAGCCCTGAAGCTGGCCAGGGCACGCCCAGGTTCTCCTTGGTACTTTCACTGCTTTTGGTTTCACTTCTGCTGCATTTCTGCATTCTTCCTCAAACCCTTCCCATGATTCCCATGCCGGGGTGGGGGTGGGGGTGGGTTCTGAAGTATTTATTTTTTTGAGCCCCTGACTCGTGCCAGTCACCGGCCAGGGGTAGTCCCCTGCCCGGCTTTCCCATGGGTTCCCGACCAGCTCACGCATTAGTTCAAGGTGGGTGGGGTGGGTGGCTTTCACCGTGGACCCCATGCACTCCGTTCTGCTCCGCCCTTCTGCCCGGGAGGTTCTGAAGCTGGCCAGGGCACACCTGAGGTGCTGCTTGTTACTTTGGTCACTTTTGGTTTCACTTCTGTTGCATTTCTGCCTTCTTCCTCAAACTCTTCCTATGATTTCCATCTATCCCCAGTAAAAACATTAGCCCCAAGTAGCCAGGAAGCCAAATGAATCACCTCTGCCCAAACCTTTTGAGCTATGGGATCTGACAAATTCAATCCCCTGCTTTTAAGCATATCTCTCAGTGCTTTAAGCGCTGGGTCTTCAAACTTACAAATTGTGTTACCTATTTTTAGGGTCTTGCTTACCCCTAACCTCCTCGATTGGCCCCAATCCATTTTTTCTTCTTCTTTCTTTTCTTCTTTTCACCTTCCTTCAAATGCCATGTTGAGCGCCAGATGCCGGGGGTTCAAACCTGCGACCCCCAGCGAGGTGAGGATTGGGGATGAGTAAGCATGCTGTTCTCCAGCCCACACTGACCCCATTACCCAGGGACTCTCAGACGCACCGGGGAGCCTAGTCAAACTGGGACTCATTTTATTGCAGGTGTTATAAAGCTTATAAAGGCACCTGGAACTTCCCCCCCACCCCTCAGTGTGTATCTTAAGGATGGTCACGTGCAGATCATGTACTCCTCAGCGGTGTGGAAGTATTCTTCAGACTTTCAAAGCAAGCCAGGCTGCACCCCCAGTAACTTCCTTTCGGACCTATGCAAGGTGGGGCTTTTAGGTCCCCACAGGGAGGCAGAGGCAGGCGGATCTCACAGAGTTGGAGGCCAACCTGGTCTACATAGTGAGTCCCAAGCCAGCTGGGACTACAGGGAGACCCTGTCTCAAAAAGACAAAACAAAGAATCCAAAATTGAATTCTTTGCACAAAATAATTGTGAAATGCCAGGCAACGCTGATGTGGATGGCACGTACTTGGTAACTAACTGCTGTACACTGCACTCCATGCCCAGCGGGCGATCCAGGAGCAAGCACTCCTGTGTTACCTGGCTTAGTGTAAATGGGTCCTTCAAGTTGCACATGGGAGACTGAGTTCTGTGGGTTTTGTTTTCTTGACTCTGAGTACAAATTTACGTTCAGTGTAGAACTGTGAAATAAGGTAAACTACACACGTAGGGGAAGTTCTCTGTAGTAACAGATGGGGACTCCCACATTTTACTCCTTTAGATTCTATGACCTCCTCCCCCCACTTCGATGCACTCTATTTTGGGGACTAGTCTTCACAGAAAACAGAGCAGCAGGTGCATCCAGCTCTCACTGTAAGCTCCCAGGGTGTCTTTCTGGAGACCAGGTGGGCAGTGCAGACACAGGGGGAGGTTCTCAGGGTTCGCAGTCCTTGGGGGAGTCTGGTGTCCTGGGGTCTGCAGCGTAGCATGGCCCAGTCAGCTCCAGCCTGGCCTGGCCGGGTGCACGGGGCGCTGCGCCCCCGCACGGCCGTCCCGCAGGGCCCGGGCACGGCGCGGCCGGCGGGCACGGTGCCCACTGTGCCCGGCTCGGGCCTTCCTGGGTGACCTCACCGAGCGGCCGGCTCGGGCGGGCAGCGAATCGCCGCGCGGCGCAGGGAACGCCCAGAGTCGCCCTGGCCGCAGCCGAGGCCGCGCACGCGCCGGGAGAAGCTCCGCTCCTCCGCCCGCAGCCCCGCGCTCCGACCCCGAGAGTGTCCGCCGCCGCCCACTGCGCTTCCTCAGCGCCCGCACGCGGGGCGTAACAGCGGGGGAACCTTCTGGAAGCGGAGCCCAGTGGCCTCCCCGCGCCGCAGGGGGCGGGGCCCCCGAGGGCCGGGCGCGTGCGATTCGCCGCCGCCACGCAGGCGCCGCCTCTCCGGCGCCATGGCCCCGCCTCCGCCCTCCCCCTCCATGGCGCCGCCCGGGCTCATTCATTCCGCGCCGGGCCTGCAGGACACCTGTGCTCTGCTTCCGTCGCCTCCGGCCGCTGTCGGCTCCAGGATGTCAGGCCCCGCCACCGACACGCCGTCCGCCATCCAGATCTGCCGGTAAGACCAGCGGCCCGCCGGGCGGTGCCGGGCCCACGGAATCGGCCCGCACCGCCCCTTTCCGGCTCGCTCCCACCCGCGGCGGCTGAGAGGGCCTTGGTACCCACGATCCCCAGAATGCCGCCTCCACCCCTTACTGGCTTCCGGCGGGGCGACGGGCCTGCCTTGTCCTCTCCCGTCCCCTTCCGCCCTCCCTAGACCTCTCCATCCGACCTGGACCCCCCTCCCTTGACCTCTCCATCCTTGACCCCCTCCTTGGGCCTCCTCCCTGGACCTCTCCATCCTCCCTCTCCGTGTCCCCTTCCACCCTCGCTGGACCTCCCCATCCTCCCTGACCTCTCCACCCTCCTTGGACCTCCCCATCCTCCCTGGACCTCGCCACCGTCCCTGGACCTCGCCACCCTCCCTGGACCTCCCCATCCTCCCTGGACCTCCCCATCCTCCCTGGACCTCCCCATCCTCCCTGACCTCTTCCACCCTCCCTGGACCTCTCCATCCTCGCTGGACCTCCCCATCCTCCCTGGACTTCCCCACCCTCCCTGACCTCTCCACTCTCCCTGGACCTCTCCATCCTCCCTGGACCTCGCCACCGCCCCTGGACCTCGCCACCCTCCCTGGCCCTCGCCACCCTCCCTGGCCCTCGCCACCCTCCCTGGCCCTCGCCTCCCTCCCTGGACCTCTCCATCCTCCCTGGACCTCGCCACCGTCCCTGGACCTCGCCACCCTCCCTGGACCTCGCCACCCTCCCTGGACCTCCCCACCCTCCCTGACCTCTCCACTCTCCCTGGACCTCTCCATCCTCCCTGACCCTCCCCATCCTCCCTGACCTCTCCACTATCCCTGGACCTCTCTATCCTCCTTGGACCTCCCCATCCTCCCTGGACCCCCGCTCACCCGGTGGCTGGGATGCTCCGCGCGCTGCTGCAGAACCGGCTGCCTCACCGGCTCCTCCCACCGGCCTCCTGGACTCATCCCAAGGGCGGCGGCCGCAATCCTGAGGAGGTTCAGTCCAGGAAGCCGGGCAAGCCGGGCGGGGACACTGGAACTGGCGATTGGCATGGGGCTCAGTTAGCCGCCCTTGAGCCCTAAGTGCTCGTGTCCCCCGCTCCCCGCATCAGCCCCCGTCCCGGGCGCCTAAGGGGCTCGGCCCAATCTCTTGCAAGATTCAGGAGGATAACTCAGCCGAGGTGCTGAGCGAACCCAAACAAGGGTGGCAGGGAAGTGCCTGAGAGCAGTGTGACCCCATGGGTGGGTGCCCCCGTGGGAACAGGCCGCAGATCTGCTGTTCCCCAGGGTCCTGCCTGGGTTGTGGGGAGAGCAGGTGTCATGAGGAACTCTTGCCTTCGAACGTTTTATTGCTCAGGAAGCGGAGTGAGCAGGTCATCAGGCCTGGAAAGTGAACAGAGGTGAAGGATTGTTCTAATCTTCGCAGAGTCGCAGTGTCTTGCCCTCTGGGTGCTGCTTAGATGGATGTGGGTCCCCTGAGGAAGCTGAGCTGATGAGCAAGCTCACTTCCCCTGGAAGGCGGGGAGGGCAGCCTCAAGGTTAAGTTGGAAGAGCTGGCAAGCTGGTGTTTGTGCTAGAGCTGAGTACCACACCGCAGTGGGGGCACAGAGCGGGGGCACGGTGCCCAGCAGTGGGCCCTGCCAGCCTCAGTTTAGGGGCTGGGGGGTTTCAGCTCTAATCAGCTGAAGCAGGTTACTTTCCTGTGGCTGGGCATGTATGTAGTCAGTGCCAGGTAAATGGGAGGACCTTGCTCCCAACCCCGTGTTCTGGCCTGGCAGAGGTCATTTCCTGACCTCAAGGTCAGGTCTGATTTTTCCAGAGAGGGAAAACCTTCAGGGGGGCCTTGCTCCGTTTGCTTTGTGGCTGGCCATGTGGCTGTTCTAGTACTTGCACTTGAGCCCCCTGGGGACAAAGGCAGTGCATGTCACGGATACTGGAGGTAACCAGGGTCTGAACCACGCTGATTATTGGTGCAGGTGTGCTGAGGGTGTGGGCTTCAGTGTTTGAAAAGAACCTCTACCTATCTCATCTCAGCGCCTCCAGCCTCCCTGGGAGGTTGGACCTTAGTGACCACCGTCTCCCTGCTGTGTCAGGAAGAAATTGAGTAATTTATTTATTAAATTTTATTTTATTTTTTGGTCTTTTTGAGACAGGGTCTCCCTGTAGCCCTGGCTGGCCTGGATTCGCTATGGAGACCAGGCTGGCCTCGAACTCACAGAGATCCGCCTGCCTCTGCCTCCTGAGTGCTGGGATTAAATGCATGCACCACCACGCCTGTCTTCAAAATTGAGTAATTTAATAAGGCCAGTCAGCCCTAGAAGCTCCAGAGACAGCTCCTATCCAGGTTTTCTGGTTCCAGAGCCTGTGTTCTAACTGCTGCTCTCTCCATAAAGAAGATACTGCTTAAATCTGCAGGGCTTTTTTTGTTTGTTTTTGGTACAGGGTCTCTCTGTAGCCCCAGCTGGCCTGGAACTCACTATGTAGACCAGGCTGGCCTTAATCTTACAGAGATCCACCTGCTTTTGCATCCTGAGTGCTGGGATTAAAAACATGTACCACCACACAGGTTTCAGGGTGTTAGTGACTAGCCAGTCTATGCATATTTTTTTTTTCAAATAGCTTCTAACAACATATACGTTGTGTAGCTTTGGACATTTTCATACATGAACAAGCCCCTTGTGTGTGGCTTTCCTTATTGTACCTTACGGGGGCCTCCGTTAGCTTCCAGATTTACAGTTGCTTATTTTCTGTAAGTGGGTGCCTTGGCAGAAGGGAGGGTAGCCAGGATGCCTGGCTAAGATGAGCTTCAGGTGCAGAACATGTCGGCCCAGGGAGGTGGAGAGGTGAAGAAGACTGCGGTCACTTGTGCTTGACCCAAAGAAACCTAGGACACTGGAAAGTGGACTTAGCAGGGCGGGGTGCCTTTAAGGATACTTGAGCCAACAGTCACATTGAAAGAGGAAACTTCTGACCTGGCACATCCAAGCCATAAATTTAACAAGACTTCACCTGACACCTCCAAGGAGCAAAGCACCGGGAAGAGTGGAAAATTTAGCCCTTATCTTGGGAGCAGCACAGTGTAGCACTGGATGATGTCTCCATCCTAGACCCTTAGAGTGATCACTTGCTTTCAGTTCCAAAGCTGTTGAAGAATGGGGCTTTAAAGATTGGTGTAGAGCCAGGGGAGGTGCCCCAGTGGGTAAAGCGCTTGCTGTGCAGGTGTGAGGACTTGAGTTCAGAGCATTAGAATGAGTGTAAAACCAATCAAGGCAGCTTGTGTCTATAGCCCTAGTGCTGCTGGAGATGGAAGCTTGTGAGCCAGCTAGCCTGATGTATGCAGCAAGCAACAGACCCTGTTTCAAATAGGGTAGACTGTGACAACAGACACCTGATGCACACCTGCACATGAGCACACGTGTATATACACAAACACACATGTACACACACACACGCAAAGATAAAATGTAAGTTCAGGATGTGGTTACAGGCCCGAGATGGCTGTTGCCTCTGCTTTTGGTGGCCTACTGTTCAATGGAACCTTCCAGTGTGTGGCCCTGTTCTCTCATGAGCTCAGCATATCCAGCATCTGGCAGAATGGCTGGTACGTTGTCGATGGAAGTTCTTTATGTGAAAAGTGAGCCACTGGCTCCAGAGGCTGATGGTCTGCGTTCCAGTTCCACCTCGCATCTTGCAGGTTTTTGCGTGGCTTAGGCCATTCCTTAGCCTCACAGTATAACTCCTCTGGACCTTGATTTTCTTCTCTGTAAGTTGGAGGTGGTATAGTACCTGTTTGGCATCATTGTGAAGATTGATACCTTTGTCCCATTTCCTACTTGCATAATCATGAGCTCACAAAGAGAACCCTTTGCGATCCGGTGCTTCGGGTGCTCAGGCCACTGTGGATCACTGTCATCCCCTGTCCTTTGAGCCATCTCAAATAGATGTCAGCTTTCAAGAAGCCATGCTGGTTAGAAGGGGCCCTTGGTGTGAGGTGGCTTAGCAGGCCCGTATGCTTGGAACCTGTTGTGTGTGTATAGTATGATGTTTGTATATATGTTCCTGTGTACACAAATGTACTTGTGCATGTGGAGGCCAGATGTTGACATCAGGTGTCTTCCCTCAGTTTCTCTGCATCTTATTATTTCTCACTTATTTATTTTATTTACTTATTTATTCACTGATTTATTTGTGTAGCATGCATTCTTTGGCATAAGTGTGGAATCAGGACAATTGTGGGAGTCGATTTTCTCCTTCCTCCACATGGGTCCCAGGGATAGAACACAGGCTGATGGGTAGTGCTTTTACTTGCTGAGCCATCTTGCTAGCCTGCCACCTTATTTTTTGAGACAGGGTCTTTCACTGAACCTGGAGCTCACGGATTTGCCTAGGATGGCTGACTGATGAGTTCCAGGAATCTGCCTGTCTGCCCCTTCTCATTGCTGAGATTACAGGTACACACCCACTGCCGGCTTTTACATGGGCACTGGGGTTCGGAACTCAGGTCTTCAAGCTGTCAGGACATGAATGATCTGTGGGGTCTCTCCCTTCCCTCGTGGGTTGTCAGCCATCGGTCCACGAGGACAAAGGGAGCAGAAGTGACGAACAGGGTCAGGGACGGCCAGTGAACACTGACGGAAGAAAGCCCTTCTCGGGAGGCAGGTTCAGTGATACAAACAGCTCCAGACTCAGTGATACAGCTCCGTTTACTCAGTGGGGGTCAGGGAAAATACAGTGTGGAGGCGGCAGCCAATGCTTCAGCTGATAGGTGCTCAGTATGCTCTATTTACATGTGGCAGGAGATCCTATCATCCAACTGTGGGGAAATGCCTAATTATCATATAGAAAAAAACCTGGGGGTAGTTTTTACTCCAGGTAACTATGCCAAAGGTCATGTTTTAAATGAGGCCAAGCATCTGTGCTTGGTGGCACTTTCCAGGTAAGTCAGGCAGGAAGCCCCTGCTGAGAAAGGAGCCAATCTTAACAGCAGGGTTCCCCGATAATGACCTATGTAGCTCCCCCACCAGTTTTCTGAGTCAGGCTCCCATGTAGCCCTACGCTGGCCTGGAACACCTCATGTAGTCAGGTGTAGTGTTGAGCTTCTGATTCTCCTGCCTCCAGCTCTTGAGTGCTAGGATTACAGGCATGTTATACCCATTTAAAAAAGTATTTTCTGGGGCTGGAGAGATGGCTCAGCGGAAAAGAGCATTGGCTGTTCTTGCAGAAGACCCAGGTTCGAATCCCAGCACCCACATGATGGCTAACAGCCATCTCAACGCCAGCTCTAGGGGATCCGATGTTCTTCTGTCATCCACAGGCATTGTACGACAGGTGCACTTACACACACGCAGGCATAACATTCATACACATAAAAATAAATAAATCAAATGGGAAAAAAAGGATTTTCTACATTTGCTTATGGATTTGTGTGTGTACTTGTGCATGTGCCATGACACACAGGTGGAGCACAGAGGACAGCTTTCAGGAGGGTTCTCTCTTTCCACCATGTGGGTTCTGGAGATTGAACTCAGGTCATCAGGTATGGCGACAAGCATCTTTTCCACTAAGCCATCCCTCCCTGCCCTATTCTTTCTTTTTAAAAGACGCATCTTATTTTTATTTGTGTGTGTGCATACCTGGGACATATAGTGACTTGCAGTACAGGGTGCCCATGGAGGCTGGAAGAGGGTGTTAGATGTCCTGGAACTGGAGTTACAGGCAGTTGTGAACCACCTAATGTGGGTGCTGGGGACAGAATGTGGGTCCTCTGCAAGAGCAGCAAGTTCCCTTAACTGCTAGCCATTTCTCTAGCTCCCGTTTTGAGGTAGGGTTTCACTTTGAAGCCCAGGCTGGCCTTGAATTTGGCATCCTCCTGCCCCAGCCTCCTGAGTGCTGGGCTTACATGGCTTTGGAACCTGATTGGGGAGGGCAGATGAGGTACAGGGGCAGGGTTTCAGATACAGATCTATGCGGTGTCCCTGTGAGCTGGGCTGCTTTGTTTCATGACTGGGAATACTACCGTGCTGCCTGGAGTCTGGGTAGACATGCCAATTATTGTTGAACTAATATTACCAATAGATATTAGTTCAGTGAATGTGAATTTTTTCCCCTTGCAGCTGTCTTTGGCTTTACTTTGGAATTCATGGAAACATAGAATCTGTTCTGGAACATTCCAGAAAATGCAGTGCTGCCTCCCTTCCTGGGAGGATGTATGGTCCCTGCTGAAGATACTTTGTTGCCCAGCAAGCCTGTGGCCAAGGATGCCTGAGTCCACTCACTGTCCTGCCTCACACACCCTGTTAAGTGTGCAAGAGAGCTCTGGGTCACCCTGGACTTGGCACCTGTAACTAGCCAGCTCCCTGGTATCCTTCAGGAGCCACGTGCCAACATGGGTGGGGCTTCTCCAGGTGGGGCTCACCAGAGCTGACCCCACAGGTGTCTTGACCTCCTGTCTTGGTATTGCTTTTCACTCTTAGAGGCTTCCGGGGAGGAAGTTTTACATGGTCCCTGCCATCAACTGCCTACACCTGAGTGTCTAGGGAAGCTGGCTCTCAAGGTAGATTTCTTTTTTCTTTTTTTGGGGTTTTTTTTTTTTTTTTTAGACAAGATCTCCCTGTAGCCCCAGCTTGCCTAGAACTCACTATGTAGACCACGCTGGTCTTGATCTCATAAGAGATCCCCCAGCCTGACTGAAAATAGCAGAATTTAAGACATTTCTAAATGGTTCCCTGGAAGCTGGGCAAGGTGGTCCTCAAACTTGTAGATGCAGCCGTTCCAGAGGCTGAGGCTGAGGCAGGAGGATTGCGTTTAGGGCCAGCCTAGGGCTACATAGTGAGTTCCGAGTCAATCTGGGTAACAGAATGAGACTTTCTTTTTAAAAAAAAGTCTCTGAATGAGGTGGTGTAGGCAGGTGGAGGCAGGAGGCCAACTGACTACATAATGAGACTCTGTCTCTTTTTTAAAAAGTTGCCTGGGACTGGAGAGATGGCTCCGCTGTTAAGAGCACTCGCTGCTCTTACAGAGGACTGGGGTTCAGTTCCCAGCACCTACATGACAGCTAACAACTGTCCATAACTAGTTCCAGGGGGTCTAACATCCTCTTCTGGCCTCCATGGGCATTGCACACACAGGTACACTTACATACATACAGGGAAAACACTCATACATGGAAAATTTTTAAAAATTAGCTGGGCGTGGTGGCGTATGCCTGTAGTCCCAGCACTTGAGAGGCAGAGGCAGGCAGATCTCTGTGAGTTCAAGGCCAGCCTGGTCTTCCAGGACAGCTCAGGCTACAGGGAGACCCGGTCTCAAAAAGACCAAAAAAAAAAATTAAAGCTGGGTATAGTGGCACACGCCTTTAGCCCCAGCACTTGAGAGGCAGAGGCAGGTAGATCTTTGAGTTCCAGGCCAGCTGGGGCTACAGAGGGACCCTGTCTCAAAAAGATTAAAAAAAAAAAATTAGAAAAAGAATTGCTAGGTAGAGGCCAGTGAGACGGCTCAGCAGGTAAAGGTGCTTGCTGCCAAGCCTGACAATCTGAGTTTGATGGGATCCACATGTGGAAGGAGAGAGCTTCCTGTAAAGTGTCCTCTGACCTCTGCTCACAGGCTGTGGTTTGCCCTACACCTCCCCATAAATCAACAAATGTGAAAAAGAAAAAAAAGAACCGGGAAAACTGTAGATACTGAGTCACATTTGTTTATTTAAAATTCTTTTTTAAAAAGAAATTTGTAAAAAGTATTTTATTATTTTTATTTTATGTGTATGAGTATATTGCCTGAATGTAGGTAGGTGCACCCGTGTCGTGCCATGCTCATGGAGGTCAGAGGAGGGCATTGGATCCCCTGGAACTGGAGTTAAAAGAATGGTTGTTAGCCTGAGGGTGCTGGGAATTGAATCCAGGTCTTCTCCAAGAGCAACCAGTGCTCTTAACCACTGAGTCACCTCTCCAGGCCCCCTCCTTTTCTTTTTTTAAATATTTTATTTATTATTTTAGGTGTATGAGTGTAGTGCCTGCATGAAGGTAAGTGCACCTGTGTTATGCAATGCCGTCAGAGGACAGAAGAGGCTGTCCGATCCCCTGGAACTGGAGTTACAGACAGTTGTTAGCTGCCATATGGTGGCTACGAACCGTCCTTAACTCCAGTTCCAGGGGAATCCGAAGCCCTCTTCTGACCTCCACAGGCACTGCACGACATGGGAGTACTCACATACATGCAGGTGATACACTCATACACATAAAATAAAAACAATAATAAAAAAGACAAGGTAGCCCAGGCTAGCCTTGAACTCACCATTCTCCTGCCTCAGTCTCTGGGGTACTGGGATCACAGGTGTGCACCGCCACTCCTGGCTCCAATAGTTCTTTAATTTTGTTACTATTATTATGTTTCTGTCTGGGTGTGTCTGTGTATGATGTTGGTTGTGGTGGTCATGCCGTGGCACATGTGTGGAAGACAGAGGATGATGATTTTATGGAGTCAGTTCTCTCCTTACACCTTTACGCAGGTCCTGGGGATTGAACTCAGGTGGCCAGGCTTGCTCAGCAAGTGCCTTTACCCACTGAGCCGTCTCACTGGTCCTTGTTCATTTATAAGGGGGGGATAATTATGTTGTAATCTACTGTTCTTAGTTGTTTTTAAAGATTTTATTTTATGTGTATGAGTGTCCTGTCTAAAGGCATGTGTGCAATGCCCATGGAGGCCAGAAAAGGTCTTGGGATCCCTAGAACTGGAGTTACAGACTGTTGTTAGCAGCTGTGTGGGTGCTGGGAACTGAATCTGGGTCTTTGGGAAGAGCAGCCAGTATTCTTAACCTCTGAGTCATCTCTCTAGTCCCTGTTTTTAAAATTTTGTTTTAGATAGTATATATATATATATATATATATATATATATATGA
>NW_008358859.1:910041-937260 GCF_000622305.1 Nannospalax galili | reverse complement strand
CAACAGGATCTCCCTGTAGCCCCAGCTGGCCTGGAACTCCCTATGTAGTAGAACAGGCTGACCTTGAACTCACAGAGATCTGCCTCCTGAGTGCTGGGAGTAAAGGCGTGCGCTACCACACCTGGCTAGATATTTAAAAATCCTTACTTGTCTTTTTGCAGGACTGGGGATCAAACTCAGAACCTTGTACATGTTAACCAAGAGCTGTACAACTGAGCTACATTCCTAGCCCTAGGTTTACTTGTGTAAAAACTTCATTGTCAGCCAACTGTGGTGGCGCATGCCTTTAATCTCAGCACTCGGGAGGCAGAGGCAGGTGGATCTCTGTGAATTCAAGGCCAGCCTGGTCTACATAGTGAGTTCCAGGACAGCTGGGGCTACAGGGAGACCCTGTCTCAAAAAGACCAAAAAAAAAAATTTCATTGTCATGTAATATACATGCATTAAGAAATGAATCCACTTTATAAAAAATATTGCATACAAAAAGTATGCAATAAAAAGTATTCTCCACTTTAAATGTAGTGGAGAATAATCTTGATCTCCTGATCCTCCTGCTTCCATCTCCCAAGTGCTGGGGTTTGAGGTGTGCACAGTTCACGGAGGTTGCTTTAAATTTTTTGATTTATTTATTTTATGTGTATGAGTGTTATGCCTGAATTTAAGTACACTTGTGCATGCAGCGCCTACTGAGGCCAGAAGAGGGCATCCGGTCTCCTGGAACTGAGTTACTGAAGGTGTGTTAGCGGCCATGTGGGTACTGGGAATTGAACCCAGGTCCTCTGCGAAGAGCAGTCAGTGCTCTTAACTGCTGAGCCATCTCTCCAGCCCCAGTTCACTGAGTTTTGACAGATGGGTACGCCTGTGTAATGACTGTCTGACAGACGGGAATGTCTCCATTGTGTGGTCCTCATCTGCCACTGGGCAGTCGTCTTTGCCCCCCACAGACCTGCGTTCTCTCACCTGCTTGTTCTACACCTTCCTGTGGAGGGAGTCATACTAGGCTCAGGGCCTGTGAGCCTCATTGTGTGCTTCCTTCCTGTGTGTGGCCCAGGATCTTCCATTCCCTGAACTTCACAGCCAGTTTCTGCCTTTAGTCAGTGACTACTTGGGCTATTAGCGGTTGTGAATGAGATTCACAGAGGCAGTATTCATAGCGTTTGGGACATAGGCACTGAACAGTCACTCATGTTGTATTCTAAGTTTTGGGTGGATTTATTTGGAGCTAAGGTCTTTCTAGGTGGCTGAGCCTGCAAATGACCACTGTGCCTGGTCTCCGGTGGACTTCATTTTTCAATTTTAATTTTTATGTGTATGAGCGTTTTACATATATGATGTATGTAAGTGTACCACCTATGAGCAATGACTGTGGAGGCCAGAAGAGGGGCACCAGAACCCCTGGAGTTATGGACGGTTGTTAGCCATCATGTGGGTGCTGGGAACTGAACCTGGGTTCTCTGCAAGAGCAGCCAGTGCTCCTAACCGCAGAGCCATCTCTCCAGTCCTGTGATTTTAATTTTAATTTTGTTTTTGAGACAGGGTCTCACTGTGTAGCCCTGACTGGCCTGGGACTTGCTGTAGACCAGGCTGGCCTCTCATGTGCCGGGAGAGAGGCCTGCATCATGTCTGGCCTGTGATGGTTTTTAAAAGGAACCTTTTTTTTTTGGTCTTTTTGAGGCAGGGTCTCCCTGTAGCCCCAGCTGTCCTGGAACTCACTCTATAGACCAGGCTGGCCTTAAACTCACAGGGATCCGCCTGCCTCTGCCTCCTGAGTGCTGGGATTAAAGGTGTGCACCACCACGCCTGGCAGGAACCTGTCTTTAGAGAGAATGCTGAGATGTTTACAGATGCCAAGCTGTGCTGTCAGGCATCTGCTTCATGATAACCTGGCATGGGTGAGGGCTGGAGCGGAGAGCAGGAAGGGATGCTGGGCTGAATGGATTCTTTGTTTTAGGAGCTAAGGGCTGGGGACATGGGGATGCTCCAGGCACTGCTCTAAGCCTTGGTGATTCCACAATAAAGAGTGAAAAGCACCGGCTCCTCCCTGCTTCTGAATCCGGGTGAGGCTGATGTCCAGCAGTGCATGTTTTCATCTGTACACCTGTCGGGTGCTGTGCTTTGTCATCCTCACCCGCATGTCCATTCTTGGGAACCAGGACCTGCCCTACTTGGCAGCCTCTCAGCCTTGGTGATGCCCACATGCTGAGGATCTTTGAACCTGTGCCTCAGCTTGGCAGAAACCAAGCAGACTCAAACTTGGCTTTATGATCCTGGAGATGGAGCTCTTAGAGGCTGATGCTTCAGTCCGTCAGACTATGGCCCTGTAGTCCCTCCTAGGCAGGGCTGTGTGACTTCAGACCTGCATCACTGGGCTCCAGAAGCAGATCTGCAGGTTGCCTGCCCTGCTCAGTTGACCTGCCCACTGGTGATGAAAGGACAGCAGCCCAGCTGGATTCCCTTGAGGAGGCCCCACCACTAAGCTCGATGCTGGCTGGTGGACTGGGGAGCTAAGCCTTGCTGAGAGGGAGGATAAACTGTTCATCTCCCTCATCACAGGATGAAGCTGCTTGCCAGGGCTCTGCGCCTCTGTGAAGTAGCCTCCCAGAGCCTGGTGGCAGGCCAGGAGTGTGTGGGGCCCAGAGAAAGATGCTGGGCTGCCATGAGAGTGGTCAGAACCAGGACAGAGCTTCTGCAGCCTGGACATTGCGTCATCACCATGGGACGGTAGGATGACTGGCAATAGTTTCTGCCCTGAGAGTCGGCCCCCGCCCCCCCCAAGTCTGTCCTGGGGTCTCAGGCTACAGAACTTGGAGGATCTGCTGGGAATCCTTAGGAATGGGCAGTGGGGCTGGGGGGTTGGGTGAGCTGCCTCTTTTTTCACAGGCAGTCATCAGTTGAGAACTGGCATGTGGTTCTTCTGGGGACCAGTTGAGGCCCCTGGGCTCCAGGCTTGTCTAGGCTGTAGGAAGCTGGGCCCTTTCCAGTCTTGAATTCCTCACATCACTGGGCATGGTTGAGGGTGGTTGGAGAGTACCACATCCTGTGAGCTGGCAGTTGTTCTGGCACTCTTCCAGGTCCAGGTGGCTGGGCGGCATGTCTGCTCCTCCTTAGACCCTGTTTTGTCCCAGGTGGGTGGACAGATGGGCTGGTGAGCTTTGACTTTAGGCCAGCAGGTCAGTGTGGGATCAGAGTAAGGTCTCTTTGTAAGCAGGCTAATCCTTCCTTAACAGTATGGTGTGCTGTTTGGGACATATGTCCCCTGAGCTTTGCAGAAACTTTATCCAGTAAGCCTGCACCCCTCTGCACTAGCTTTATTGGAGTGTAATTCACATGTCATGTTTTATCCATTGATTGTACAGTGTGGTAGTGTTCAGCACTTGGACGGATCGGTGTTACCAGTAATAGCCTCCATCGATTCTGAGGAGTGGAGGAAGGCCATTTGTTCTCCCTCCCCTTCAAACCCTTGGAATGGGTCAAGTGACAGGAATGTTTTGCATGCTAAATGAAGTGATTGATGGCCATGGGTGGGCCCTAGTTTCAGGACCTGGACTGGCCTCTTAAAAGACTATGACTGGAGGGTTTGAGCTTTTAGCCCACCTCGCTACCTGCCATCTCTGGGGATAGGGTTGAGTTAATCACCAGAACCAATAACTTCGTCAGTCATGAAATCTCCATTAAACACTCTCAAACTTGGAGATTGGGATTTGGGAAGCTTCTCATTTTTGGGCCATGTCAGGCTGCCCAGAGAGGCCAGGCTGGACAGTGTGGGAAGCTTTGTGTCCCTTACATTAATTTGGATGATCCTGGGTGGTGCCGTTTATTTTTTAATTGATTATTTTGTTTTTCTTGAAATAGGGTCTTACTAGGCTGTCCTTCCCTCCTGAGTGCCAGGATTACAGCCTGAGTGCCACTGGGCCCCGAAGCTCTGTCCGGTTTTTGTTTTTGAGACCAGTCTCACTATACAGCCCTGGCTAGTCTGGAGCTCACTTTGTAGACTAAGCTAGTTTCAAACTCAGAGAACCTGCCTCTGCCCCCTGAGTGTCACCGGCACACCTGGCCCCTTTTATTTTTGATAGGGGCTTGGTATATAGCCCAGGCTGGCCCCAAATTTATACTCCTGCCTCAGCTTTCAGAGGGCTAGTACTACAGGTCTGTGTCACCGTGCTTGGCTGATAGTGTCTTTCGAATCACAGAAGGGTTTAATTTAATTATTCAAAGACTGTCTTGCTGTGTAGTCCCGTGTTCTCCCCAACCTCGGTTCCTCCCGCCTCTGCTTCTGGAGTCCAAAGATCATAGTGTGAGGCATGTGCCTTGCTTAAGAGTTTTTAATTTTGTGTTGGCATCCAGTTTGTCCTTTTTTGGCTGCTTGTGTTTTTGCCATCTTATCTAAGGAACTGTCACCGAGTCCAGGGGAAGAAGACACACTGTGTCTTGTCATTGTGGCTTTTTAGTTTGACCACTCACAGTTACATGCTTGGCCTATTTTGAGCTAATTGTTACATGTGGTGTGAGGTTGGGTCCAGTTTCGCTCTTTTATGTGTAGAAACATCTCATAAATAACCAGAGAAATAGGTTTTGAGAGGCTGAGTTACTTGCTAGATATCACATAGCTGTATGTGGGGGCTGAGCAACCCTCCCCCAGGTTTCTTCCCCAGTGTCACAGCTCTGCTCTTTCTTGGACCTTGGACCTGTCATTGCCAAGGGCTGTTTGTCTCTAACCCTGTCCTAGTTTGTTTCTTCATTGCTGTGACAAAACAAAGGGTTTATTCAGCTTACATCTCCCAGGTCACAGTTATCCGGGAGCCCAAGGTAGGAACTCAGGGCAGGAACCTGGAGGCAGGAGCTGGAGCACAGGCCATGGAGGAACACTGCTTACTGGCTTGCTCTCCTGGCCCCTGCTCAGCCTGCTTTCTTATGCAACACAGGCCCACCTGCCCAGGGGTGGCACCACCCACAGTGGGCTGGGCCCTCCCACATCACTCAGACATGGCCACAGGCCAGTCCAATAGAGGTAATTCCCCAATTGAGGCTCCCTCAACCCAGATGTGTCAAGTTGACACTAAAGCTATCCAGCACAGACCCCAACACAGAAAAAGTCCACTAGTCCTAATAAAACTAGCCCACTTGGATCCTTCCTCCTCCCTTTCCCAAATACCAAACCCTCTCCTCTCCCAGACTCTTGGAGCTCCTCCCCCTCTCCCCTCCCCCTTCTCCCACATATTCTGTGGTTTTAACCTGTCTGTGGCTCTTGGTCTAGGCCTCCATTGAGGCAGGTCCACTGGGAGACATTGCCAAGTCCTGCCAGGTACCACCAGCCCCTTCTCCATATTTCATCCTTTAGGCCTCAGGACCAGAGGCCCCATCTCAGCAGGCCAGGGCCAGCAGGTATGTCTGTGACCTACTAAAACATGTGTAAGAGAACCTCCCAAGTTAGGGATCTGTCTGGAACCCTGATGCCCCCAGCATGTTCCATCGTCAGGTAACTGGGGCATCAGAGACTGAGGCAAATTTGAATTGAGGTGGCTTTCAGACTTGAACTATCCCAGAGAAAGAACTGTATTTGCAAACAGATCCTCCCACCCTCCTAAGAGTGATACAGAGGCCCTGAGATCCTGTTGGAGGGAGCACCATTGCTGGCAGCTTGTAGCCACACTCTGAGAGTGGTCCTTCTGCATGCCTCAGCTTCGGCTCCGACAGGCACACACTTGTCCCTGTTCTACAGATGGGAGACTGAGGGCAGATGTGGCTAGCCCAAGGTAGGTAGGATGGTCCAGTGTTCTGGGGAGTGAGCTCTGTGTCTCACTGCCAGTCTGGACGGGGACAAGTACACAGAGGAGCAGACATAGGAGACAGCCCCGCCTCATCCTCCTGCTGTTTGGTGCTATGTTCAGTCAGGTGGGCTTGTATTTGGAATTCAACTTTAATGACTAAATTTCTTTTTTTTAATTTATTGTTTTTATTTTATGTGTATGTGTGTATTGCCTGCGTGTACGTAAGTGCACCTGCGTTGTACAGTGCCCTCGGAAGACAGAAGAGGGCATCGGATCCCCTGGAACTGGAGTTATGGACAGTTGTTAGCTGCCATGTGGTTGCTAGGATTCCAACCCAGGTTTTCTGCAAGAACCACAGTGTTCTTAACTGCTGAGCCATCTCTCCAGCCCCCCTAAATTGCTTTTTTTTGGCCTGCTTTTTCTTTTTATATTACATTTGTCCTGTGTATGTGTGTGTGTGTGTGTGTGTGTGTGTGTGTCTGTCTGTCTGTCTGTCTGTCTGTCTGTCTGTCTGTCTCAGTGAGTGTGTGGAGGTCAGAGGACAACCTGTTGGAGTTAGTGCTCTCCTCCTCCCCTGTGGGTCTCCAGGAGGACTCGGATCCTCAGGTTGTCAGGCTTGGCAGCAAACGCCTTTACCTGCTCAGCCATCTCACTGGCCCTAAGTTGCTTTGGGTGGTTGGTGTCTCAGGAAAGCAGATCCTGCCTGGCTGATCCTCTGTGCTACACTGCATTACAGGCTCCACCCTGGCAGTAGCTTATCAAAGTGAGCTCTGTTGGAAGTGGTGGCACTCCTGGAGCAGTGTGGGCTTCCCAGTCTCACCTGGAACTCATTCCTGCTCTTAACTGGGCTGTGACCACCTATAATTCTTAATTTTCTAATTTTCACATTTTTCAGTGCCAGGGATCTAACAGGGCCTTGAATGTTGTAGGCAAGCACTATCCCACTGAGCTACAGCTTAGCTCCGTCTGTAGGCCAGCCTGGCCTTGTGCACATGGTAGTCCTCCTCTTGGTCTCCTGAGTGCTGGATGACAGGCCTGTCCATGAGGCCCAGCTCTAACTATAGTGTTTCTTTTTGTATATTTAATTTAACTTAATGTATATGAGTATGTTGCCTGCATGTAGGTAAGTGTACCCGTGTTGTGCAGTGCCCACAGAGGCCAGAAGAGAGCGTCGGGTCCCCTGGAACTGGAGTTACGGACAGTTGTTAGCCATCATGTGGGTGCTGGGAACTGAGCCCTCTGCAAGAGCAGCCAGTGCTCGGAACTGCCGAGCGTCTCTCCAGCTCCAGTTTTTTTTGGTTTTTTTGGTCTTTTTGAGACAGGGTCTCCCTGTAACTGCAGCTGGCCTGAAACTCGCTACGTAGACCAGGCTGGCCTTGAACTCACAGAAATCAGCTTGCCTCTGCCTCCCCAGTGCTAGGTTATTGGGAACGCAGGCTTTGTGCTAGGCACGTAGGTACCCTACCCACTGAGCTGTGGCGCCAACCCCATGGTTGCTTTAATTTGTAGCTCCCTAGTGACATGGTGAGGAACGTCTTTTCATGGCTTATTTGTCCTCTGCACTTTTCCTGCATTGCCCATTCAGATTTTTGGTCAGTTTTGGATTGATTTGTGTGTCCTGTCCCCGTGTTGTGTTCTGTCCCCGTTGTCCCATCCTGTCTAGTCCTGTCCCGTCCTGTCCTGTCCTGTCTCATGGGAGCAGAGCCCAGTGTCTTGGTCAGCTAGGCAGATGCTGTACCACTGAACTGTGTTTCCAGCCCTGGCTTGTTTGGTTTCTTATCTTGGAGTTTTGTTTATTTTTAAAAATATTTTATTTATTATGTTTATTTTATGTGTGTGAGTGTATTGCCTACGTGTGTATAAGGGCACTGTGTCGTGCAATGTCCGTGGAGGGCCGAAGAGGATGTTGGATCCCCTGGAACTGGAGTCATGGATGGTTGTTAGCTGCCATGTGGGTGCTGGGAATCGAACCCAGGTCTTCTGCAAGAGCAGTTAGTGCTCTGACCACTGGGCCATCTCTCCAGCCCCCAGAGTTTTAAGAGTACTTTAAGGCTGGGTGTGCTGGTGTTAATCCCAGCACTTGGGAGGCAGAGACAGGCGGATCTCTGTGAGTTCGAGGCCAGCCTGGTCTACATAGCGAGTTTCAGGCCAGCTGGGGCTACAGAGAGACCCTGTCTCAAACAACAAAAACAAAAACAAAAACAAAAAACAACACACACACCACACACACACACACACACACACACACACACAGAGTGCTTTAGGGACTAGAGAGATGATCAGCAGTTGAGTGTGGTGAGCATGTACTGCTCTCGGTTCGCAGCACACCCACACTGGACAGCTTACAATGATTGTAACTAGCTCTAGGGCATCTGATGGCTCTGGCCTCATGGGCACTGTACTCATGTGCACTCATACATAATTTAAAAATTAAAAACAAAATGAAAAAAAGGAGTTTTAATGCTTAGTGTGGTGGCCCATATCTGTAATCCTAGCACTGGAGTAGTAGTGGGGGGTAGAGAGTTCAAGGATAGCCTGAGCTACATGGCCAGACCCTTTCTTTTTCTTTTCTTTTTTTTGGTCTTTTTGAGACATGGTCTCTCTGTAGCCCCAGGTGTCCTGGAACTCATTATGTAGACCAGGCTGGCCTTGAACTCATGGAGATATAGAGATCTGTCTGCCTCTGCCTCCGAGTGCTGGAATTAAAGGTGTGTGCCACCACGCCCGGCTTCAGACCCTTTCTTAAAAACAGAAGAAGGGCTGGAGAGATGGCTCAGCAGTTGAGAGCATTTACTGCTCTTCCAGACAACCTGGGTTCTGTTCCCAGCACTCACATGTCATCTAATATCCGTCCTTAACTCCAGTTCTAGGGGATCCAATGCCCTCTTCTGGCCTCTGTGGGCACCAGGCACACATGGCATCTGCATACATGCAGGGAAAACTCTCATTTATAAAATAAAAATAGTCTTTAAAAAAGAAAATGAAATAAAGGGTCTTGATATTTCGGATAAAGCTTCAGATGGATCTGTGTTTTCTGAATAGTTTCTGGGACTGTGGTTTGCTCCTATTCTCTTTGAGCATTTTAAGAAATTATATTTGCTGGATGTGGTGGCACACGGCTTTAGTCTCAGCCCTCAGGAGGCAGAGGCAGACGGATCTCAGAGTTCCAGGCCAGCAGGAGCTACAGAGAGACCCTGTCTTAAAAAAACAAATGGGCTGGAGAGATGGCTCAGTGGTTAAGAGCACCGACTGCTCTTGCAGAGGACCTGGGTTCCATTCCCAGTACCCACATGGTGGCTGACAATCATCTGTAACTCCAGTGGGGCACTGACTGCTCTTGCAGAGGACCCGGGTTCGATTCCCAGCACCCACATGGCAGCTGCAAACTGTCCTTAACTCCAGTTCCAGGGGCATCTGAAGCCCTCTTCTGACCTCCATGGCATTGCACGACACAGGTGCACTCACATACATGCAGGCAATACACTCATACACATAAAATAAAAATAATAAATAAAATATATTTTTTAAAAATCATGTTTTATGTGTGTGTATAGGGTAGGGGTGGAGCACTTGTGTGCCATGGTGCTTGTTGGAAATCAGAGGACAATTTGCAGGAGTCGGTTCTCTCCTACCTTGTGGGTCCCAGGGATCACAATGAGGTCATCAGGCTTGGTGGCAAGCTCCTGTACCCTCTGAGCCGTGTTGTTTGCCCTCTCTGTTCTTTTAACCGTGTCATTTTAGAATTGGTTTTATTTCACATGTGATAGATTGGCATGTGGGGCTCAGTCTCTCTCCATCAGCCACCTCTCTGAGTCTTTGTTTGCCCTCTCTGTTCTTTTAACCATGTCATTTTAGAATTGGTTTTATTTCACGTGATAGATTGGAATGTGGGGCTCAGTCTCTCTCCATCAGCCACCTCTCTGAGTCTTCCTTTGCACTGAAGCTCAGACTCATGCTCTGGAATTGTTCAGGTGATGTACCCAGGCCTCTTTGCCCTACCGGCCATCCCTGCCAGTCCCTTTGGGCTTGTAAGGGCTTTGGTTTTTGTTTTTGCTCTGGGACAGGGTCTCCCGATGTAGGCCTTGCGTGCCTGGAACTTGCTTTGTAGACCAGGCTAGCATCGATCCTTCTGCCTCTGTTACACAACTGCTAGGATTACAGATGTGCACCACTGTGCCCAGGTCTTGTGGGGGCTTCAACTGGCATGGTGCTCGTCAATGCTAGGCTGCAGGGTTCCTGGTGATGCCATGACTGGAGCTCCTGAGGCCACTGGGCCACCTCCCACCTCTTCTTAATTCATGGGAACTGGAGGACTTGAACAATCTGCTTCTGGCCCAGGGAGCAGGCCTAGTCCCTGTGACATCATTGCACTTATAGAAATGGGTTGGAATTCTGGGAAACATGGCCAGGGCCAAGCAGAAACCAATGGCACCTGCCAGACACATATGATTCTCTACAGGGAACAGTGGGGGTAGAGTCAGAAGGGCACCAGTTTAAATTACTTTATTGAGGTATAATTTTATAACTGCACCTATTTAAAATGTGTAATTTCATTAACTTTGACCTATATATAGGTACACTGTAAGGCCTTCAGCATAGGAGATAAGGATCATGCCAGCACCCTGGGAGATGCCCTCCTGTTGGGTATATCTGCTTGTTTACTTTCTGTGTTTTGGATTTTGTTTTCTAGAGTTTTTTTTTTTGTTGTTGTTTTTTGAGACAGGATCTCCCTGTAGCCCCAGCTGACATGGAACTCACTATGTAGATCAGCTGGCCTTGAACTCACAGCGATCCACTTGCCTCTGGGATCTCTGTGCTGGGATCAAAGGTGTGTGTCACCACACCCAGCTTGTTTTCTAGAGTTTTATAATAATGGATCCACATGCTGTTTGGTGGTGTGTGCCTGTAATTCAGGTGTAGGCAGCTGTATCACAAGTTCAAAACTAGCCCAGACCACATAGGGAGAACCTGTCTCAAAAAACCAAGGACATGGGATGGGGGAGATGGCTCAGTGGGTAAGAACGTGTACTGCTCTTGCAGAGGACCAGAGTTCAGTTTCCATACCTACATGGGGTGGCTTACAACCTCCTGTAACTCCAGCTCCAGGGCATCAGGCATCTTTTTCTGGCCACACACACACACACACACACACACACACACACACACAACTAAAAAATAAAAATGTATTGGAGCTAGAGAGATGATTACTCAGCAGTTAAGAGCACTAACTATTCTTGCAGAAGACCCGGGTTCAATTCCCAGCACCCACATGGCGGGCTAACAACTGACCTTAACTCCAGTTCCAGAGGATCTGACACCCTATTCTGACCTCGGCAGACACTGTATGACACGAGTACACTACACACATGCAGGCAGTACACTCATACACATAAAAAATAAAATAAAATATTTTAAAGAAATATATAAATTCTGGGGGCTGGAGAGCTAGCTCAGCGGTTAAGAGCATTGGCTGCGCTCTTGCAGAGGACCCGGGTTCGATTCCCAGCACCCACATGGCAGCTAACAACTGTAACTCCAGTTCCAGGGGCTCCAACGCCTTCTTCTGACCTCCATGGGCACTGCACGACGCTGGTGCATGTACACATGCAGGCATAACACTCATACACATAAAATAAAAATAAATACAATATTTAAAAAGTACATATATATATAAAAATTCTGGCCCCAACAGAACAAGGCTGGGCTGCAGCTTGGTGGGTGCTAGCATCAGCAGGCCTTCAGTTCAGGCTTCAGCCCTAAAGGGGAAAAAACAATAACCGTTCCCCTCTGTTGTCTGGCTTCTTTCACTCAGTGTGGTACTTTGAGATTCGTCCCTATTGTTACGTTGACTGTGTTTAGCAGGGGCATCTGCTGCCTGCTTCCACGGTTGCTGGGCCCTTCTGTAGCTCCAGCTGCTTGGTCTGGAGTTCTAGTTTCTCTAGTAGTAGTTGGTACAGCCACACTTCAACCATTTGAGCCGGTACGCAGTGAGATCTCGTTTAAAATTTTTTTTATTATGTTCGTGTGTGGGTGTGTGTGTGCACCATGCACAGCACCCATGTGGAGGCCAGAGGACCACTTGTAGGAAGCCAGCTCTTTCCTTTCACATGTTGTCCCAGGGTTGAATTTAGGTCCTCAGGCTTGGCAGCAGATGCCCCTGCCCCCCAGCCACCATGCTAGCCCAAGGCGCATGTTTTAATCTCCTTTACTTAACACTAATAAGTGACACATAGTCACTTGTTGAAGGTCGTTATCTGGGTGACTTGGCTCTTTTCCAGTAAAAATATCTTTAATATATTCTTAGTGCATGTTGTCCCAGGGTTGAATTTAGGTCCTCAGGCTTGGCAGCAGATGCCCCTGCCCCCCAGCCACCATGCTAGCCCAAGGCGCATGTTTTAATCTCCTTTACTTAACACTAATAAGTGACACATAGTCACTTGTTGAAGGTCGTTATCTGGGTGACTTGGCTCTTTTCCAGTAAAAATATCTTTAATATATTCTTAGTGGTTAACTCTTTACCTTGAAGTGCTTTGTGTGTTAGATTTTTTTTTTTTTTTTTTTTTTTTTTTTTTGAGACGGGTTCTTACTATGAGGACCAGGCCTGTCTCTTCAAACTCACAGAGATCTGCCTGCCTCTGCCTCCACCCCACTCCCATTTTGGGCGTAAAGGTGTGTGTCACCACTCCCGGCTGAAATCCCTTTCATCTGATTCTAGTGTAGTCCATGCCAGTCTTAATCTGATTTATTTTCTTTCTTTAAATAAAATTTTAATTTATTATGTTGCCACAGCACATGTGTAGAAGTCAGAGGATGGCTCATGTGGGTGCCTGGGAAGCATCTTTACCGGCTGAGCACTCTGTGTGGTGCTAAGCTTATGTAAGCCTGAGAATCAAGTAAATGTCTCTGTCTCTAATGAATTCAACACTGCTTCCATGTACAAAACACGTGGACTTCCTAATTCCATAAGCTCTAGTTCACAGACCCCTGTTCAAGTGACATCTGAGGTTTTATTTGTTTGCTGAAGTGTCCCACTGTGATGATGGGAGGGTCCAGCCCAGGTATGAGGTGTAGGCCCCTGCACGAAGGGCTGCATGATGGTGCGGAAGGACAAACTCCGGGGGCTGCAGTTGGGTTTCCCATCGTCAGTTTCCTCACTGTCTCCTCAGCTCTTCAACATCATCTGAATGTCATCAGGACTAACATTCCTGGTTAGTTGATTTTTCGCCGAGTTTGCCTTGCAGCTCTGTGTGCTCCCGCCACCTTGCCAGGCTCAGCTTTCAGAGTCTGATACTAGCTTTGTGGTGTCACATGAGACTCTTTCACCAGCTGACAGTTTTTGGAACTCTGATTCAGAACCTGACCCACTGTCTCCCCCAGGTGGGAAAGTTGGGGAAACTGGGCAGGTGTATGAGGGAACTGATGACCGTGTTAAACTAAGTATGGCTCCCTTCCTGTTTTCTTTTCTTTTGGGGAGCACTTTCTTGCTAAGGCATACTCTCGAGAGGCCAAAGGATATGGTTTCAGAGGTATCAGCCATTGTGGCGCGGAAGGCAGAAGAGCAGCTATATCAGGCCAGAAAGCCTGAGAGATGGTTTTATTTATTTATTTACAGTTAGGCCCAGAACAATGGGTTTCACTGGACATTTTCATGTAAATTTATTGTACTTTGCCCATGATGCACCCAGAATCATCCACCTGTGCCCCTCCACCCTGCTGCTGGTCCCCTTCCTTTGCACATAGTCCCCTCATGTCACAGGTATATACACACTATGTATGTCTGTATGGATGCATTCTTTGAGACGTGGTTGTGGAGTTCGAGTTAGGTTGCCATCTGCCCACCTTTCTCTGACATGAGGAACTGAGCTCTCGGGCGAAGGAACATAGACTCCAGTCTGGGGGTTGTGGGTTTGGTGTAGCCTGAAAGATTCTGCTCCCAGTGCCCCTGTGTGCTGGAACCATTGTTTTTTTGAGTTTCAGGTGACTGGCTGGCCATTTCCTACTTGTTTGGGGCTCTTGGTGCTTGGCAAGGCAGACTTCTTTGGGGGCAGGGATGAGGGAGGGGCGGCACTGTCTCTAACCCTTGTCATCTTTCAGACGCTGTTGAAAGCTGCACAAAGCAGTGGCCCACACCCCCTGGGAAAACACCAAACACAAACTGGGCTGTGGTTTGGGGGTGTTCCCGGGCCCCGAGCGGCTTCTCCTTTTCTTTCGGTGCAGCATCAGGAGCAGTGCGGCCACGGTCCTTGCTAAGCCCTGCGCCTTTTTGGAGCAAAGGGTGCTTTGAGGACTCTGTGCGCCACCCACACAGGAAGCTCTGGAGTGGGGAGGCCTGTCTGTTTCCACTCTGTTTCCCATATCGTTTGCTATTTTGAGACGAAACTTGTAAACCACAGAGTTTACCCTTTTAGGCTGTACTCTAGCCCAGTGATCTTTAGGAGACTCTCAGGGTTGCACACACTATTCTGAGCATTTTCCTCAGTCTGCACCTGCACCTTTGCAGTCCCCCTTTCCAGGTCTGCCTGCCCAGCCGCCAGCAACCTCAGTCTGCTGTGCTCTAGGGTTTGCTGGTTCTAGACATTTCGCATAAATAGTCATGCAGTGTGTGACTTTTGTGACTGGCTTCTTTTTTAAAAAGTTTTTATTATTTTTATTTTATGCATATGGGTGTTTTGCTTTCATGTACAGAGGCCAGAAGAGGGCATCGGATCCCCTGGAACTGGAGTTATGGGCAGTTGTTAGCCGCCGTATGGGTGCTGGGAATCAAACTCAGGTCCTCTGTAAGCACAACCAGTGCTCTCAACAGCTGAGCTGCTACAGCCCCATAGTTGATGTTATTTGGTGGTCCAACCACAGGCCTTGCACATGCTGGGCAAGCACTTGAGCACTGAGTTACATTTAACCCTCTCCTTGTTTTGAGAAGGATTCTCACAGTGTAGCCCAGTTTGGCCTTGAACTCACGAATCTTCCTGCCTCAGCCTTCTGAGCACGTAGGCTTGCCTTTTGTCCTTTGATGTCTTCACTGTTCATCTGTACATCAGAATGGATCAGTAGATACTTTAAAAAGAAAGCTCTTTTGGGGCTGGAGAGATGGCTCAGTGTTAAGAGCATCAGCTGCTCTTGTAGAGAACTCAGGTTCAGTTCTCTGCACCCGCATGGCAGCCAATAGCTGTAACTCCAGTTCTAGGGGATCTGATGGCCTTTTTTGGCCTCTGAGGGCACTGCATGGCACAGGTGCACTTACACACGCACACAGCACACTCATACACATAAAATAGAAATAATAAAATGATTTTAAAGTCCTTTTAAAAAATAATTTATTTTATCATTAACATTATTATTTGTATGTGTGATGTATGTGTGTATGTACATGTATATGCTCATGTATGCACATGGAGTCCTGAGGTTGGTATTTGATGATTCTCCCCTTTTTTGAGGCAGGGTCTCCCATTGAACCTGGGGCTCCCTGCTTTGCCTAGACTGGCTGACTGTGAGGTCCAGGATCTCTCTCCTCCCGGTGCTCAAATTACAGCACCACTGAACCTGGCTCTAGGTTTAAAATTATTTTTTTTAGACACGGTCTCACCATGTACCCCACACTGGCCTGGAACTTGCTGTGTAGAGCAGGCTGACATTGAACTCACAGAGATCTGCCTGCCTCTGCCTCAGAGTGCTGGGATTAAATGGCCTGTGTCACCATGCCCAGTGAGCCTGGCCTTTTACATGGGTGCTGGGAAAATCTAAACTAAGGTCCTCAAGCCCTTGACCTGCTGAGTTATCTCTTGGTCTCTACTCCACTCCTTTTTATGGTCAAATAATGTTCCATTTTATGGACTTACCATCTTCTGCTTGCCCATGAGTGATGGACATGTGGGTTGTTTCCACCTTTGGGGAACTACTGTGCTTAGGAATGTTTCCAAGGTCTAAGTTTCATCATTTAAATGATTTTTGGCTAATTTAGTAGCTGGGAAATAGCAGCTCATGACTGATTGTGGTATTATCTGGACAAGTCCTGTGTCGTGGCTCAGCCGCTGTTACTATGGCAGCCTAGCATTCTCCTTGCCTTCTGCGGTAAGCCGTGTGCCTGGTGCAGCAGGGACTGCGGACAAGCATGGAAGGGTTGCTTAGGAAGGAAGCGATGCCTCCCTGAGGGATGGGGCCAAGTCCAAAGGGCGCAGCATCGGGTACCAGGGCTGTGCCTCGACTTGCATTTGGCTGCAGCTTCTGGAGGGAGCAGCAGGGACCGGAGGCAGCATGCTTGTCCTGTGGCGAGGCTTAGCTCTCCAAGTCCTCCGGAAGGGAGGCCTCCAGGTCTGCCTCCAGGAGAATGTCAGGCTGTGAGTTGGGGGCTGTGAGGGGCTGGGGATTCCCTGGGCGGCAGATGTGTTTTGAGGGAAGACCTGCTTTAGTACTTGGGTGGGCAGAGCTATGGCATCCACTCTGTTGGGCTCTGGGATGTTCCAAGTTGAGGGGGACTTTATTGCTGAAGGGTCTTTCACTCTGAGCTGTCCTGGGAACCCTGTCCTGGAGCTTGTGGGAGGGTGGCCCACTCTGGTCTTCTGTACACTTAGATCACTCAGACACATTTGTGGTACTTTGCCTTGTATGGGTACAGAGTCAGGTTCTGAGGGCATCGCAGGCCTGTCCACAGTGTTCTCAGCAAATGGAGGCACTTTCCTTCAGGATAAGGTGCCACTTGGCAAACAAGGACTGAGGCTCAGCATCTTAGGGAGGGCCAGCAGGCTGTGTAGGTAGGAAAGGCTCTCAGTATACTGCAGAGTTGGTCCCTGGCTTCTCTCGGGAGATGGTCTGGTGCGGTTGGGAAACTCCTTTAGAAGCGGTTCTCCCCAGCTTCTAGGCAGGCAGTACCCCCTCAACTGGCACAGCTGAGGACAGCCAGCCACTTCCCACTTCCCAGGGCCAGTCCCACACACTTCCCTGAGGGACCCTCATTAATGTGGGGTTTTCCTTGCACCTCTTCAGGGAAAGGGTTTGCCTGGCGGTGACACTTTCAGGATTAGTTTACCTTGGCTACTTTTTTGTGTGTGTCTTTTTGTTTTTTTGAGGCAGGGTCTCCCTGTAGCCCTCCTAGAACTCACTATGTAGACCAGGCTGGCCTCAAACTCACAGAGATCCGACTACCTCTGTCTCCCAAGTGCTAGGATTAAAGGCGTGCACCACCATGCCCGCCAGCTGCCTTCTTTTTTAACCTTGGCTAGGCTGCCAAAGTAGGAAGCCTCGAGGGACTGCCGTCAGAGAAGAGGAAGCAGGTCCTTTGTTAAGGGCTGTTCGCTTGAGTGGGAGTGCTGCTGGTGTGAGCCCGCTGGACTCTCCGCCTAACAGTCTCTTGTGACGCCAGTCGCATGGGGCTGGCTCAAGGCCCAGGGCCAACTCAAGAGGCTTATTCGGTAAGGACCTTGAGTGGCCCATCCGTAGACGCGTCCATCCGCACAGTGTTCCTGTTGGTGGTTGGCTGGTGGTTCCATTTCAGTTGCCAGTTGCGGGATTGTGGGAAAGCAGCCCTGCTAAGGTCTTTGGGAGGAGCTCATGCTGAGGTTGGGTCCTCTCTGCAGGGACCAGCCATCGCACCTGTCCCCAGCCACTCCTAGCAACCAGTGGAGAGGGAGTAGAGTAATGAGAAATGCTGGCCATGGGGGTGGTTATCGGGGGTCGCTGGGAACAGCTGGTATCTCTAGAGCCTTTATGCTAGAGGAGAGGTAGGAGTCTGTGAGCCCCAGACACTCACCATGACCTAAAGCCTGCTCTGTAAGGTGGAGGTGAGTGGGGACTGGACACTTGCCCCCTTTCCTGCTGTCCTGCAGGCCGAGGGCAAAAGAGGCAGGCTTTAGTTTCAGCAGGATTCAGGCTTGGATCTGGTAGGGATCTGGTAGGCTCCTCCCCTCCTGTGGCCCTCCTTTCGCATTGGCATTTAGGAGGTCTAGATGGCTGGCAGAAGTTCCAGGCTGGAGCCCGGCTTGGCTGAGCAGGGCTGAGGTGGGCAGTCTGTGTTGGTGGGGATGGCATCCTGGTCCCTGTATGGTGATGGCACCCTTGTCCTCCTTCTTTCCTGGCGTGGTTGCCAGAAGGCCTCCCAGAGTAATGGTCTATAAACCAGGTTTCCATGGCATTGGGTTTGGTAGCCACAGCATCCTCCTGTTTAGGCTGGCTGCTCAGGAGGCCAGCCAGGGTGCTCCTCTGAAGCCTGGCCTGGTGGGTGGGTTGCTGACATGGTGCTGGGTCAGGCAGGGCCCTGCCCAGTGGCCACATGATATTGGCTGCTGTTGTCCCTCTCACCTTCCTCTGGACCCCAGCCTGGGGTGTCCTAGCTGCATGGCTTCCCAGCTGAGCAGGTGCTGTTTCTGTATTTCAAGAGACACCGGAAGACAGGTGTGGCCCCTGTGCCCGGCCGGCTGTCTGGCTTCATGCAGCCAGGAAGGCCATCAGGGGCACCCACATGCTGTTTCTGTATTTCAAGAGACACCGGAAGACAGGTGTGGCCCCTGTGCCTGGCCGGCTGTCTGGCTTCATGCAGCCAGGAAGGCCATCAGGGGCACCCACAAGGCTGTGTGCTTACTGATCAGGACGTTATGTGGTACTTTAAGCTGGGACAGGAAGTCTAGCCCCAGTGACCTGGTGGGCTCTGGGCAGAAGTTGGAGCTCCCAAGCTGGAGCCCCTGGGAACGTGGCCAAGCCTCTTGTCCCAGCCTCACCCCTTCTCACTCTCTTTCCCACAGCCTCTGGGGCAGACCCAGTGCTCTGGTTTGGTTGCTGTTTGCTGCTGCATCCCACCTGCCTCTGCCAGGCCCTGGCCCTTGGGATTTGTAGGTGCTGGTCCACAGGCCACACATAGGGACTTCTGGTCCATTTCCCTGCTGTGACCAAAGTGTGAGGCTAGAGTTTGGGAGGGAATCGTTGGCTCCTTTCCAGCTCTGCTCCAGATCCTGGAATGTCCCAGAACTTTTCTTGGCACAGCCATTTCTCCCTGGCGTCTAATGGTGCCTTATGGTATGGTGTCCTATGTAGTATTGTCTCTGGCTGTGGCCGTGTGGGAACAGTCAGAGGACAGACTTCTCCTCCCGGCCCTTGCTGGGGCCTTTCTGGTTTGAGGTCTTCTTCAGAGGGGAGACGCCAGGAAACTTCCAGCATGATCTCTGTGATGCTGTTATCGAGGGCTGCTGGCAGGGCTAGTGTGGCTCAGCCCCGCCCACGCCGTGGCAGCCGGCTCTGGGGTCCTGCTCGTCTTTGTGTGCTGCACAAACCCCCGGCCCTTGCTGGGGCCTTTCTGGTTTGAGGTCTTCTTCAGAGGGGAGACACCAGGAAACTTCCAGCATGATCTCTGTGATGCTGCTGGCAGGGCTAGTGTGGCTCAGCCCCGCCCACGCCGTGGCGGATGAAGTAAAGGGCGGAGGGGGAGGGGGAGGAGGGTGGAGGGGACTGCCTTGCCAGGTGACCATAGACCAGGTAGCTTAAAACAACAGAAGTTTATCCTTTCACAGTTAGACAGAAATCTCAAATGTAGGGGTCAGACAGAAAGTTGGGGGTGGAATCCTTCCTGCCTCTGATTTCTAGTGGCTGCCAGTGGTCCCTTGAGTTTCTTGGCTGTGGCTGTCACTCCAGTCTCTGCCTCTTCACCTGATCTTTGTGTGTCAGACTCTCCCTGTTCTTAGAAGGACATCAGTCACTGGGTTAGGGCCCACTTTGTAATCCCAGAGGAAAGCTTGGTCCTGATGCAAGAAGTGGGGGTTTGGAAGGGGTTTGATCCTGAGACCTTTGCCTTCATCAGTGAGTTAATGCAGTAATAGAATTTGAGTAGAGTCCTATGGGAGGTGGGGCCTGGCTGGAGGCAGTGGGTTGCTGAAGGCAGCAGGTTGCTAGTGTAGCCTTGGAAGGGTATCCCACACGCTGACCCCTTCCTTTTTTTTTTTCCTGACTTCTCTTAGCTTCCTGGTGAGGTGGTGCATTACTTTTGTCTCTGACCACAATGCGTGACACACAAAAGAGGGAAGACTGGCTCCCTTTCAGGTTTCGGCCCATCATGGTGGGAAGGCTTTAGAAGAGCTCTGTTTACAGAGGTGGGAGCATTGCCTCCAGTGGTGGGAGCTCCTACCTCCATGGGATTCTGAAGGAGGCTGTTCACTTCATGGTGGACCAGGAAGCAGAGAACGGGGGCAGGAACCAGGGGCTGGGCATCATCCTCAAAGGCCCGCCCCTCCCTTTGCCAACAAGACCCCAACTCCCAGAATTTCCACCTGTGGTCCAAGTATCCAAAACATGGGCCTATGGAGGATGTTTCATTTCTACTGTAGCAGGTGAGCAGCATCTGCCATGGGCTCCTACCCCATGGGCTCCTACCTCCATGGGATTCCACCTTACCTCACAGCGACGGGTCCAGCCAACCAGGGACTGAAGCCTCTAGAACCGTAGGCCAAAGGAAGTCTTCCTGCCTTCACATTGTCCAGTATCTAGCCTAGACAGAAAGTCTGGCCACAAGCAGTATGGCTTATAAACTGAATCACTCTACAAAGATCTCATCTAAACACAATCACATTCCTCATTGTCCAGTGTAGGACTTGAGAGCATCTTCTTTAGAAACACGCAGAAGTCAACAAGGTCCAACCCAGGCTTCAGGCTCCAGGCTGGGCTTCACCCTGGGAGGATCCCAAGGGGTGGAGGGGACACGGGTCGTGGCCAGGCTAGGGCTGAGATTGGCCCCACCCGGCCTGTCCTCCCTGCCTGTGCTGACACCTGCTATTTTTGCCCTAGATTGGCATTCTCCTGCCATATATCTGTCCCTGGACTGCATGGGGCCATCTGAAGGGAAGATGGGTTGTACCCCAAAATGCAGCTCCCTACAAGGCACTCCAGGAATGGGTGGGTCTGGTGCTGGCTGGTTCCCTTCTCTGGTGCTGCCCCTTCTCCAGGGGCAACAGAAGCTTCCTGTCTGCCACGCCTTCCAGAGGTGTTCCTAGGGCAACCTAAGATTTTAGTATCTAGCCCACGCTAACTTTGAACTGTTGGTAGTCCCACTATTTCAGCCTCCTGAGTGATGGGATTACAAGTGTGAGCCACCACACCTGGCTTTATTCCCACCATTCTGTGCCTTTCCTTTTTTTCTCTTTTTATTTATTTATTTTTTAAATTTTATTTATTTATTTTTTTGGTCTTTTTGAGACAGGGTCTCCCTGTAGCCCCAGCTGTCCTGGAACTGTGTAGACCAGGCTGGCCTTGAACTCAGAGATCCGCCTGCCTCTGCCTCCCGAGTGCTGGGATTAAAGGCGTGCGCCACCACGCCCAGCCTATTATTTTTATGTGTATGTGTGTATTGCCTGCATGTATATGAGTGCACTCATGTCATGTTTTACTCCCATGTGACAATGTGGTTGTGATGCCAGTAGTCACGGTCTCATGATGAAGCCCTTGCTGGCCTTGAATTCACAGAGGTCTGCGTGCCTCTGCCTCCCAAGTGCTGGGACACACCTGGCCTTCTTTTTTTCTAAAAATTATTATTGTGGAACTGGAGAGATGGCTCCCCAGTTAATAGTGCTTGCTGCCTTTCCCATAGGACCTGAGTTTTATTCCTAGCACCCATGTCAAGCAGCCCACAACCACCTATGACTTCAGCTCTAGGGGGTCTGACACTCTTTTCCGGCTCCCACAGGCACCTACAAGCACATGGTACGTACACAGACACACATACACACATGCACACACACAAATAAAAATAAATCTTTAAATTATTATTGTGTGTGAATGTTCCATGCACGTGTGTATGTGGATAAATAGCTTTACAGAAGTGATTTTGACCATGCCTGGTTTTTTCAAATGTGGAGTCACACGTAGGAAACTTCCTGTCAGATCACTGGGCCTGGACACTTGGGGTTTGATGGATGATGCTAATTGCCTGCCAGGAGGGTATGTCAATTGCACTTGCCCATTTCCTTGAGATTTTGCCAGATGGATGGACCTAGCAGGGCAGGGAGTCGAAAGTGTGCCCAGCGAGCAGCAGTGGATTGTGTAGTTTGGAATCCCACAGTGTAGTAACGATGAAGCAAGGAAAGTTCTGGATCCTGGAGGGTTTCAGATGTCTTATAGGGAACAGCATCTTCTCTCTGTAGAGGATGGGCCTCACAGTCTGAGCAGATGTCACCAGATTCCTAGCAGCAGCCTGGTCAAGTTCAGAAGTTGGGGCACTCGTTTTCAAACACCTATCTGTGTGTGGGATGGCCCCCTTCCAGTGTTTCCTCAGGGCCCCTGCTTCCAGAACAGAATCCAGACTCTGTCTCAGCCCCAAGGCCTCATGTGACAAGCTCTTGGCTCTTGTTCCTGACCCCCTTCCCCATGTAGGCCACACACAGCTGTGATAGTTGACATTGTATTTCTGGAACTCACTCCTGGTCTTGGCTGGGACTTCTTGAAGTGCCTCTTCTCTTTAGAACATTCTCATGATCCCTGCCCACTCTCTACAAGATCAAGGAGTCACTTCCCCTGGGAAGACTTCCCGGAGCCTGGGGGTGGTTCTTTGACCCATGTTTGCACAGCTTCCTGAGGGCCCTTGTCATCAGCCTGCTGCCCACGTCAGAGGGAATGCTGCTTAGGGAGGTGGTGTCCATGTGGTTACACCTGGCCTGTTTATCCCGTGACCACTGTGGTTCTAATGTAGGAAAGGAGTAGCCGGGACAGAAGAGTCACTGGCAACTGCTGACTACCAGGGTAGCAGGTAGATGATTGTTAGGCCTGGCCCCGAGCCAGCCTTTCCCTCAAGTTTCTGGGCTCAGTGCAGTGATGGAGTGCAGGGTTGGTGTGGGCTGAGTGAGAGCATGGGTCAGATTTGGCCTCAGCAACCTCTAGGTCTAGGCTGCTGCGTCAGCCGTGTGTGGTGTTGCACATCAGTTGGGCACTGCCCTACAAAACTGGAGGATTTCACATTGAACTTTGGGACCTCCAGCCTCTCAAGAACACCTGGAGCCTCACAGGAACACTTGGGGCATTGTACCCCAAACTCACATCTCTAGAACACCTGGGGCTTTGCACCCCAAGCACATCTCTGGAACAGCTGGATCCTGATACCCCAAACCCACATCTCCATGAGCCACCCCAGCCCATGTACACATCCACCGTCTCTAGCTAGTGTGAATGCTTCTCTGGGATCTCCACCTTGTGTTGACAGTAAAGAAGAACTTGAAGCACTTCAGGTCTTTTTTTTTTTTAATTTATTATTTTTATTTTATGTGTGTGCATGTATTGCCTGCATTTGGTAAGTGCACCCATGTCATGCAGTGCCTGCGGAGGACAGAAGAGGCTGTCGGATCCCCTGGAACTGGAGTTACAGACAGTTGTTAGCTGCCATGTGGGTGCTGGGATTTGAACCCGGGTCTTCTGCAAGAACAGCCAGTGTTCTTAACCGCTGAGCCATCTCTCCAGTCCCCGCACTTCATATCTTTAATAAACCTGAGGAGATGGAAGTGCTAACAGGGGTTGCACACTCTCTCCAGGCTCATGCATCTGCCTTCTTGGACATGAAGGCTTTCTCAGCCAAGCCAGGATGGGTGCTTGGCCAGTGCAGTGGCTGAGAGGGCCTGGTGACAGGAGGAAGCGAGTTGGGAGTCCACCATCGGCTTGCCAGGTACCACTGCCTATGGGAAGCCATCTGATTTGAGGCCAAGTGGGAGGAACCAGGTGAGCTGGGCTTGGTCTCATGGGTTGGAGGTAGCAGTGCAGTCCTCAGTCGGGAACAAGATGCTTTGGGGAGAGGCTTGTGCCTGGACCAACCGCCATAGTTGAAGCTGTGTTCCTGGGTGGCCATTTGGCCTGGAAAGTTAGGCTGGTTCCTGGAAAGTAGCTGGTTGAGCTTCTAGAGGTTTCCTACACATCAGGGTAGCAAGGAGGTGGCCAGGCTTGGCAGACAGGCATGCAGCCTGGAGCTCCTGGTGTTTTACTCCCATGTGACAGTGCGGCTGTGATGCCAATAGTCAGGAGGCAAGGCAGAGAATGGAGAGTTCATGGTCAGCCCTGTCTCAAACAAAACAGCTTCTAGGGACAGCCTGAGAGGGTGGGTTCGGAACTCCATCTGGATAGCTGGTCACAGCTCAGCAGACTGCCAGAGAGTGCCGGGTTCTGGCCTCCCTCTGGCCTCCAACTACCAGAGGGCCTGAGAACCCAGGGGACAGCCTGATAGCCCCTGGATCCTGCCTCCAGGTGGTGGTGAGCTTCCCCTAATTGTGCCAGACCATCCCCCTACCTGGGATTTTGTGAGGCCCCTCCCAAGGCCCCAGGGCAGATCTGGCTTTGGTGGGCTAGGGCTAGGATCTCAGCAGACTTTCTGGCCCCTCTCTGGCCTCCCCCAAACAGACAGCCTGAGAGGGTAGCCTCCAACCTCCATCGGTGTAGTGACTGTGATCCCAGCAGACCACCAGAGAGTGCTGGGTTCTGGCCTCCCTCTGGCATAGGGGCTGAGTACACAACAGATCAACTGAGAGTCCCAAAACCATGGCCCCTGCTTAGGGAATTTCCCAAATTTTCTCTGGGGGTCCAAACCCTAGAAGGAAGACTGAGTGTACCTGACTGGAACCTGACTTGGGCTTCTGTGGGTGCTCCTGAACATCTGATCTGAAGCCATCAGTTCCCTCCAAAATAAAACCTGAGAGAAGCTGAAACCTGTACCAACCAGCTTTATATGACCAATAAGGAAAAGACCTAGGCACCCTAATAATATAAACAGAAGCATACTTCAACTTAATTCTCATATCAGAATCATAAACAATAAAAGAAATTCACATGCCAAAACCATAACGAAAGAATAATAAAATGGAAAGCCAAAACACTATGTCCCCAGCAAAGCCCACCAATCCTGTAGAAGAGTTCTACAAGGAGAACGCCCTAGAGAGATAACCTAGGACACTGAATTTAAAAGAACAATCATAAACATGAACAAGGAATTCAACTAATTTAAAGGACACGTGAACAAACAAAGAGCTAAAAGAAGATAGGGATAAACTTCTGAATGAATTCACAAAAGAGAGAGAAACATTGAAGAAAACTCAGGCAGAAATGAAGAAGGAAGTGCAAAACTCAATCAGCCAACTTGAAACAACAGGGGAAAGCCTCTCTGCTAGAATGAGTGAAATGGAAAACAGAATATCAACCCTGGAGGATAAAGTTGAAGAATTGGACCACTCAAGCAGAGTATGGAAAAATTTAAAAAACACAGGAATGGAATATGCAAGAGATGTGGGACATGAAAAGACCAAATCTACATATCATAGGAACAGAGGAAGGAGAGGAATTTCAGGTTAATGGTGCAGACCAGATCTTAAACAGGATTGTAGAAGAGAATTTCCCCAAATTAAGGAAAGACATGCCCATACAAATACAGGAAGCACATAGAACACCAAATAGGATCAGAAAAGAAACTCCCCACGACATATCATAGTAAAAACACTAAATGTCCACTGTATTTCCAACTGTTTGGATCCATTTAATACTGTGCACACTTCTCAGTTTAAATCCTTTAATTAAATATACTGGTACCCGTTGCTATAATTCAAAAAAGATTATAATTAATACCATTTCTCTTAAAATGGACACTCTTTTCAAGGTGTTTTCATGATTTTCTCTATTCAGTGCATTTTAAGTTTCTATAGTTGCCTGCTGCCTGTTCTAAGTCTGTTATTTCAGTTTCATGTATGTTACCTTAGCAACCCATTGTTCCTTGCTTGTTTGTGTCACCCTTGACTACGTGTGTCTAGATGTGCCTGACATAAGGTAATGGTTCTCTATTAGTCTGTTGTGTTGTCGTGAAAACTTGTTTGCTGTAAGTAACCTTTTTAATTACAGGACATCACTGCTTTTCCCTGCCTTTTTCAAAGCTTCAAGAAAATAAGATTAGATGCCGGATTTTACAACTTTAATATCCTTGTTCCTTTACAATCTCTTCAGATCTTAATATTTGTTAGGTTTTGTCCATATTTTGTTTCAATTTGGATTGATGGCACCGTGTAGAAAATTTTTCCCTCATTTTGAGCCTGGCATAGCTCTATTTGAAAAATGACATTTTTAAAAACTTTCCTTTGTCTTTTTGTAAAGTGTTCTTTCCCGACAGCACAGGTCGGTGGCTCAGGTATGAGGGTGGCATCCTGAGCCCTCTGAACGAGCAAGCTGTGGCAGAGGCTGCTTGTGATGGGTCTAAGGCTCTACAGGTAACTCGTGGCTGGAGTTGCTTGTAATGATGAACGGGTGATTTGTGGCAGGAGTTACTCGTGATAAGCTCTTAAAAAATACTTTAATTTCTCTCTTGGTTTTAATATTTTTCAGAGGATGTCAATTCCTTTGTGTGCATTTTTTAATTTAATACTAGGCTACTGATATCAATCCTGCATTTTTCTTTGACTTGTTTGTCCCACTTTACACGTTAAGTTTGTTTGTGTTTCCATGGATACTGTTTAGACAATTAACATAAATCACTTGTTATTATATTTCAGTTCAACTTATTTCCTTTCCATACCTGTTTTAAGTTGTTCTTTTCATGTTTGTTTCATGTTACCTTAGATATCTATCTTGTGTTGTTAAGGTCACTCTTTTGTTTATAGGAACCTCTCTATTACTAATTGTTATCTCCCTGCCTACAGTGTTGCCACATTATTGATTTACATTTTCATTCGTTAAGTTTGTTTTATGTTGCCTGGGTTACTTTGTGTTATATAGGATTATTCTTTTACTTACAAAAATCATTTGGTGACTTCCACTTTGACTGACACCGTCTTGGAGTACAATTTGACTTTCTTCTTTTACATTTAAAAACTTAAATATAGTGATTGCTTCTTTTAGGATTGTGTTTTATTATTCTTGGTGGGCTTGGGGGCGTTCGACAGTACACAACAGAGAGAGAATACTGAAAGCAGCAAAAGAAAAACAACAAGTCACACACAAAGGACAGCCCAGCAGAATTACAGCAGACTTATCAATGCAAACTATGAAAGCCAGAAGAGCCTGGACCAAGGTATTTCCAGTTCTACATGACAACAGATGCCAGCCCAGAAATGGCACTAACAGCCTGAAAGCACACGTGTCCACAAACACAGCCCTTCAAACAATACTTGAAGCCATACAGAGAGCGGAGAGAGAAACAACTGTACCCCAGGGGCAATGAAAGAAAATAAAGATATGATCTAGGAAACACAAAATTAGAACACAAACAGCAATCAAAATGTTGGCAACCAATACACAGCTTTCAGTAATAACCTTAAATATCAGTGGACTGTTGTATTGTCCTTTTCATTTAATTCCAGGAATACTTTTATTTCTTTCTTAATTTCTCTTTAGACCCATTCATCATCCAGGAGTGTGTTGTTTAATCTCCATGTGTTCATGTGGTGATTAGGGCTTCTTCGGGTGTTGACTGTAAGCTTTATTGCATTGTGGTCTGATAGAATGCATGGAATTATTTCAATCTTTTTGT
>NW_008358859.1:909437-909830 GCF_000622305.1 Nannospalax galili | reverse complement strand
GTTAACTCTCTGCCCTGTTGACCTATCTAATGGAGACAGTGGGGTATTGAAGTCCCCTACTATTAATGAGTTAGGATTAATCTGGGTCTTAAAAGTCCTGTAGTATTGTTTTTACGAAGTTGGGTTCACCAGAGTTTGGTGAATATATGTTCATGACTATAATATCTTCTTGATTCATTGTTCTTTGATCAAAATGAAGTGGCCCTCTTTGTCTCTTCTGTTTTTTTTAGTTTAAAGTCTATTTTGTCAGATATTAGAATTGCTATGTCTGCTTTGTTCTTAGGGCTATTTGCTTGGTATATTTTTTTCCATCCCTTCACTTTGAGATAGTGTCTGTCCTTGAAAGTGAGATGAGTTTCTTGCAGACAACAAAAAGATGGGTTTTGTTTTTTA
>NW_008358859.1:904878-906918 GCF_000622305.1 Nannospalax galili | reverse complement strand
CATTAAACTAAAAAGCTTCTGTACATCAAAGGAGGCAACCAGGGAAGTGAAGAGAAAACCCACAGAATAGGAGAAAATCTTCACCAGTGACACATCTGACAGTGGTTTAACATCCAGAATATATAAATAATTCAAAAAGCAAAGAATCAAGAAAGGAAGTAACACAATTAAAAGATGGGCAAAGGAACTGAACAGAAAGTTTTCAAAAGAAGAAATAAAGATGGCTATGAAACATCTTAAAAGATGTTCAACATCACTAATAATTAGGGAAATGCAAATTAAAACCACTTTAAGATTATACCTTACCCCGAACTGGCTAAGATCAAGAAAACAAACAATACCAAATGTTGGAGAGGATGTGGGGAAAGGGGAACACTCACCCACTGCTGGTGGGGCTGCAAACTGGTTCAACCCCTATGGAAAGCAGTGTGGAGAACTCTTAAAAAACTACAAATGAACCTACCATTTGACCCAGTTATACCACTCCTTGGCATATACCCAAAGAACTCATCCTATCGCAGAGACACTTGTACATCCATGTTTGTTGCTGCTCTTTTCACAATAGCTAAGAGATGGAAGCAACTTAAGTGTCCCTCAATTGATGAGTGGATAATGAAAATGTGGTTCATTTATATGCCGGAGTTTTATTCAGCAGTAAAGAAAGATGAAATCATGAAATTTGCAGGTAAATGGATGGAACTAGAAACTGTTATACTAAGTGAAGTAACACAGACTCAGAAAAAAAATCGACATATGTTCTCCCTCATATGAGGATCCTAGAACCAGACTCTGATAAATAAGTATGCAACCAGACATAATTACAGGAACCAGGATAATGGAAAGGAAACATGGAGGAAAAGGAAAAGAAAGAACCTGAAAGAGATGAACAGTAGGAAACAGGCCTTAATAAGGGAGATATGGATAAACATTGGGTTAGTTTTAGGGAGAGGGGAGGGAAGGGTATACAAGGAACCTAGGGGATAAAGGCAAAGGAGCTCAAGAGAGGTAGGACCGTAGGAGCAGGGCATTATTAAGGGAGAAAGGGGGGAAATGGAGGCACCTTAAGTGGGAAAACTATGGTGGAGGGGTGAGACAATGTGAGAGATAAATAATGCCTAGCTAGTTTTGAAAATCAGAGGGAACCATATTACTCCTACAACCTACAGAGAAATTATACATAGCAGATCAAGAAATTTATGTTTGGTAAGGTTTATCTGAGACCAATTGGTCTTTGATCAAGATATGTCTACATGACACACAGTAATTAAAAGTACCAGACTGGTGGAACTAACCTTCTTGGATGTTTAATGGACATACTTTGAGGCCTATAATAATTTGGTCAGAGGGACATGAAGGACAGTTTTTGTTCCTTGCCCTCCTAGGTCGACTAGTTCCAGGGGACTATAGCATCTCTCAAAATGTCCTGTAATGGTGGTGGGTCACCTGTCCTCTTGATCTTGGAGGATGTGGAAACCCCACCAGAGGGAATTGAACCAGTGTCCAATCTACAAAGAGGAGGGTCAACACAGAGGAATCACTTCCTCCATGCTTCAAGGGAAGCCAACCATGGCCAAGCTGAACCTTTGACTTACCTTCCTTCACATAGGCAGAACTGGTAAAAGAAAGGAGCCAGGGGCTCCTCCCAAGTCCATGTGACCCCTGAGGAACAGGTCCTCAAAGGACCTTAAGAGTAAAAATTAATTGGTTTATCAGGGCCAACTGTATGGCCTTAAACATCCAAAAGAAAAGTATAACCAAAGATTAAAGCAGTCAATATAATTTCTTAAGATTCCATATGCATAGCTAAAGGCTGCATAACAAGCAACAATGCCAGATAAGAGATATCTTCTTTTGAGTTGTTGGCCAAGGTGGCCAAAGGGACTCCCAGATAGTAACCCAGCATAGAACTGGGAAAATGAACAGCCGACCCCAATCTTATCTAAACGAATATTGATAACTGATTACTGCTAGAAGAGGAACAGCTGACCCTTCTAAAACAAAGACCTCTAGATAGGCTGACTAGATTCACCAGATGGACAA
>NW_008358859.1:902856-903375 GCF_000622305.1 Nannospalax galili | reverse complement strand
TATATAATTTCAGGCACCTGATATTTGACAAAGGTGCTAAGAACACACAATGGAGGAAAGACAGTGTCTTCATGAAGTGGTGCTGGCAAAACTGGAAAAATCTCCACCTGCAGAAAAAGGAAACTTGACGCTTATCTTTCACCCTGCAAAAAAGTCAACTTCAAATGGATCAAAGATCTCAATATAAAACCTGAAACTCAAACTGTTAAAAGAAAACAAAGGCAATACTGTCCAAGATATAGGCATAGGAAAGGACTTTCTAAATCATACATAAGTTGCTCAGTAATTAAGGTCAGCAATCAATAAGTGGGACCTCATTAAAATTCTGTACAGCAAAAGAAACCATCAAAAATGTGAAGAGAAAACCCACAGAATGGGAAAAAAATCACCCTAGTGTCACATCTGACAGAGGTTTAACATCCAAAATATATAAAGAACAAAAAACAAAGAAGCAAGAAACAAAATGATCCAATTTGAAGATGGGCTAAAGATCTAAACAGAGAGTTCTCAAAGGAAGAA
>NW_008358859.1:895787-902533 GCF_000622305.1 Nannospalax galili | reverse complement strand
CATGTTTGTTGCTGCTCTTTTCACAATAGCTAAGAGATGGAAGCAACCTAAGTGTCCCTCAACTGACGAGTGGTTAACAAAAATGTGGTATATTTACACAATGGAGTTCTGTTCAGCAGTAAAGAAAGGTGAAATAATGAAATTCGCAGGTAAATGGATGGATCTAGAAACTGTTATACTAAGTGAAGTAACATAGACTCAGAAAAACAAATGACATATGTTCTCCCTCCTATGTGGCTCCTAGCACCAACTCCTTTAAAATTCCAGGTCCTTTTAATAAGATGATGCTATACAGCAGTCCCTTCTGCATGAAGTAACTACCATCATCACAACTTCAGCTGAGACTTATTTCTAAACATAGTCACAATTGGGCTTGTTGATGGTTGTGCTCATTCATTAAAGGAGGGCCAAGCAGGGTCACTGGACCCTCACCTGAGTATCCAGCCACTCTTCCAAGCCAACTAGTCCAGCCTTGGAAGAAAGGAAAATGAGGAAGAACCCAATAAGTAAAAAGACCCCAAAGAAATATAACCAGTTTCTTGGCTAAAAGTCAAAATGTCCTTGGGCCTGTTAGCAACACACTCTGTTCCAAGGCCAAAAACATCTAAAGTATTTGGGAGCTTGTATCTAATCCTTAGAAGCTTTTAGGGTTACCTCTTCAGAGGGGGAATGTTGGAGGGGAGGGAGTGGGCATGGATTTGATCAAAACACCTTATATGCATGTATGAAATTCTCAAAATTTTTGTAAAAATTAAAAAAATAAATAAAAAACAAACCAAAACAAAAAACCAGCTTCTCCCCTTACTGGCATAAGCTAGAATCCTTTAGAACTTCCTTCATACATACAATGGACTTGGTCGTGGTTGCCTCCCGCCCACTTCTGTGGCTCTCCCTTCATGCTCGAGCGATGGTGGGGTCACCATGTGCTGCCACTCTGGTGGCCCCTCACCCTGGCACCAGGCAGGCCTGGTTGTCAGAGCCACATTTCACTTGGCAAAGGGATGGCTTTGAGGTAGGTGGCAGTGATAGAGTGCTTGTTGTGTGAGTGAGTGTCCATTTGCTCTGGAAAATGGTATTTTCTGGCTCTTTCTTGGAGCTACTAGCCATGTTGCCCGAGTACTTAAAGAAGAGAGAAACATTGGCTGACATGTGCTGGGTACCTGCTGTGTGTGGACACCTCACTGGGCGAAGGTGCCCTGTGCATTCCTGGTTTGTCACCTTCCTGTAGGGAGCTGAGGCAGCACTGCTGTGATGTCAGGGTCACAGGTGAAGGGAAGGCTTGAGTTTGGCAGTGTGCCCTGTGGATACACAGCTGGTCAGAGCTGGGGCAGGGCCCCTTATTCGGTCTAACAGCTGCTGTAGGAGGACTTGGCAGGCGCCAGACCTGAGGGAACTGGGCTGGGACCCCATACCAATGGGCAGGGCTAGAAGGGACTAGGTGAGCCACAGTTGGCAGCAGACCCATAGGCTTTCGCTCTGAGGGTGAGTGTTGTTAGCCAGGTGGTGTCTAGGAAGGTGCCAGGCTCTGCTGAGATGGGGCACTGAAGGTGCTGGCTGAATTCTAGAGCGTTCCTGCAGCCTCAGGAACCCTCTATAGCAGGGCTTCCCTCTGGGGAAATAAGGCAACGTTTCCGATGCCATTTAGGGGTGCAGGGGCAGGTGCGCTCTCTGCGTCTTGGGGAATGCCAGCAGAGCCGTCAAATCAGGGTCATTTTTCACTTTTTTATTTGTTTTGGTCTTTGAGACAAGGTTTTCCTGTAGCCTCAGCTGGCCTGTTACCCACTATCTGGACCAGGCTGATCTGAATCTCACAGAGCTCCACCTCCCAATGGTATGCACCGCCACACCCAGCAGGAGGGGAGCTTTAGAGTTAGAGCAGGGAAGCCCACAGGGTTAATTAGGGCATTTAAAGGCCTGCTAAGGCTCAGGCCAGCATCCCCCCAAAAAAAGAGAGACTCAGAAGTAGTAGTTGACTTTTCTGAGGAAACCACCACCGTGGGCAGACCCAGCAGAACCTCATGGTGGCTGGTAGGGGCTGCACTAGGAAGTGGGAATTCTCGGAAGGAAAAGTGCATTATTTTAAGGTTACCTGCCTGCCTAGGTAGGGGTGGTCCCCTAGCCAGGTCCCTGACCTGCCCCACTTGATTAATCCTTAAGGGGAGACAAGGGCATGTCTCCATATTGAGGTAGAGCCCATGTTCACTCTCTCTGACCCGGAAAGCTCCCAGCTCTTAACTCTGGGCCCTGTGTGCCACCTTGGGCTGCCTGGGGATCTCCCCACTACATGGCAGGCCAGAGCCAGTTGATGTGTGCTGATAGAGCCTAGAGGTCTTGAAGCTGTGACCTGTGCCTAATTTTCAGAACAGCTTCAATGACCCAGCTTCTTTGGGCCTCCTGACAGAGTGCTGGTCCTGGGATTAGCTCCTGGGGTCTCTGTCTGACGGGGTGCTGGTCCTGGGATTAGCTCCTGGGGTCTCTTGTCTGACGGGGTGCTGGTCCTGGGATTAGCTCCTGGAGTCTCTGTCTGACAGGGTGCTGGTCCTGGGATTAGCTCCTGGGGTCTCTGTCTGATGGGGTGCTGGTCCTGGGATTAGCTCCTGGAGTCTCTGTCTGACAGGGTGCTGGTCCTGGGATTAGCTCCTGGGCTCTCTGTCTGACAGTGCTGGTCCCTGGATTAGCTCCTGGGCTCTCTGTCTGACGGGGTGCTGGTCCTGGATTAGCTCCTGGGGCCTCTGTCTCCTGTTCTTATGCACTCAGCTGTCGTTGGAGAGACCTGGCCCTGAAGAACCTGCCACATACTCTCTGGGAACTCCAGCAGCTGAGCCATCTCCTTGCCTAGTGGCCTTGGGGAAGTCATTGCTATCAGCCCTTCTAGCCAGGGTAGACTTCTACAGACAGGCAGGTACCATGACCTTGAGGGGAAGGTCCTCTGGAAAGAGGACTGTATAGCCCTTTTGGGATATGCCAGATTAACCCTGGTGGACTCATTGGGACAGAGCCCAGATGGGTGGAAAGGTCTTGTCCTTCCTCTGGAAGCCTGCTCCAGTCCTTGCGGGTCATTGCTGTAGTTCCCCTCAAAGAGACTCATCTCACTTTTCTCTCCTGCCATAGGATCATGCGGCCAGATGATGCCAACGTGGCCGGCAATGTCCATGGAGGAACCATCCTGAAGATGATTGAGGAGGCAGGTGCCATCATTAGCACCCGGCATTGCAACAGCCAGAACGGGGTAAGTGCCCGGGCCCTCGTCAGCTGGGCTAGGATTGCATATAAGACCTGAGTCTCCCCAGGGCCACAACAGTGTGGGTCAGGAAAGGAATTCACATGAAGCCTAACGTGGCCGGCAATGTCCATGGAGGAACCATCCTGAAGATGATTGAGGAGGCAGGTGCCATCATTAGCACCCGGCATTGCAACAGCCAGAACGGGGTAAGTGCCCGGGCCCTCGTCAGCTGGGCTAGGATTGCATATAAGACCTGAGTCTCCCCAGGGCCACAACAGTGTGGGTCAGGAAAGGAATTCACATGAAGCCTGGGTCTGCAGCCCTCCCTTGCCTTGCCCATCAGGCCTCGGATGATCCTCTGGGGGCTATGGCACAGTCACCCCTGCTTGGGGCCCCTAGGGGTAAGGTTTGGCTTTGGCCTAAGAGAGGAGGGTGGGAAACCAGCTGCTAGCCAGCTGAAGGACCGCTCGTCACATTCTACTCTGGATCCCTAGGAGCCCTGGCCTGCACAGGGACACATCTTCAGCCCCGTTAGCCTGCTTGAGGTCGGAAACACTCCATGCGTGTGTGGGGTCGTAGTTTATCACGATGTATAAGAGCTGACGTGGGAGTCGACCAGCCCTGGGCCTAGCTCATTTCTGCCCGAGTGAACTCTGGTGGCTGTGGACAAAGGGCTAAGGCTTTCTGTGCCTCAGCGCTGTGAAGTGAGTCTGAGTCTGAAACCCAGAAGGCCCTGCATATTGCTGGGGCCTGGTGCATACCTGGAGGTGTGTGGCAGGAAGTGGCCCCACAGACTGGGCAGGACGAGCAGAGCAGGCAGGTTCTCTGGCTTTAGAACTCAGTGCCTCTTCAGGCTGTCGTCTTCTGACAGCCCTGAGGGACCTGACATTTTCTTTGAAGTCCAGCCAGGGGGAGAGGGAAAGTGCTCTGTCTGGGCAGCTGTGTGCTGTGGCAAGCCCAGAGGGCTCCCTGCAGGGACTGCAGTGCACAGCCTCTGCTGGCTGTGGGTCTCAGCCAGTGCCCTGTGTGCTTCTCTGGGCAGAGCAGAGACAGATCCCAGCCCATTTAGAGAGAGTAGGTGGATAGCCGGGGCCCCACTGTGGGCAGATGTGAGCACAGGCTCCATCAGTGAGGTCAGAGAACCCAGAAGAGGCACCCTTACTTCCGACTCGGCCAAGCCGGCAAGCTAGAGCAAGGGGCATGCTGGCCTGGCCATGCGGGTGGCTGTAGCAGAACATGGCTGTGTCCCATGTCGCACTCTTTCTTTTCTTTTTTAATATTTTATTTATTATTTTTATTTTATGTGTATGCTTGTATTGCCTGCATGTAGGTAAGTGCACCCATGTCATGCAATGCCCACGGAAGACAGAAGAGGCTGTCAGATCCCCTGGAACTGGAGTTACGGACAGTTGTTAGCTGCCATATGGGTGCTGGGATTCAAACCTGGGTCTTCTGTAAAAACAACCAGCGTTCTTAACTGCTGAGCCATCTCTCTAGCCCGAATGTCTTTTTTTTTTTTTTTTTCCGGTCTTTTTGAGGCAGGGTCTCCCTGTAGCCCCAACTGTGTCCTGGAACTCACTATGTAGACCAGGCTGGCCTCAAGCTCACAGAGATCCACCTGCCTCTGCCTCCCGGAGTGCTGGGATTAAAGGCGTGTGCCACCACGCCCAGCCTTGAATGTCTTTTAAATTAATTAATTATTTGTGTGTGGGAGGGTATGCATATGAGTGTGTGCCTGGACATGTGTGGAGGTGAGAGGACAGCTTGCAGGAGTGGACCCTTTTTCTACCATGTGGACTCTGGGGGTTGAACTCGGGTCGTCAGGCTTCTTGGCAAGTTTCTTTACTGGCTGAGCCATCTCCCTGGCCTGAATTTGAACTTCTAAGTCTCCTGCCTCTACCTTCTAAGTGTTGGAATTATCAGCATATGCAATCCCATGCCTGGTTTATGGGGTGCTGAGGATTGAACCGAGGGCCTGTGCATGCTAGGTAAACACCCTACCAATTCAGCTATATCCCCAGCCCCACTGGCTTTCACATGAATGATAAGAAAATAAAACAACCTGACAGCTAGTCTCAAGGAAGATCAAACCAGCCACAGCAGTTCCTTAAGCCAAAGCCTCGTCTGGAGCAGGCCCTGACCCTTCAGTTCTGTGACAGCCGGAGAGCTGAGGCAGGTGAAGCAGCTGCGAAAGACCAATTTGAGGCTGGCTGTGAAGTTGAAGGAAAGACGGCGGCTCCATGATGTACACAGTGTGCAGGTGAAGCAACAGGTGCTGATGTGGAGCTGCAGTGAGTAACCCAGAGGATCTCTAAGAGATCTCTGGCAATGAGCTTCCACCCAGCGGCAGGTTTATGGTGTGGATGAAATCACCTTCCACTGGGAGATGCTGTCTGAGACTGTCAGAGCCGGAGAGGAAAAGCCAGCGCCTGGCTAAAAGCATCACAGCACAGGCAGCTTCTCCTGAGGGAACTGGTGACTTTAAGCTAGTTCTCACCCATTCTGGAAGCCTAGGGCCCTTGGAGTTAGCACACTAAGTCCACTCTGCCTGTGCTCTGTGAATGGAACAGCAGACCCCAGGTGGCCATACATCTCTTTCTTGAATGGCTTAGCAAATACTTTAAAAAATATTTTATTATTTTTATTTGTATGCGTGTATTACCTGCACGTAAGTGAGTGCACCCATTAAAAAATATTTTATTATTTTTATTTTATGTGTATGCGTGTATTACCTGCACGTAAGTGAGTGCACCTGTGTAGTGCAATGCCGCAGAGGTCAGATCAGAGAGCTTTGGATTCCCCTGGAACTGGAGTGGGTGCTGGGAATTGAACCGGGGTCCTCTGCAAGAGCATTCAGTGCTCTTAACTGCTGAGCCATCTCTCCAGCCCCAGCAAATACTTTTTTAAAAAGTTTTTTTTTCGTGTGTGTTTTTGAGACAGGCTCTCCTTATAGCCCCACCTGGCCTAGATCTTGCTATGAAGACCAGGCTGGCCTGCCTCTGCCTCCCAAGTGCTGGGATTAAAGGCGTGTGCCACCATGTGTGCCACCATTTATTTTATGTGTATGTGTTTTGCCTGCATATGTGTAAGTGTACACTTGTGCAATGGCTGCAGAGGTCAGAAGAAGGCGTTGGATTCCCGGGAACTGGAATTATGGACAGTTGTTAGCTGCTATGTGGGTGCTGGGAATTGAACACAGGTCCTCTGCAGGAGCAGCCAGTGCTCTTAGCTGCTGAGCCGTTTCTGTAGCCCCGGCTTAGCGAATAGTTTAAGCCCACCATTGAGACCTGCTGCTCTGAGAAAAAGATTTCTTTTAAGATCCTACTTCTCTTAGGGCTGGAGAGATGCTCAGCAACAGTTAAGAGCACTGGCTGCTCTTGCAGAGGATCCAGGCTTGATTCCCAGCACCTACATGGCAGCTAGTAATTGTCTATAACTTCAGTTCCAGGGTATCCAACACCCTCTTCTGACCTCCGTGGACACTGCACAACACTGGTGTACTTTAAAAAAAATTTTTTTTAAA
>NW_008358859.1:871706-895718 GCF_000622305.1 Nannospalax galili | reverse complement strand
GACTGGAGTTATAGATGGTTGTTAGCTGCCATGTGGGTGCTGGGATTCGAACCTCGGTCTTCTGCAAGAACAACCAATGTTCTTAACTACTGAGCCATCTCTCCAGGCCAACACCGGTGTACTTACATACATGCAGGCAGTATACTCATAAATTAAAAATAATAAATAAAATATTTTTAAGAGGTCTTACCTCTCACTGTGCTTGGTGGCACCAGCCTGTCATTTCATCTGTGCGGAAGCAGAGGCAGGATGATCGAAAGTTGAGTGAGTTGAATCAAGGCCAGCCTGGAAACTCAGTGAGACCTTATCTCAAAATAAAAAGTAAACAGAAGACTGAGAATGTAGGTCGGTGATGGAGTGCTTGTCTAACATGTGGCAGGAGAAACCAACCAACCAAACAAACTACTTCCTCTTTGGTGGTGGGCCCAAGTCACCCAAGAGCTCTGATGGAGCTGTACAACGGACGAGACTGATGTGTCTGCAGACACAATAGCCATTCTGTAGTCCATGAGTCAAGGAGCAGTTTCCATTCAAGTCTTACCTGAGAAGTGTATTTCCTAAGGCTGTAGCTGCCTCGGTGATGTCTTACGGATCTGGACAAATTCAAGTGGAATCTTTCTGGAGAGTATTCATGGCTGGAGGAAGGGCTCAGGTTAACAGGAGTCAGAAGTGTGCAGTCCAGCCGTCTCGGATGACGGGATCGAGACTTCCATGGCAGAAGAGACTGAGTTGAAAGTGGCACCTGAGGGTGCTGCTGCCTCTGGGTCGCTCATTAGGCCTGAGGAGCTGTTTCTGTGGGAGCGCAAAGCAGGTGCTTCCTTGAGAAGGGACTCTTCTGGCAACAGCAAGATGTGGGAAGGACTGCTGCAAAACCTCAGGCTTCGAGAGATCGCGTGAGCTCAGCCAGCAGTGCGGGGCTTGGAGAGACCAACCAAACAAACTACTTCCTCTTTGGTGGTGGGCCCAAGTCACCCAAGAGCTCTGATGGAGCTGTACAACGGACGAGACTGATGTGTCTGCAGACACAATAGCCATTCTGTAGTCCATGAGTCAAGGAGCAGTTTCCATTCAAGTCTTACCTGAGAAGTGTATTTCCTAAGGCTGTAGCTGCCTCGGTGATGTCTTACGGATCTGGACAAATTCAAGTGGAATCTTTCTGGGGAGTATTCATGGCTGGAGGAAGGGCTCAGGTTAACAGGAGTCAGAAGTGTGCAGTCCAGCCGTCTCGGATGACGGGATCGAGACTTCCATGGCAGAAGAGACTGAGTTGAAAGTGGCACCTGAGGGTGCTGCTGCCTCTGGGTCGCTCAGTAAGCCTGAGGAGCTGTTTCTGTGGGAGCGCAAAGCAGGTGCTTCCTTGAGAAGGGACTCTTCTGGCAACAGCAAGATGTGGGAAGGACTGCTGCAAAACCTCAGGCTTCGAGAGATCGCCTGAGCTCAGCCTGCAGTGCGGGGCTTGGAGAGATCCCTCAGCTCAGCCTGCAGTGCGGGGCTTGGAGAGATCCTGAGCTCAGCCCGCAGTGCGGGGCTTCGAGAGATCGCGTGAGCTCAGCCTGCAGTGCGGGGCTTGGAGAGATCCCTCAGCTCAGCCTGCAGTGCGGGGCTTCGAGAGATCCTGAGCTCAGCCTGCAGTGCGGGGCTTCGAGAGATCCTGAGCTCAGCCTGCAGTGCGGGGCTTCGAGAGATCCTGAGCTCAGCCTGCAGTGCGGGGCTTCGAGAGATCCTGAGCTCAGCCTGCAGTGCGGGGCTTCGAGAGATCCTGAGCTCAGCCTGCAGTGCGGGGCTTCGAGAGATCCTGAGCTCAGCCTGCAGTGCGGGGCTTCGAGAGATCCTGAGCTCAGCCTGCAGTGCGGGGCTTCGAGAGATCCTGAGCTCAGCCTGCAGTGCGGGGCTTCGAGAGATCCTGAGCTCAGCCTGCAGTGCGGGGCTTCGAGAGATCCTGAGCTCAGCCTGCAGTGCGGGGCTTCGAGAGATCCTGAGCTCAGCCTGCAGTGCGGGGCTTCGAGAGATCCTGAGCTCAGCCTGCAGTGCGGGGCTTCGAGAGATCCTGAGCTCAGCCTGCAGTGCGGGGCTTCGAGAGATCCTGAGCTCAGCCTGCAGTGCGGGGCTTCGAGAGATCCTGAGCTCAGCCTGCAGTGCGGGGCTTCGAGAGATCCTGAGCTCAGCCTGCAGTGCGGGGCTTCGAGAGATCCTGAGCTCAGCCTGCAGTGCGGGGCTTCGAGAGATCCTGAGCTCAGCCTGCAGTGCGGGGCTTCGAGAGATCCTGAGCTCAGCCTGCAGTGCGGGGCTTCGAGAGATCCTGAGCTCAGCCTGCAGTGCGGGGCTTCGAGAGATCCCTCAGCTCGGCCTGCAGTGCGGGGCTTCGAGAGATCCCTGAGCTCAGCCTGCAGTGCAGTGCGGGGCTTCGAGAGATCCCTAAGCTCAGCCTGCAGTGCGGGGCTTCGAGAGATCCCTGAGCTCAGCCTGCAGTGCGGGGCTTGGAGAGATCCCTCAGCTCAGCCTGCAGTGCGGGGCTTCGAGAGATCACGTGAACTCAGCCTACAAGGCAGCAACATTTTGGGGAAGACTGACTCGAGCCTTGAAAGAAGTTCTGCTGTGGAAGCATGGCATGTGGCAGAGAAGAGGCGATTGCTGTAGCAAGCTTCGCTGTCTTAGTTGAAGATCGCCCTCGGACCCACCACCCTGGTCAGCTGGCAGCCACCCAGCTTTGGAGGCAAGACCCACCAGCAGCAGCAAGGTCAGAACTTGCTGAGGTGGTAGGGTGGCTGACAGATCTTTAAAGCAGTGACACTTTTAGAGTTCTTTTGAACAAGGGTCTTGCTGCGTAAAATATTTCCGGGTTACACTGTATGTGTAAACATAGCTTCTCATAAGGCCTCTGACTGGCTTTATTAGGGTACCTGCTCTGTGGTGGCCTGATACCATACCCACTGCATCTGATAAGATATGCACGTGTAGTGGTCTCTCAGTCCTAGAGGCAGATTACCTGGTGGGCACCTGCTCCCACCATCATAGATGGTGTTTTCTCAAACTGTCGCCTCATGGTGGAATCCATGAGTGGTCTCTCTGAGGTCTTTTATACACACACAACCTCGTTCATGAGGGCCGTGCCCTCAGCCCTCACGGTCTAGTCCCTGCCCAGAGTCTCCACTTTCTTATCCCTTCATTGGAGGGTGGAGTTTCTACACGCGAATTTGGGGCATTCAACCCTGAGCAGTGAGCTGCCTGTCATCCAGGGGAGAAATGGGAGCTTGTGTGTAGACTGAACCACACCAGAGGTCATGTGTATGGCATGATTGTGTGGGTTTTGACACCGTGGCAGAGTGGGACCACCTTGCCAAGCTGGTTTAGGTCAATAGGAGGGTGCTACCCTTTCAACTTGGGCAACTGGCACATCAGAGAGTGCCCTCTGGTGGCTGGAGGGAGGATGTGACTGAGCCTCAGGCCTGCAGTGAGGTAGGGCCAGTGTAGACTTCAGAGGAACACAGGGAGGGGTCTTGGGTAGGCCTCACAAGAGGAAAAAGTACTCGAAAGGAAAAGCTTGAGGGGCTTTGAGGACGAACGAAGAAGAGGGCTCGGGAGGCCAAGTGCTGTCAAAAACTGGAGGAGCGACCTCTGCAGTTTGGTGGGAAACTTTAGTGGTCCTCCGAAGCGCTGTGGCTCAGATGGGACTTTGCTCTTATCTCTGTTGCACAGATGAGGAACCACGGGCTGGTTGAGGCTGGCAGAGGAGGCAGGTGGAAGGTCTGGGCTTGGGCTTTGAGACACTCCTTTGAGCAGATTGCTTTCTCAGGCACCAAACCTAGGGCCTCCATTGCCTCTTCCCTTCTCATGCTCCAGACACTGGCCATAGGTGAGTGCCTATCGGAGCACCTGATCAGCCATGTTTCCATTGGTAGGGATTGCTGCGACAGCCTCTTGACAGGGTGCCTCTCTGGCCATGGCCCACCGCCTACCTCCTCAGTGCCAAGAATAGTATAGAATCCCTTTAGATGTGAAGTTAGAGCATATCATTCTGAGGGGCAGCCCAAGTCCACTCACTGGAGTCTCTCCCTCTCTCCCAGTTTCCCCCTCCTGTCTCACCCCAGCTGTGGACCTCAGCGCCAGTGGCTGTTTCTCTAAGAGCTCCCTCCCCGGGCATGCTCCTCTCTCTGGGCCTTTGCTCTTGTCTTCTCCCTGCCCCCCAGATACCCTCAGGGCTGCTCTTCTGCAGTGAACAGAAGGCTCCTGGGTGTTGGTCCCATGGGGCAGTGTGGGTGAGGTCTGTATTTTCCTCCTGCCTCAAGGCTTCATTTAGCCTCCTGCCTTGCAGAAGGGAGAGTCAGTGCCCTTGCCCTGAAGGAGGGAAGGGAGAGTCAATACCCTTGCCCAGAAGGGAGAGTCAGTTCTTGATGGGCGAAGATTGAAAAACCAGGTCAGCTTTTGCACCTCCCATCCCTCCCCAGGGGTCCTTGATCTTTCCTGGACCCTCCCCTCCCTGGATCTGTTTACTCTGCCCTGGTTTCTTTCCTGTTCCCTTTGGGTCTGCCTCAGCACGGCCACCCTTTCCTCTGCTGGGACCTGCCAGTGCCTCACGGTCTCCCAGCTGGTCATCTGGATTTCAGCTCAGTAGCCCCTCATCTGACCTTACCCCTGCACCGCATCCCCACCTCCACTTCTGAGCACCCTGTGCAGTGCCTCACTTATTTATCGCCAGCCTCACCTGGAGCCCAGGCTTCTACGACAGGGGCTATGGCCCCTGTTCTACAGGAGGTGGCCCTGAGGGAGGTGCCTGGCTCTGGACCTGCTGCAGATGAAGCGCTCATTTGCCAAGATTCCGACACGAAGTGGTATGTCAGCTACATGGAAACAGGAGGCGTAGCTGTGAGGTCTGAGGCCACCACCTCTCAAATGCAAATGTGTGCATGTGTGTGTGCATGTATGTGCCCAAATCTGTGTCCATGTTGAGATTCAGCTTAACCTGACTCTCTAGTAAGGCCACCTGGCTTCATTCACCTCGGTTTGCCTACAGTGCCTGGGTAGTTCTGGGAAATGGTGTTGCCACACCCAGAGAGGTGCCATGATTTGCCAGGCTCTGCCTAGTCCTTGCTTTTCCAGTTTCTGCCAGTGGGTGGTGCCATGGCCACATGCATGAGCTTGAGGGCCAACGCCTCCCAGGTTTCTTCTCGCAATATTACTAGGCAGTGTAGTGGGTGGGTAGGTGGGAGAGACTGAGCCTTGTGGATCAGAGTGGGAAGTCTAGGTTGGGAACCCCCCACCCAGTTGTTCTCTGGCCATGTTTTCAAAGAGGCATCTTATAGGTGTGGGACATGCCCAGGATTCCTCTTCTCGTCTGCCAGAGAGCAGGTGAGTTTTCATGAATGTGGGAGAGTAGTACAGGTGGAAAGAGTACAGGGGCCAGGGAGAGGGCTCAGTGGGTAAGAGCGCTGGCTGTGCAAACACGAGGACCTGCTCGACCCCCAGCACCTGCTGAACCCAGGCTGTGTGTGTCTGTAACCCTAGTGCTGGTTGTGGCTGCAGACAGGAGGAAGGCTGGGACTTTCTAGCCACTGGCATAGCCAAAAACAGTGAGCTCTAGGTTCAGTGAGAGACCCTGACTCAAAGTATAGGGTGGAGAGCAAAAGAGGGTGACTGTTCCTGACATCCTCTGGCCTTCCCATGTGTACATACACACACACACGGCTGGAACTGTCATCTGCCTGCCTGTAGTTGTGGGCAGCTTTTCCTTCTGTCTCAGCCTTGTCCAATGGGTAATGTGAGAATTGACTGAGAAGTGATGCCAGAGCTGGCCAGGCCCTCACAATCCCCCTCCCTTGCTCCCTGCCCAGCCCAGGGACAGCCCTCCCCCAAGTACCTCACCCTAAGAAAAAAGCTTGTTTCCAGTAAAAGTTCTCAAGAGCCCAGAGTGTTCCTTTGGAAAGCAAAGGCCAGTGAGGTGACCTAAGGTGCCTGAGGTGGTGATCAGGGCTTGATTCTTGAAAGGGTCTTTCAGCTGGATGGTACACACCTTTAATCCCAGCAGAAGCAAGCGGATTTCTTGAGTTCAAGGCCAGCCTGGTCTACATAGTGAGTTCCAGGTCAGCTGGAGCTACAGGGAGACCCTGTCTCAAAAAGACCAAAAAAGGGGTTGGGGATTTAGCTCAGTGGTAGAGTGCTTGCCTAGCAAGTGCAAGGCCCTGGGTTCAGTCCTCAGCTCTGAAAAAAAAAAGACCAAAAAAAGAAAGGGTTTTGGGAACGTATATTTTTTCCTTTACTTTGCCGGGGGTTCGAACCCACGATCCGCAGCGAGGTGAGGATTGTGGATGAGTAAGCATGCCATTCGGCAGCTCATGCTGTCCCCATTACCCGGGGACACTCAGACGCAATGAGGAGTCTAGTCAAGCAGGGACTCATTTATTGCAAGTGTTCCAAAGCTTATAAAGGCGCCTGGAAATCCTCTCCGCAGGGTATATCTTAAGGATGGTCACGCGCTGATCATGCACTCCTCAGCAGTGCGGAAGTGTTCTTCAGACTTTCAAAGCAAGCCAGGCTGTGCCCCCAGTAACTTCCTTTCGGACCTATACAAGGTGGGGCCTTTAGGTCCCCACAATATCGATATAAAATATTGGCTCCCTGAAGTGCGGACAGTGTTTGGCGTGAAAGTTTCTTGGCCATAGTACTGCTTATGTTACGTAGACCTGAGGTTGGTCCAAATCTAACAGAAGGAAAATTCTGTTCTGTTTGACCATTAAAAATAATTGTACAATGCAATGTCATGCAGAGGGTAGGGAAATGCTTAGGTTCCAGCCACAGTCAGAATGTGTCCTGCAAATTCCTATGTTGAAATCCTGGGGCTGGAGAGATGGCTCAGCGGTTAAGAATACTGGCTGTTCTTGCAGAAGACCCAGGTTTGAATCTCAGCACCCACATGGCAGCTAACAACTGTTCGTAACTCCAGTTCCAGGGGATCTGACACCCTCTTCTGTCTTCCTCAGGCACTGCAAGACACGGATGCACTTACCTACATGCAGGCACTACACACATACACATAAAATAAAAATAATAAAATGTTTAAAAAAAAAATCCTAACTCAAGGTGATCGTTCTGGAAGGCTCAGTGATTAGGTCTTCAGCTTTGTGAAAGGGTTCAGCGCCCTGTTTATTTGTTTAGTCTTTGTGGCACTGGGCCTTGTTTTGTACCACAGGTAGACCTTGAATTCACTGCGTAACCCAGTCCTCTTGTTTCTGTCTTACTGTGGGGATTACTGCTGGCATTGCAGGTTTATGCCAGCAGGCCATGCTCAGTGAGGGACCTTATGTTAAGAGACAGCAGAGTTCTTTTGCTCTTCTGCCATGGACCAGAAAGAAGGTCCTCACCAGACGCCAAATCTCTTTGTGCCTCAATCTTGAACTTCACAAAGCTGTTGTTTGGAGCCCACCCAGCTTACAGTATTCTGTTTCTGTAGCCCGAGAAGACTTGTAGACAGACGGGGGGCCAGGCAGCCTGCCAGCATCCACCATCTTGGACCCCACCACGAGGCTGGCTGTGTCTGATCAGAGCACTCACACTGGCCAGGCAGCCTACCCAGGGCTCCCAGGTGACTGGAGGCACACCTGGTGCCTGATGCACTTTAATTAATCATGAGTGGGTCCTCTTTTAGAGGATCCTAAAAGGAAAGGGAAGGGAGGGGAGGGGAGGGAAGGGAAGGGAAGAGAAGAACAGTGATTGCAAAGACAGGGCCAGTGCTCTGGACTTCCTTAGGTAGCCTCCCCCGTCCCCACACACCCTGTGGGCTGGTTCTTTTGGTACCCACATTTTGCAGATGGGACCTAGATGGTGACATCGTTGCAGATTACTTTGAGAAAGATCAGAATGTGAAAGTATTTAGGAAGTGCACTACCGTCTGAGACTAGTCCTGATGGACCGGGAAGGAGACAGCAGAGCCTGTTCTTAGGAAGGAGCCGGAAGGACCCAGAGAGCCAGCACTGCTTTTTGGAAGGGAGGAACGTCCCCCTTTTCCACTTTGCTGCCCAGGGCTCCTGTGAGTTGGTGTGTGCTTTTCCCCATTTGCTCTAAGCAATGAATATTTACTATAGAAAGTAAGACCTGGCACTGGTGACCGCAGGGCTCCGCCTCACCCAGTACCTGCTCTGAGGTGCATTCTGGGGTTTCTCTCCCCTTGGATGTGCGCCATTACTCAGCTGTGGTGTTTCATGGTGAGGAGCAAAAACAGAGGCAGCTTTCCGGGAGCTTCTCAGCGGGGAGGCCCCGTGGACTGGACCTGGTGGGTTATAATCTTTGTTTTGTTGGTCTTTGCAGGAGCGTTGTGTGGCTGCCCTGGCTCGGGTGGAGCGCACCGACTTCCTGTCGCCCATGTGTATCGGTGAAGTGGCTCACGTCAGCGCAGAGATCACCTACACCTCCAAGCATTCGGTGGAAGTCCAGGTCAATGTGATGTCGGAAAACATCCTCACAGGTGACTCCCTCCCCCGAGTGTTTCTCACCAAGCTGCCTTGGCTGAGAGCCCCAGACGACATCCCTGCTCATGAGGGTCATGACACAGCTTGCTCATACATCAAGGGGCGACCATGCTCAGAAACTGGCTGCTTCTCTCACACACCCTGTGGTGGATCCACAGGTTTGCATTTTGCAGAGGGAGTACACAGATGGGCTGCAAAGCAGGCTTGAGATGCTCCGCAGCCAGAGCAGGATGCCAGCGCTCCTCCTTCCTGTGGCCAGCTAGTCCGTGGCAGGGTGGGAGGGGCCCTGTCTGTGCCTCCTGCTTTCCTGCTTTTCTGGAGCGCAGCTGGCCTGGCTCTGCAGAGGGTGCTGGGAGGATCTGTTCTGCCAGCTAGAAACCAGGCCTACACGGAAGCCTGGGTGAAACTTTGCCCCTGGTTCATCTCCACCTTCTCCTGGGCTATGGTAACCATGGAAACCACTCTTGTCTTCCCCCTCGCACCACAGGAGAGCGAAGCTCCTTCTCGCAATTTGCTCAACGCTTCCTTTTATAACCCAGCTGGTGAGAGGAAGACAAGCCCCTCCCCTGCTCTGGCCTTACTGCCGCTCGGTGGTCCCATGCCCTGTGGAGGCTGGGCTGGTTCGTTCCTCTTCCCCTTCCCCAGTTCCTCTGCAGTGGAAGACCTGTAGAGTGCCAGCTCAAGTCTTCCTGGGATGGGCTAGGAACAGTTATTAGTTATTCATCTGGAACACACCGATGAGCTCAGCAGGGATGGATTAGAAGGGGCTGTGCCGGCCCTGCTTCTACCTGCCGAAAGGCTTGCTGAGTGAGCCTGGGTGGAGGGGTTGGCCAGGGTTCTTGACTTAAGGGCATCAGATGGCTTCTCGGATGCTGGTACAGGAAGTGGGGGCAGCTGCTCACCACTCGAGGAAGGCAGGCCTGGTGCAGGCTGGGGTGTCTGTCCTGTGGGTGCCCAGCCCTTCCTCTGCTGGGCCAAGCTGGGGTGACTGTCACTCTGAGCAGGGGAGAGGCTCTTCAGCACTTCTTGGTCTTCACCCTTGTTTGTAACCAGCCATCTTGGCAGCCAGCTGGTCTTTTCACTGTGGGATCCTTTGGCTTCAGAAAGGGTTGGCAGGGGTGGCAGGGGTCTGCCTTAATAGATTCCTGCCTCATCTGGAACCACAGGGGCCCATTGGCCAGAAGGACACTGCAGTGTGTAAGGAGAGAGGCAGGGCAGAAAGGTGTTCTGGGGCTTTGAGAATGCTAGTGCCCTTGGCCCTACAGCAGAGAGTGGTCTAGCCCATAGGTCAGGGGTACTAGGGCTAGCCATCTGCCCTTGCTCACAAGCCTCCTCCTGGCACCCTCTGTGAGCAGCTGAGTGGCCAGTGAAGACACTGACTGGGCATCAGAGGAGCTGCAGGTTTAGGCTCCAGGATGGATGCCCCAGAGGGTTCTGATGAGAAGACATGGCCTCACGTCCTTTTAAGGAAGCCTCATGCCTAGGGCAACAAGACAGCCTTCTCCACGCCCTCCCCATACCTCCCTCAGAGTCCCTTTCTGCCCTGAGGGGTGGACACTGAGGGTCTGGACTGCCCAGGAGGGAGGGGTCAACCTTGATGGGCAGAAACAGTGCTGGTACTACCTTCTGGGACTCAGAGCAGGTGCTGTTTCCTTGTTGTATCCAGGGAAGGGAGCACCTGGCAGCTTTTCTCAGTGGGACAAGGCTCAGCCTCCAGTCCTCCCTGCTCCCCCTCCTCCCCTTCAGTCCTCCCCCTCCCCCCTCCTCCAGTCCTCCCTGCTCCCCCTCCTCCTCCTTCAATCCTCTCTGCTCCCCTTGCCCTGAGGGGTGGACACTGAGGGTCTGGACTGCCCAGGAGGGAGGGGTCAACCTTGATGGGCAGAAACAGTGCTGGTACTACCTTCTGGGACTCAGAGCAGTTGCTTTTTCCTTGTTGTATCCAGGGAAGGGAGCACCTGGCAGCTTTTCTCAGTGGGACAAGGCTCAGCCTCCAGTCCTCCCTGCTCCCCCTCCTCCCCTTCAGTCCTCCCCCTCCCCCCTCCTCCAGTCCTCCTTGCTCCCCCCTCCTCCTTCAGTCCTCCCTGCTCCCCCTCCCTCCTCCTCCAGTCCTCCTTGCTTCCCCCCTCCTCCTTCAGTCCTCCCTACTCCCCCTCCCTCCTCCTCCTCCAGTCCTCCTTGCTCCCCCTCCCTCCTCCTTCAGCTCAGCCTCTTCCCTGAGTCACGGGTAGGGACAGCATGGTCTCCAAGCCTGGGGAGAGGGCTTGGATTCTCTCCATGTCTTGGACAATTTGCCCCGAGCCCGTTGTTATAACTAAGTCTGGCACTCCAGGGCTCTCTCTCTCTCTCTCTCTCTCTCTCTCTCTCTCTCTCTATCTGCCCCTGTGTTCACTGGAAGATGAGCCTGTGAGGCCTTGTTTGTAACCATCTGCTCTTTACACACCCTGTCTGAATGGGCAAGTGACCCCAGCACTGGGGCTGGGGGGCCAGGGGGCACTCCCAGGGCTGAGCCCCAGCGAAGGCCGAGCCATGATACTATTGGCATGACCTTTCACCCAGGAGCAAAACCCTCAGTCGCCACGCATGCACCCCTCTCTCTGGGCTGAACTGCTGTTCAGAGTCAGCTGACTAAACAGAGGCCTGGCCCACCACCTTCCAACCTTTGCCTTGAGACACCATTTGTTCATCCTGTCACGGTCTGATGCTAACGGGTGTGATTCTTCAGGGAGTAGCTGGGGCTCCTGGGGCTTGAAGATGTTTATAGTAATGAAGCAGTGCTGGCGGTGTGCCACCAATGGGTGGAGATCCAGTTAGCATGTTGGCCACATTTTGCTCAGTGCTGTTCATTTAGGTCTAGCAGGCCACTTAGGTTTCCATGGAAACCAGCTCTTCAGGCTGGCTCTAGCCGAGTCCATCGGGAAATCTTTATTCCCAAAAGCAGGTTGTCAGATTCACTCAGTCAATGCGTGGGGAAAATATTTTCCCATAGTATCTGCCTGTGGTTCCCAGGCATGGGAGGCCACAGCCTTGTCCTGGGGTGCCACGTGTCTGGGTGGGGCTGAAGGTCTGCCACTTGTAATAGGAGGGCCCTTGTGGGACTCACTTTGATTGACCCTTCCAGGGGCTGTTTGGTGAGGACCTCAGGGAGGCCCTAGGTTCCTACTGGGAAGGCAGGTTAGAGGTGGCTGGGCAGCTCCTACCCCAGGGTAGCAGAAGCCGCCCTTGCAAGGACCCCCTTGCCTCCTGCAGTCTTGCTGCCCCTGTTGTATGCTGGACACCTTTCATGTTAAAAAGCATGCCTTTAAAGGCGTGCCTGCAGGTAACTGAAATGGCTGAGCAAAGCTCTTGACCTCTCTGTGCTTCAGGATTCTCTTAGATAAGTGGGGCCAGGATAACAGTGGTCTATGGGTTTCTTGGCACCAAAAACCCACAAGCTGTAACAGCCTTGATAGGCTTTTCCGTCTCAGCAGCTTTACTCTGTTCCATTTCGGGGCTCAGAACCCCATGGAGTCTGAGGCCCACAGCCCCTCTTGTGGCCCTTGGGAACTCTGGATTGGAGCTTTGAATTGTAGCATGGATCTGCGTGGGGGAGCAGATAGGGAGGAAGTGACTGGCGCCAACACCAGTCCTTTGGAGTGGTGCCAGGCCTCTGCTTTGGGCCCTGGTTGGCACTGCCTGCCCCCTACGTCCTTAGGGCCTGTCCTGCTCTGGCATACTTTCCATGTGCCATGAGCCTTGGCAGTATGCACCCCTCAGGCTGCCTGCCTTTCTGGACTTTCCTGCTGGTGAGACTTATGTAGCATTTGGACAGATGGACAAATCTTCTAGAAGATTCCTACTGGTCAGGCTCCCCAGCAGCAGTGAGCTGTGACACTCAGCATCTATTGGTAGGGACTTGGACCAACAGTACAGTGGCTTGACCTGGCCTCCCCAGCCCTCCTGTGTCCAGTACGTCCTTCCTCTGCTGGGAGGTTCATGGAGATCTCTGATAGATCTCAGTAGAAACCTCTGACAGGTGTTGGCAGCCATACCCCATTTCTGTGAAAACAGCCTTAGGGGATGTGGTCTGCTGTGCTTTCAGTGGCCTCTGTAAAGGGAGAGCTACCATGGGCGTGCGGTGGGTGAGAGGGGACTGAGGTCCTGGGCCCACAGAGCCCCTCCTTGCTCGTGGGGCTCTGGTTGTGCATCCACTCTTCCAGGATGGCAGTGACCTCAGGCCAAGAGGCTGGATTGGGGCCCAGAGGCAGCAGTGTTTCATCCCCTGGGATGCTCAGGGCTTGGGCCAGCACTTGCCCAATGTGGCTGTCAGTGTGGCTGTTCCCAGGCATCACTCATGTGGTTGTTTTCTTCTTCTCTTAAGGGACCAAAAGGCTGACCAATAAGGCCACCTTGTGGTATGTGCCCCTGTCACTGAAGAATGTGGACAAGGTCCTCGAGGTGCCCCCTGTGGTGGTAAGGCGACTCCTTCACTTGTTTCTTGGGGGCAGATGCAGAGTCTGGGTCCTCAGAGTCCTGGAGGACCACCCAGCCGTGGAAGCATTCTAGAGGAACAGCAGGTGGACTGTAGCACCTGGGGTCTGGGGGTCTGGCAGAGCCTCTGTAGTTGGTGGATGGACATTGACACTGAGTTCTTGCCCCGGGTAGGTGGTGGTCTCTCAGTGCCTGTGCAGCTAACTGTCCCTGGAACGTGCCTGCCAGCTGTTAGATCCATGTCAGGATGTCCCTCTGTCATACTTGCTGACAAGGACTGTGATGCATGCTGTGTCCTGCTGAGAGTCAGGACCACCTAGTCAGCTGGGCCAGGCCTACTGCTCCCGCTATGTGGCCTGAGAGCACGATTTCATTGCAGCCCCTGGTGCATCCGTGTGAGGACTTTGTCTCATGTGAGGCTTGCCCTCTTCCCCTACTGCCCCTTCTGGCATCTGCCTCCTCGTCTTTTGGGTGTCTCATTTGGTTTCATTGTGGACAAAATCCCCAATAGAATGAGAAGAGTCCATGGTGTCCCTGGGGCCACCACAGGCCGGTGGATACCATGTTAGAGACGCAGACATCTGTCACCAGCGCCTCCCAAGGCTTGGCCTGTGCTTGCTGCCCTCAAGCACCAGAAAAGAGTGTGTTGCCAGCTGGGAACTTTCTCGGGTGGTTGGGATTCGTGTGAAACGTGCTTTTAGGAAAGAGGAACTGAGAACCGAATGGTCAGGATTGGGGTCTGCTCTCTGCTCTCAGACCCGCCAGAGACATGGGGCACTGCTGATGCCTGGGGCCCTTGTTCCTTCGGGGGTTCTCGCTCCCCACAGGTGAGAGACCACTCTTGGTCTTCCATCTGCTACCTTCCCACTGGCCAGCACCCCACCCTCTGCCATCTCACTTTCCTCCTGCCTTTCCTGGGCTCCTCTGGCTCCTCGGCTTCAGTGGAAATAACGCTTTTTGAGCAGCGCTGACTAGGACTCGGACCTTAGGAGCTACGAGAGCTCACACATGTTCTCACTCCAACCTTGGAGTCCAAGGTGGCAACTCTATCAAGTCCTACGTAAACTCTGCTGCACAGTGCTCTTCGGCTGTGTGGCTGCAGCGTCCTGTGATGTCTTCCAGGGATTCCTGGATGGAATACAGGCTGCCGCCATCTTTACACTTGTCAGGGCCACAAGTCTGAACCCGCGCAGCAGTGCAGGTAGCCAGAAGACCCTGGCTTTCAGCCCCTCGCTGCAGGCACAGGCTCTCTGCACACTGTTGCCCTATTCCTTGCCAGTCACGGGTGCCCAGCACGTGCTGGAGGAGCCCCGCAGCCTTTCCATCTCCTTTGTGTGCTGGGGTTGATGACACATAAATATCAGTTGGGCTTCATGGAGGAGTGTGTTGAAACTGGGCCACCAAACTGAGGCCAAGGGGACCAAGAGGGGAGAACATGAGCCCCCGCTGCAGCAGCTACTGGGGTGTTCCAAGCTTCTCCCACATGTGCCAGGTCTGCAAAGCGGGAGCCATCAGCTCATTGGGAATGTAGGCGACTGTTTGCCCTGGCAGGCCCCAGTCGAGACCTGTCCAGACCCTGGAAAGCTCAGCCTCCTTCCCTGACTCTGGGAGATGGGTGTGCTTGTGAGCACATGTAGGCGCATCTGCAGGGAGCTGCACCTCAGGCTTCGGATGCCACCAGGAATCTCCTGCCAGCCTTTCGTGGAGCGGCATTCATTCACAAAAAGCATGGCTCTGTGTCTGTAGATACGGACATGTGTAACACACACACACACACACACACACACACACACACACAATTTCCCAGGTGTGGCCGCTTGACTCTTGGGAGTGTGTCACTTTTGTATATCATGTCTTTTTGGCAGGAGTACAGCTTTCCCTGTGTTGATTAAAAGAAGCCACCTTGCCAGGTGTGGTGGCGAACACCTTTAGTCCCAGCACCCGGGAGGCGGAGGTGGGCGGATCTCTGTGAAATTGAGGCCAGCCTGGTCTACATAGCAAATTCCAGACCAGCTGGGGCTACAGGAAGACCCTGTCTCAAAAAGACGAAAAGAGGCCACGGGGAGCGGGGTGGGGTGCTAGGCTGGAGGCCCTGGTAGTGCATCCTGTCTTCCCCCCAGTACTTCACTGGACTCGCTTCGGGAAGTCCTCAGGCCCACAGCCATCCGCTGCTTTGGACCAGCCTCTGATAGGTCCTCGAGGCCGGGCGAAGGGCTAGCCTGACATCAAAATTCACCAGCATGCATGAGGAGGCTGGGCTTCTCTGTCTGTTGGGATGGGGTCCAAGGCTAACTCCTTAGTCTCAAGGCTCTTCATTAAAAAACTAATTTTTCTTCCTCCTTTTAAAGTTTTTTTGAGGGGTTACATTTTATTTATTGATTGGTTGATTGTTTGAGTGTGTTCATGCATTCATGTATGTAGAGGTCAGAGGACAACTTACAGGAGTTAGTTCTCTCCTCCCACAGTGTATGCCCAGGGATTGAACTCAGGTCGTCCGGTTTGGTGGCAAGTGCCTTTACCTGCTGAGCCACTTTGCCAGCCCATTTTTGTTTTTGCTTTCTTTGAGACAAGGTATATGAGTTACTTTTCTGTTGCTGTGATAAAACACTGTGACCAAGGCAACTTACAGACAGAAGAGTTTGGAAGCGTGTGGTTCCAGAGGGAGAATCCATAATGGCGGCAGAGGAGGGGAGCACGGAGCTGAGACTCACATTTCATAAGTCAGGCAGGAAGCAGAGAACAAAACTTAAAGTAGCACAAGGCTATCAACCCTCAAAGCCCAGCCGCCCCCAGTGACGCTTCCTGCAGCCTTCTCCACACCTCCTCGAGGTGCCACAACCTTCCCCAAACAGCACTACCCCTGGGACATGTACCAAGCGTTCAAGACTTGTGTCTGTGGAAAACAGTTCTCATTAAAACCTCGCGCAGCTCTGGCCAGCCCGGAACTTTGTACATCAGTCTGCCCTTGAACTGACAGAGATTCACCTGCCTCTGCTTCCTGAGTGCGGGGTCAAAGGTGTGCGCCACCACGCCTGGGCCTGTTTTTGTTTTTTCAGATGAGGTCTTCTTATGTAGTCCTGGCTGGCTTTGAACCTATACCAGTCCTCCCGCCTCAGCCCCCCAAGTGCTGGGATTACAGTTGTCAAACCACTATGCTTTGCTTTTTAGGGGGGGGAGGGGTACTGAAGCTGGAACCTAGGACCTTGTACACACTAGGCAAAAATCTCCGGATGGCATTTCCAGATGAAGTTTAGTTCTCAAGAATTGACACAGAACAGGCCCTGTTCTTGCCGTTAGTATGCTGGACGATGGGCATCAGGAACTAGTTCACTTCCAGGTGAATAGGTTGACCAGCTACCAGAGCGTCAGCTGTTCTCTGCTGCGGAGCTTGGCTTGTTTCTTTTGAACAAACCTCTCAGCTCCCTCCTCAGCCTTCTGCAGAGAAGGGCTTGTCCAGAATGGTGCTCACACCTACTCCGCTGGGGCCTGGAGTTGGGACCATGGCTTTAGAAAGAAGACTCAAAATGAATGTGTGTAGATCAGAGGGGCTATAGCAGATAGAGGAGGCCAGAGGGCTGAGTGCTCACTGAGGGCAGGCACAGAAGGCGAGTAGCCAGGAAGTGATCATCGTAGAGGACAGGAAGTGGTCATAGAGGACTGGGTTGAGAGGAAGGGGCTGCCTCTGATGGCTCAGAGGAGAGAGCTCCTAGCTGAGGGCAGAGAGAGGAGTCAATCCCTGCCTGGGGTCAGCACCCAGGACCCCAGGCCCCTTCGAGTGTCTCATGGGGAGGAAGCATGGGCAGTATGGTGTGTTCCCTGCCATGGCCAGGAGCTGCTCAGTGGCCCACTGCTGTTACATGTCCCCATCGTGACCAGGACTGAGAGGCCTTGGCTTGTATATCCGGTTTTTAAAAAACTACTATTTTTATTTTATGTGTGTGTGTGTATTGCCTACATGTATGTAAGTGCACCTGTGTTGTGCAGTGTTCACAGAGGTCAGAGGAGGGCATCAGATTCCCCTGGAACTGGAGTTACTGATGGTTGTCAGCTGCCATGTGGGTGCTGGGAATCGAGCCCAGGTCCTCTGCAAGAGCAGCCCGTGCTCTTAACCACTGAGCTGTCTCTCCAGGCCCCATCGTGTATCAGAGTTTATATTCCTGGGCCCAAACTCCCATAATCCATCTGGAGCGTCAGGGGCTGTCTCAGCCTCGCTGCCTGTCTCTGTGGAGGTGCTGCCCGTCTTCTGGGTGGTGGGCAGCACAGGTGGCAGCTGGGGTCGGGGCCCTTGTGACCCTGGGATTCTGCAGCTTTATGTTTAGGAGTGGGACCGTGCAAAGTGATAAGGTGTGGCCAAGGATCTTCTGTAACATTACCTTTAAGAAGGAGAATCAGTTAAATGGCCAGTGATGACGGATCAGTCACATAGATCACATTGCAGTGGATTAATGAAATGGCTTCTTCAGCTCCCGAGTAGGGTAGTAGACTTTGTATATATTTGCAGGTATGAAGGACTTGACTCTGTCGTCCACTGGTTGTTCTGCATGGGTTGGGGCCTGGCATGAGATTTTTCATCTGCTCCATGTCCTTGTTACTTAGTGGTCATGTCATCAGAGGAAATGGGACAGCCCAGTTACCAAATAGATGACATGGTGTCCATGGCCCTGACCTAGAGGAAAGCCCTCCCTGTCCCTGACCCCACTGTCTGTCTTCCTCCACACAGTATTCCCGGCAGGAGCAGGAGGAAGAGGGTCGGAAACGCTATGAAGCCCAAAAGCTGGAACGGATGGAGACGAAGTGGAGGAACGGGGACATCGTCCAGCCTGTCCTTAACCCGGGTAAAACTGGGGCTGGGGACAGAGGGTGGGTGGCAGTCACCGGTGGCAGGTGCCATTCCTCCCCATGCCTCTCCAGTCACAGGAGCTCACTGGCTTTCGGTCACTGTCCTCTAAGTTCAGGTGTTGAATGATCTCCTAGAGCTGGGTTTTGTGCTTGTCCTACCCCAAGCCAGGCAGGCCCTGTAGCGCAGGGAGAGGTGGCATGGGCACCTCTGGGCATTGGGTGGACTGCCACGCTTGTGCTTCCATGCTCTCAGCAGAGACCCGTTGCTTGTTTACAGAGCTTTTGTTTCATTAAATCTTATCTTTTGGGGCTGGAGAGATGGCTCAGCGGTTAAGAACACTGGTTGTTCTTGCAGAAGACCCGGGTTTGAATCCCAGCACCCACATGGCAGCTTACAGCTGTCCGTAACTCCAGTCCCAGGGGATTTGACAGCCTCTTCTGACCTCTGTGGGCATTGCACAACACGGTGCACTTACCTACATGTAGGCAGTACACGCATACACATAAAATAAAAATGAATAAATAAATTAAAAAAAAAATCTTATCTTTCTTTTGGGCTTTTGGGTTTGGGTTTGCTCAGGAACTTTTTTTTAAAAGCAGGGCTTTGCTATGGTACACTAGGTAGCCTGGAATTTACTACCGAGACCAGGCTGACTTGAACTCATAGAGATCTACCATCCTCTGCCCCACCAAGTGCTGAGATTAAAGGCATGTGCTACAATACCCAACCAGGAACTTTTTTTTTTTTTTGAGGGAAGAAAGGATTTATTTGGCTTAGGACTTACAGTCCATTAAGAGGGGCAGGAACCTGGAGGCAGGAGCTGAGGCGGAGACCATGCAGGAATGCAGCTTCCTGGCCTGTGCTCAGCCTGCTTTTTTTTTTTTTTTTAATTTAATTTTTAATTTTTTATTGAATTTTTGTGTATTTAATGCAGAACATCTTTTTTAAATTTTATTTTTTAATTTTTTTGGGGGGGGTCTTTTTGAGACAGGGTCCCCCTGTAGCTCCAGCTGTCCTGGAACTCACCATGTAGACCAGGCTGGCCTAGAACTCAGAGATCCGCCTGCTGGGCGTGGTGGTGCATACCTGTAATCCCAGCACTCGGGAGGCAGAGGCAGGTGGATCTTTGTGAGTTCTAGGCCAGCCTGGTCTACATGGTGAGTTCCAGGACAGCTGGAGCTACAGGGGGACCCTGTCTCAAAAAGACCAAAAAAAAAATTTATTATTTTTATTTTATGTGTATGTATGTATTGCCTGTATGTAGGTAAGCACACCCATGTCATGCAGTGCCCTCGGAGGTCAGAAGAGGCTGTTGGATCCCCTGGTACTGGAGTTACAGACAGTTGTTAGCTGCCATGTGGGTGCTGGGATTCAAACCCGGGTCTTCTGCAAGAACAGCCAGTGTTCTTAACCACTGAGCCATCTCTCCAGCTCCCCATACAGAACATCTTAATCATCTTTATACCCCCTTCCCCATTGACCCTTCCTATAGCCCCCAACTGGAATTCATACATTCTGTCATAGACCTATCATATCAAGTTAGTGTCCCCAAACATCCCTCAGTGCAAGCTCATCCACTGAGGTCTAGTTGGCCGATCTAGAGTCCCTCCCTTTAAGAAGATCAGCTCTTCCCTACACAGTGAGACCTTGCCAACAGTTCTTTGGCTAAGGTTGAGGCCTGCTGCCCGTTTCCTCAGTCCTATGCTGGGTTTTTGTCTGATTAAGTTTACATGGTTCCTGTGCATGCTGACACCACTGCTGTAGGTTCATACGAGGAGGGTCCCAGGAGCTTGTAGGACTCTATTTCCCTATGGTCATGCACCTCCTCCCTGGCTCTTAAAATCTTTCTGCCCCCTCTTCCACAGTGGTCCCTGAGCCCCGGGTGGGTGGATTTTAATACAGGAGTCCTGTCCAAGGACCCACACTCTGTAGACACTTATTTTATATTTCGGCCATTTGTGACCCCTGGCCTCTGTTGCATGAGGGAGCTTCGTTGATGAGAATTGAAAGATGCATTGGTGTTCTCTTCATCCCTTGTTCTGTGTTCTGTGAGCCTTAGGTGTAGAGGTTGGATCCTAGATGTGCCACTTAGCCATGGTTCATATGTGGAGGTCAGAGAACAACTTGTAGAAGTAAGTTCTCTCCCTCCAACATGTGAGTCTCACGGATCAAACTCAAACTTGGCAGCAGGCATCTTTACCTCCTGATCCATCTCACCAGCCCATTATCCTGTTTCTTTACAGTTTCCATAATATTAAAAACTTGTTGTTTGGGGGCAAGAGAGATGGCTTAGCAGTTAAGAGCACTGGCTACTCTTGCAGAGGGCCTGGGTTTGATTCCCAGCACCCACATGGTAGCTAATAATCTGTAATTCTAGTTCCAGGGAATTCGATGCCCTCTTGGCCTCTGTGGGCTTTGCATGAATGTGGTGCATTTACATACATGTAGTCAAAACACTTATACATATAATATATAAATAATTTAAAATAATAATAAAAATGAAATATAGGGCTGGTAAGATGACTCAGCAAGCAGGTCGAGGTCCTTGCCACCAAGCCTGATGACCTGTTCGATCCCCAGGATCCACATGGTGGAATGAGAGAACTGACTCCTGCAAGTCATTCTCTGATGCCAAATGTGTGTTTTGGTTCAAACATGCATGCACACATGCCCAGTCACATACAATACATAAATATTTTTTAAAAGCTTAAAAAATAAATAAAATAGGAAAAGCAACTTATTGATACAAGCCTAGAGGTCTTCTGATGGCTGAGTCAAGACCCTGGGGCACATGCCTTGGGGAAGGGCAGGGCAGGGCCAACAGACTGAGGAGTGATGTGACCTGAGGGAGAGGGTGTCCGGCAAGTGTCCACATTCACATCCCTCATGGGGAAAAGAGCCTTTGCAGGGGTGATGAGTATCTTGTGACCACCCTGGGGTGCCCATGTGTGCCCTGAATCTATGACGAGATGAAAGGACAGCAGCCATGCCAGCAGCAGGCAGAGGGGACAGGGAAGGCACTGGGTGACTTGGGGCGAGCTGGGGTAGGAGCGTGATGGCCCGTCTCCTCTCGGGCTTGTTGGTGTGGTGTGCCTTTGTTCTGCCGTGTGGTGCTGGGGTAGAAGCCAGGCCTTGGGTATGTTAGGCAACACCTGACTCTGAGCTACATCCCACACTCCTCCGCCTGGTACTGAGGACCAAGGCTAGATCCAGGGTGCTACTCTACTCTCTGTCCATCTAGGAACCTGGAATTACTCAGTCCTGTCAGTCAGTTTAAATTCCCTTACTCCTGAGAGCATGTTCCATTCCTTCCTGTGAGATTATAAATGTATGTAGTAATTTCAGAATCCGTTACTGTCCAGTGATGGTGATTGAAGTTGGTGTTGTAAGCCTCAGGACTTGCTGATGGCTCTTTATGTGCTGTTTTTCTGTCAGCTGATTGGATTTGAGTTGCAGCTCTGGGACGCGTCTTACGGGAGTCACATGCCCCACCTTTATTCCTTTTTCTTTTTCATCTTTTCCATTTTTTGAGTAGTAGGGATTTAACCCAAGGCCTCACACAAGCTAGCACATGTCCCACCACCAAGCCAGCTCCCCACTCCTCTAGTCTTTTGGATGTCGATATTTTGACTTCAGTTTCCTGGTAGGACTGTCCTATTCTTGTGGGTCTGAGCTCTCCTGGGCCTGTTCTAGTGCCTATTTGGTGGCTTATCCTGGGTGAGTGGGCCGTCGGGGTGCTGGGTCAACAGGCTGTGCCTGAAGACAGCACATGCACACACTAGCATCTGGTTCTTTCCGAAGGCATCTGTTATGTGACTTTTTCTGGGAACACCTGAACAAACCAGATAGGGTACGGAAGAAGCAGTTCCACTCAAGTCTAACTTGGTGAGCCAGTTGATTTAATTGGCATTATTTACAGGAGTGTGGGTGAGGGGTTGCTGATTTACAGGAACATGGGCAGCGTATGGGCAGCTGTACACCTCTCCTTCCATACTGTTAGCCACTATGTTCACCACGTCGTGGGCAGCCCTGTGAGACTTCCCCTTCCATGTTGAATGTTGGTGGGCTCAATTTTGTGAGGGTTTCATGTGGGTAATCACAACTGTTTTTATTTCACGATGGCATAGCCATGCCTGGTTGGAGGACAGACTTCCACAGCAGTAGAATGTGAACTACCCCCACCCTTTGGCCTCACCCCCATTGGCCTCAGAAACCAGAACCTGGGCTCAGGCAATGTTGCCTAGCAACCTCTGGGCCACCTGTCTTTCAGGGGCCTTAAGGAGTCTGCAGGTTCTTTAGAAGCTGGCTTTCTGTGTTGTTTCTCTGTCTGACCAGAGAAGACGGCTACTTTTGAGCTTTCAGATTGATGACCATTAGCCGCCCAGCTTTAACCCTGTTTCTAGGACTGTTGGGTTTGTAATGAAATCAGTTACTTCAGACACGATCAAGTGCTCTCCTCCCTGGTTTTTTTTTTTTTTTTTTGGTCTTTTTGAGGCAGGGTCTCCCTGTAGCCCCAGCAGCTGGCCTGGAACTCACTATGTAGACCACGCTGGCCTTGAACTCAAAGAGATCCACCTGATCTACCTGCTTCCCTCTGCCTTTGCCTCCTGAGTACTGGAATTAAAGGCGTGTGACACCACACCCAGTTCTTGACCTGGAATAGGATTCACTTCCCAGTCTACCCCCTACCCCAGCCAGGGCAGCAGGGGTCTTGTCAGGTCACCCAGCTCCCAGTCCAGGATTGAGATCTGCTGGGGAGGCCCTCAGGCGGATCTTCCAGAACCACCCCCTGGAGGGCAAGAGCTGGTCAGCCTGGCTGTCAGGCTCAGTCCTGCATCTGAAGTACTTCTCTGACGTCTGTGGTCCTCTAGACCAGCTTGATCCCAGTCTCGTCCATACTGGTCTTGGGGGGAGTATGGTATGCAGACAGGAGGGAAGGTTCTGGAATTTTGCTGGGGTTTCAATCCCAGCTCTGCTACCTCTGGGCATTTCACCCCTCTTTGTCTCAGTTTCCTTTGGAAACAGGGTGACCACTGAGCCGAAGGTTGTTGAAAGGTTGGGCTGGCTTGATGCACATGGTGCGGTGACCCCAGCTCCTGGCAGGTAGGCGGCTCCCAGAGGAGAGGTATATGTAAGGCTGTGCTGGATAGCTTTAGTGTCAACTTGACACACCTGGGTTGAGGGAGCCTCAATTGGGGAATCGCCTCTATTGGACTGGCCTGTGGCCATATCTATGGGACGTCTTCTTGATTGTTGAGTGATGTGGGAGGGCCCAGCCCAGTGTGGGTGGTGCCACCCCTGGGCAGGTGGGCCTGTGTTGGATAAGAAAGCATGCTGAGCAGGGGCCAGGGGAGCAAGCCAGTAAGCAGCATTCCTCCATGGCCTGTGCTCCAGCTCCTGCTTCCATGTTCCTGCCCTGAGTTCCTGCCTTGGGCTCCCTGATGAGCTATGACCTGGGAGATGTAAGCTAAATAAACCCTTTCCTCCCCAAGTTGGTATTGGTCAGAGTATTTTGTCACAGCAATGAAGAACAAACTAGAACGAACAGAAATTGGTACCAGAGAGTGGGATATTGCTGTGACAGACCTGACCTTGGTGTTTTTGGGAGGACTGTGGAAGTGTTTGGAACTTTGGGCTGGAAAAGCCATTGCGTGCTCAGAGTTTGTTGCAGTGGAGCTTGGAACAGTTATGCTGAAACAGTTGTAGACGATGGAGGCCTGGCTTGTGAAGCTTCAAAGGGAAGCAGAGACTATTAGGACTGTGTGTGTGAGATCTTAGATTGAGAATCTGTGGGTTCTGGTTAGCTGGGGCTGAAGAATCAGCTGTGATAAAGAAGAGACCAGCATCACTGTGGTGGAGTCTTCTGGGAGGTATTTCCTCAGGGTCAGCACAGAGGGGACCCGCACCTCTATTTCAAGCTGGAAGCAGGATTTGGTTATGTGTAAGAGTCTCCTGCCTGGTTTTGGTGTTGAAAGCGTGAAGGGGTCACAGAGAGCAGCTGAGGCTTGGCACTCTGAGAGGCCAGGAAAGGCCATAGGTGAAAGTGCAGCTTCAATTGCAGCAAAGATCCCGGGATTGAAGGGGTAATGGAGAGAATCTGAGGCTTTGCACCCCAAGAGGCAAGAAGAGGCCATTGGTGAAGGTGTAGCCTCAGTTTCAGTGGCGACTCCAGCGTTTTGGAGATGCCAGGACCATGGGACGACCACCAAGGACAGTGGCAGGTGTGGAATGGAGCTGGCTTGGGGC
>NW_008358859.1:864346-871215 GCF_000622305.1 Nannospalax galili | reverse complement strand
TTGTTGAGTGATGTGGGAGGGCCCAGCCCACTGTGGATGGTGCCACCCCTGGGCAGGTGGGCCTGTGTTGGATAAGAAAGCATGCTGAGCAGGGGCCAGGGGAGCAAGCCAGTAAGCAACGTTCCTCCATGGCCTGTGCTCCAGCTCCTACTTCCAGGTTCCTGCCCTGAGTTCCTACCTTGGGCTCCCTGATGAGCTATGACCTGGGAGATGTAAGCTAAATAAACCCTTTCCTCCCCAAGTTGGTATTGGTCAGAGTATTTTGTCACAGCAAATGAAGAACAAACTAGAAAAAAGGCCTTGAGAGACTTGCCCACTGCTCCCCTCGGACCCTGCCTAGGGTCCCCACGCTGTTCAGAGGTCAAGGTCATAGTGGTTACTGCAGCAGGCAAGCCCTGGCGTGCTAGAGCATAACCCAGGAGAGGTACAGCTCCAGGCAGGTAGATGCTAACCTGGGTCTTCCAGTCAAGGGTGGACCACCTCCAAACGATGGAGACTTGGGGACTCACGCTCCTTTCTTCCTGTAGCTCTGCCCTCTTTTTTATTAAAATTGTATGTATTTATCATATATAATATGATACACACACCCCCGTGTGTTTTTCCTTGGCACTGTAGGGAGAGGGTATCCAAAGTCCAAGGATGAGCAAGTCCCATATATAAAATGTAGTAGGTCTCACATATGACTGACCACACTACATATATATACATATATAACACGTGGAACCTACATGGATGACCTAGTACAATAAAAATGCCATTAAGTGGTCATTAAGCTGCATTATTTAAGGAAGAATGACAAGAAAAAAAAAACCACATTACATGTTCAGTACAGACACCCATGCCCATTCTTTTCAGATAGTGTCTCAGTATGTAGCCCAGGCTAGCCTTGAATTCACCTCGCTGCAAGTCTTTCTGATTGGAATTTGGTCAACTCCCTGGACACAGAGGGCCAACTGCAGACTGCGGAAAGCTGAATTGGTGTTCCCATCCACCATTGCTAGCAAGTAGCTTCAAGGGTCCTCTGGGGAGGGTACATGACAGGGGTTCACATGTCAGACCTGACTGGGGCTCACATGCCAGAGGTTGGATGGGTCAGGACTAGAAGCAGCACACAGTTCTTCCATGCTCCTGCACAGGTCATGAGCAGTGGCCATGGGAGGTCAGGGAAGCATGGGTCAGCTGTGTCTACAGGACAGGGAGAGGGCAGGCCTGGCCATCAGTTGGCTTCTTTGCACGTGGAGAACACCTCACCCTCAAGGCAACCACTATGTTCCGTCCCAGCCTCCAGTCTGACCCAGGTGCAACATTTTGGATCATGTGTCATCTTCTCCATGTTTCCAGGCAGCACCTCATGCTCCTGTCTCTGATGTGCTGGGCAGTTGGGTGCTGTGCTTCCCAGCATTTGGTTGCTGTAGGTAAGGGAGCCCCTGCCCCTGATGCACTGGGTAGATGGGTGCTGTGCTTCTCAGGACTTGGTTGCAGTAGGTAAGGGAACAGAGGCCTAGGAAAGAGGGAAATGAGAGGTTCCAGGCCCACTGGGCCACACAGTGAGGAATCCTGTAGGGTTTCAGACCAAGGCCATGGGACAGTCCTTGATTTCACTCTGATCCTTTTCTTAGAGGAATTCCTGGGCCCTGCTGCCCACTGGAAGCATCTTCCTTCTCCGTTCTCAACATTGGCTTCATTCAGAGTGGGCTCGCTAGCTGGGCGTGGTAGCGCATGCCTTTAATACCAGCAGAGGCAGGCGATCTCTGTGAGTTCAAGGCCAATCTGGTCTACATAGTGAATTCCAGGACAGCTGGGGCTACAGGAAGACCCTGTCTCAAAAAGACAAAAAGAAAAAAAAAAAGACCAGAGTGGGCTCGCTGCCCACCTGAGGGTGAGTCTTGGAGGTTATTGTGGGACTTGGACCACCAGAAGCTTCTTTAGTGCCTCCATGGAGCTGTTCAGGTTCAGCTATTCCATCTGTGACAGTGACCTATATACCCCCGAGTTCCTCCCAGACGTGTTCCCAGGCCTGATGCACTGTATGGTTCCCCGCCTCCTCCTGTCTCCCCAGAATCTTTCACACTAGTCTGGATCCACCCCTGAGTTCTGATGGGCTTTTGGTCTCAAAGTTCTCCTCAGTCCCCAGGACTGGAGGTGGTAGGCATTTCCTTTCTTTGATGACCCAAATCTCTGAACTCTGCTCACTCTGGGTTCTCTTACAAACCGGCCACTTCCTTCTCAAGCTTCTCTCTTTTCTGACCTGTCTTGCTAAGTGCAAAAATAAACAAATACATAGACAGGCTCACATGGCTTTGAGCCACTAGCCTTGGCACCATGGCTCAGTAGGCATATAATTAGACAGACACTATGCCCTGCCTCTCAGGCCAGGGTGATATAGGGCCCCTCAGACTCTGGAGAGAAAAGTTCTCACTGGGTATGGTGGTGAACATCTTTAACCCCAGCAGTTGGCAGGCAGAGGCAGGTGGGTCTCTGTGAGTTCAAGGCCAGCCTGGTCTACATACTGAGTTCCAGGATAGCTGGGAGTACAAGGAGACCCTGTCTCAAAAAGACCTCCCAAAAGACAAGTTCTCGCTTGGAATCCCCTCACTCTGGTAGTGGTGTCTAACAGGTGGTAGGTAGCCCCCCCATGTCTGTGGCTTGCACTTGCTCATAGCAGTGAGGTTTTGTGTGTTCACTGTGTCACCTAAGCTGCAGAATGTGGGGGGCACGGTAGCAGCCTGGAGTGTGACCAGATTGGACTCTGTCCAGATGGAGGAAGTGCTCACCCCAGGAGCTGCGAACTAAATGGGAGAAAATTAGATGGGGAATTCGCTCGTGGCTAAGGGAAGGAGGACCCATGAGCATCTGTTGCTCTTATTAAAAGCTCTTCCACTGCAAGTTCTAAGAACATTAAACGGTTACAAGTGGCTTAGCTGGTATTTTTAAGCCATGCAGCAAGACAGCAGTGCATCTCTGACAGGGCAGCGTCACTTCACACTACTTGTTGTCGGGACTGGAGAGATGGCTCAGCAGTTAAGAGTGCTCAGTGCTCTTGCAGAGGACCCGGGTTCAATTCCCAGCACCCACATGGCAGCTACGAACCGTTCTTAACTCTAGTTTGAGGGGAATCCGAAGCCCTCTTCTGACCTCTGTGGCATTGCACGACACAGGTGCACTCACATACATGCAGGCAAATACACAAATATACATAAAATAAAAATAATAAAATATTAAAAAAACCAAAAGAAACAAAAAAAACCCACACTTCTTGTTATGTGACCAAGTGGATTTTCCATGCAGGAAACACTGTTTGTTCTTGTTCTTTGACACAGGGTCTCCCTGTAGCCCCAGCTGGCCTGGAACTCACTATGTAGACCAGGCTGGCTTTGATCCCACAGAGATCTGCTTGCCTCTGCCTCCCGAGTGCTAAGATTAGAGCCATGCACCACCACACCCAGCTGAGAAAGCCTTATTATTATTCTTTATTTTTAAAATATTTTTATTTTATTTTGTGTGTGTGAATGTATTACCTGCATGTATGTAAGTGCACCCACGTCATGCAGTGTCCATGGAGGTCAGAAGAAGGCGTCAGATCCCCTGGAACTGCAGTCACACACGGCTGTTAGCCACCATGTGGGTGCTGGGAATTGAACCCGAGTCCTCTGCAAGAGCAGCCAGTCCCCTTATCCACTGAGTCATCTCTCTAGCCCCAAGAAAGCCTTTTTAAAGGAATGTTTAGTTGTGTGTGTGTACACATGGGTGAGTGCACTCGTGCCCCTTGAGTGTGTGGTCAGAGGACAGCTTGTGGCATCAGTTCTGTCCTTTCACCATGTGGGACTTGGGACTCCAAACTCTCATCGTCAGGTTGATGGCCAAGTACCTTGACTTGCTGAGCCATCTCACTAAGCTGTGAGAAAGATTTTTGTGCACAGTTTTCAGTTTAGTCTGCTTTTGTGTGTATATGTGTTGGGATCAGACCCTTGAACACGGTAGGCAAGTGGTCTGCCACTGAGCTACACCCTGAGCCTTGAGTATGGTATTAAAAAGAGACTCTTCTGCTGTCCATGTGCAGGTCTGAGACTGGACCAGACTGGAGGCTCGGGGTGTCCAAAGCTCTGATACTGTGACGTTTAGTCCTTATGAGGGGAGTGCGGGGCAAGCAAAGAGCAAAGGCAGTGGCGTGAGCTCTTTGTATCCTGGCCCTTTTGTCAGACACAGGCCAGAGGGAGATGGCTCTTGGCTTTCAGGGGTGCTGTGGTGGGGCTGTTACCCCATCAATGAGAAACTGTATTCTTGGACCAAGAGTGGGCCCCATCTTGTTCTGAGGTGCTCTGAATTCTCAGAACTGTTCTGAGAGATGTGCCTGACCTGTCCTGTCCTGTCCTCAAGTCTAACAAATGCCCTGTCCTGTCCTCCTGCCTAACAAAGGCTCCTCCCATATTTTTTTTATTTATTATTTTTATTTTATATGTATGGGTGTATTGCCTACATGTATTTGAGTGCACCTGTGTCATGCAATGCCATGGAGGTGACTTCGGATTCCCCTGGAACTGGAGTTAAGGATGGTTCGTAGCCGCCATGTGGGTGCTGGGAACCAAACCCGGGTCCTCTGCAAGAGCAGTCAGTGCTCTTAACCGCTGAGCTGTCTCTCCAGCCCGCTCCTCCCATATTTATTGAACAACATATCATACATGGTATGGGAAAGGCATGAACAATTGTTGAGGACAGTTTTACAAAGGAAGAAGTTGTTTTCGGCCGAGCTGACTCAGAACAGCACCCAAACGCAGATGTCATCCACCTGCCCCTATGCTTGCAGCATTTGTGGAGGAGACGTTGCTGCAGGGCCATTGCTGTTTCAGCATCGTTGCTATGGGGTCTCAGGCGCACACATAGTTCTGACATCATTGAGTCACACAGGGAACATGGTATAAGGTTACAAGCTTAGGCTGTAAGATTCATTACATTGGGATTCCTAATCACTGTAGGACCGATCACATTGTTTTTCTTAGCAGAACATAATGTTCTCAAAACACGATAATTTAGTTTATAAGGTTATGTCAAATTTCAGTTTGTAAAGGCTCATTACCAAGAGTCTTTCCCAGGAAAACTCATTCCCACGTTGTGGCCTGGGCAGTGCTGGTTGTGGTAGCTAAGGGGCTTTGGGGCTGTGCTCTTCACACAGCCTCCTGGCAGAGACCTCAGGACAGATATTATGGGCCTGGCTGATCAGGCCCTCGTTCAGTGTCCCATGTAGCCTTTCAAGGTATGGCCCAGGGCCATCCAGGTGTTCCTGGGGCCACAGTGAAGTGGCATGAGCTAGATGGGGCTGAAACTAGTGGGTCAAAGCTGCAGGTTCCCTAGGCTGACTGTGAGCCAGCGGGCATCAGGGGCCACCCAGGGGCTGAACCCTGTTCTCAGTTGCCTGCTGGTTCCTAAACCTGTCAAGGCCTCTCATGGGAGGAAGGGGCACCCCTAGCTGACCCCAGCCGTCAGCAGGTAGGGTAGGAAAAGGCAGGCTTGTCCTCAGCCAGCAGCTGTGGGAGGATATACGCGTGCTCTGGGCTGGGTCACACCTGTGGCTCTGCCTGTACCTGCTGAGGAAAGGGGAAGTGGCATCTGTGCTCTGGGGACAGAACGCTTCTGTATTCTTAAGTGAGGCCTCTCCCAGGCGTTGCAGCAGCAGGGCTGAGGACTGGTGCTCCACTGGGGGAATCTCTGTTCTTGGAAGAGTTGTGCCAACAGAGCCTTGTGTGGGAGAGCAGCCCAGACGCCTTGAGGCTGAGATCTCCTAGGCCAGCGCCGGGTTGGGGCCCTGAGAAGCAACATGCAGAAACATTGTTGGCCCTTTTTAAAAAAATTATTTTATTTATTATTTTTATTTTATTTGTATGAGTGTGTCGCCTGCATGTATGTGAGTGCGCCCGTGTCATGCAATGCCGCAGAGGTCAGAAGAGGGCTTTGGATTCCCTGGAACTGGAGTTAAGGACGGTGGTTAGCCACCATGTAGGTGCTGGGAATTGAACCCCGGTCCTCTCCAAGAGCAGTCCGTGCTCTTAACCGCTGAGCCATCTCTCTGGCCCAATTTTTGATGGCACTTTCTGTGAGGAAAGTTGGGTAAAGAAACAACATCCCAGTGGGGGGTCCCAGGCAGCCCTGGAACCTCCTAGCCAAGAGGTGTAGTGGCTGCCATGGGCAGGGTCTGGTGGTTGCCACCATCCCCAGAGGGCATCTGGAGGCCTCGGTGCCAGAGAAACCCTCATGACTGCAGTGGAGCCTTCCAGGGACTCATAGCACTGGGCCATGGTAGCCTTGCCGCTGTTGGGCTGTGGGGATCCATTTATGGGAATCTGTCTACACCACAGCTGATCTCTCTTTGCCTTTCCAGAGCCCAACACGGTGAGCTACAGCCAGTCCAGCCTGATTCACCTGGTGGGGCCCTCGGACTGCACCCTTCACGGCTTCGTGCATGGAGGTGAGATGACGTTACTTTGGCCTCTACCCCCACCCCTGCCTGCCCTGAGCATCCCTCAGGAGGCCATGCTGCTTGCTGACCTAGTTTATAGTCCCATGTCTGCTGAAGTACAAATTTAAACTTTGAAGAGATTGCATAAGGAATTACCAAAATACCATTGGTGCCCATTTTTAAAACTGGAAATCAAAGTTGGATGGATGAGGACATCCCAGCAGCAGGGGATGTGAGAGTTGTGAGACATCAGGGGTAGGGCCTTGTGGAGCCCAGGAGAACACCCTGTGACTCACTGACAGATGGTACTTAAAGATATTCTTCCTGGCCGGGCGTGGTGGTACACACCTTTAATCCCAGCACTTGGGATCTCTGTGAGTTCAAGGCTAGCCTGGTCTACATAGTGAGTTCCAGGACA